>NW_005842034.1:1330550-1333719 GCF_000455745.1 Alligator sinensis | reverse complement strand
GGCCCGGCCCCCCCCCCCCCCCCCCCCGCCATTGACAGTGCCAGCAGCATCTTCAGGACTTCCTTGCTCACAGCCACCGCTTCTGCCACCCCCAGTGCAGCCATGCCCCCCCAGCTGCCAGGGACACACGTCGTTCATGGGTTGTAGCATGTCAGAATTCCAATGTCTATATTGAGTCCATGAGTTTCTGTACCTAGGAGGTCGATGAAGTTCAATTCTTAGGCTCATCTGTGAAAAGTGGTTTGTAAATTCTCTTTGAGGAACAGGCCTGAGAGATTGGAGACAGGTAGTGTTGTGTTCTGTTCTGTTCTGGTCTTTGATAGATTTTTGGTATGCACTCATTCTGGTGCACAGTTGTTGCTTGGTGTCTCCTACGTATTATTCATCAGGGCATTTAGTGCCCTGATGGAGATATGGATTGTATTGTGAAGGTATCTCCATACTGGAGACACTGTTGGCAAGGTTTGCATGTCTTGTCATGGCATGGCCTGGATCCATTCAGTGCATTTTGGGTTGTAGGAAGTTGGCTTCTGGTGATAAGGTTAGCGAGGTTCAGTGCTTGTTTGAATTTACAAACCACTTTTCACAGACGAGCCTATGAACTGCACTTCATCAACCTCCTAGGTGCAGAAACTCATGGATTCAATATAGACGTTGGAATTATGACACACTACAACCTGCCAGACATCTGACTCCCCAGGTACCTCTCCACTTTTACCTGAGCTGCTACATCCCCCTACCCCCCACCCAGCCTGTCCCTCATCCCCTGATGCCTCCATTTCCATTTTCACTGATTTTCTTGCCTGCACTGCATGCCATCCTCTGGCTTCTTTACTATTCCTTTCATCCAGGAACAGCACACCCACCAACTGCAGGTGCTTCCTCAGCCTGACAAAGGGTTTTTCAACCCCAAACCTTGCTAAAATATATTTCTTTAACTATTCAGTTAGTCTACTGAAAGATACCAGATTAGATTGACCCAAAGAACCTTGCCTACCAGTGCCATGTCCTTAAACCAACACCCCTAGCACCTGTCCCTGGTCAGCTGACCAGAAGGATTTGGGCTCTGGGCACATCTAAGCCCCAGGGCTGGGGCTGGCAGGGAGAGTTATCTGGCAGCTGCTGGAGAAGAAGCGCCTGCAGGAAAGGAAAGAGAGGCTCTGTGACAGTTTGGCTGCCTGAGGTGCTAGTGCTACTGTGCTGCTTACTTGCCTGTTGTTATTTAAAGTGATGGACCGGGATGAGGCTCTAGGGAAGGAGACTACATTGGGGCCCACTACTGTGTCATGTAGAGGCTCCAGCGCCAGTGGGGGCACGCCTTTACACACACTCACAGTCACCCATGTCACGAGTTGTGTTCATCAGTGGCTTGAGGTGCAGTTTCCCAGAAACCCCTGCAGCCATCTCCTTGAAGCCTGGCAGGCCTCATAGTCTCAGAAGGAGCTACCATGCCTGCAGTTTTTATTTGAATCATGCAAAAAATAACAAAATTATAGGCAATGTCATGATTGCCCATTTTAGCCTATGGGCAAAACGTTGAAACAGCATCCGAACAGCAAAATAGTTTTGACCGAATGAAACAGAACAGTGATTCGAAATGAAATGAAACTCAAAATGATACACTGTCTCATCAAAACAACGAAATGGAAGTCAAAATGAAATGGTACTGTTTCATATAGCCCTAGTTCTTACACCCTTTGTAAAGGATTTTGAGATCTACTAATGGGAAAGTGCTACATAGGACAACCATAAGGAGGACTTTGCTCAGAGGGGTAATCAGCACAATTGTCCTATAGTTCTTACAGTTTTTCAGGCTTTTTGGGGATTGTCACCAGGATTGACTTTCCTCACTCTTCAGGTATCTGTCCTTCCTGCTGTTCATAGTTCAGCCAACTGCCCAATTAGATCATTTTCTGCCAGTTCAGGCAGCTCAGTCAACTACTCCTGGGTTCTTGGTTTTCTTTGGCCTCCTGACCATTCTTTTAATCTCTTCAAAATAGCTGCCATTCTTGCTATTTTCCAGCACAGGCAGAGCTATATTTTCAGGTCTGAGTATCACCTTGTTATGCAAACCATTGTCCATGAAAGGACCCTTGCAATATTCAACCATCTCTTCAGAAATGTGCTCCTTTCCTAAGAGCACTCAGCCACTTTTGTCCTTGACGATGCAAGGACTATTACTTCTTCCCAATCTACTTTTAGGTTGTTACTTCACCCTTATCATCCTTGCTATTGTGAATATCTTTCTCTGCTTCGACACTCTTAGGAAATTCTTGATATTAAAGTACTGTTTTTTGACTTAGGCCTTCTTGTCCATTTAATCTGCCTTGTTGACTTTTCTGATATACCTGCACATGATAGTTCAATAATGATCTCTTGCCCTTAGTTTTCCACATTTCATTGGTCAAACGCAGAGTATATTCTGATATCCAGGGTTTCCCATATGCTTTCTTGCTCCCTAGTGTGTCTGAGGCAGCTGAACTCAGAGCTTGCTTAAGCCCCTCGAATCATTCTTCAGCATTCTGTTCCAGCACCTCCACATTGGTTCTGACTGTCCTACAGAGATTGCACTTATGATTTTGAATAGAAGCTGATGTTGCAGAAGAAATATTTGCTCCAGGGAAATTCCAGGAGTGAGATTCTGCACTTGGCCATTGTTCATTCATCAGGGTAAAGTTCATCATGTTCACATCAGTGCCATTCAAAGCTATCCAAGTTTGTTTCCTACTCTGAAACTCATTGCACATATAGGGGTCCTGGCTCATGAAGTGTACCTTATTTTTTGTGCAACTGAACAATACTTATGCATGACATTTTCAGTTCTGATATTATCATCACTGATCTTGGTATTCCAATCACTGATAGATCACCCCGACGTCTGTCTTTGAGATGTCCTTTAGATCTGGTCATAGAATTGCTGAATTTTTCTCTTCCTCAGCATTCTTTGTTGGCTCCAAGACCTTAATCACCATGAGCTCTAAAGGGATGATTTCTGATATAGGCTGTATACTGATCCTCAAGTTAACTGAATTCTAGCTAACCAGCCCTTTTCAAGCTTTGTTGCTTAGGATTACACCATGAATCTTTCTTGCTTCATGACATCAACTTAGAATAGATTCTGCTATCCAGCTTCTCCCCCCAGACTGTGAACCTGATTTCTACAAGGCCT
>NW_005842034.1:1324714-1330540 GCF_000455745.1 Alligator sinensis | reverse complement strand
TGTCTGCCAAAGCAATTTCATATTTCAGGTTTTAATTATTAACATTTCCTTATAGCAGATGCTGGCCTTCCAGTTAAGGTACTGGGACAACATTGTCAGGACTAGGAAGATTGCAAAGAGCAAAGCTGCCTTCATTACTAGTATACCTTATGGCAGACACAGCCCTGAAGGACTTGACAGGTGCTGCCTAGTTCAATATCGTTCTGAGAGCACTTTTTTATGCTTGGGTTCATCAGCTTAAGAAATAACAACAATCTTCTCTCCATTATTTTGCTCCTATTTTGGGACCATCACCTAGCAAAACCCAGAAACAGAGCTATTACATGTACTACCTATCTGTAATTCTACCATGATTTCTTTTCCAGACAGAAATAAACTGGCTTATATGAGAACAAAAGCAAAGGGTTCTCAAAGGTGGTATAGCAGAAGTATAACTCAGCATGGGGTGGCTGGGGCAGTAGTCCCAGGTGACACTTTTGTGAGGGGACACGAAAAAACCTACTGCTGCAGCAGCAGCTGATGGTGCCACTGCAGTCAAAATGGAAGGAGCTGGCACTGCCCCGGGCAGCATGCTATACCTTTTTGGTACAGTTTGTCACCCACACCAAGAATGCTCAACATGTATTGTCCCCTACCCCTGAAATCATTGTCATTAACAGTAACATATTAACACTTCTGACTGGTTTTAAAAGAATGGCATGCTGGCTAATTGAATTAACAAGGAGTACTTTGGCATTTCTCTTATTAGTGGCAGGATTTATATAAAACAAAAACAGACAGTTTGTTGATGCTGCTAGCATGTTAAGAATCATGAAGGTAAAGTGAGGTGAGCATCACCGTAAGATTTCTTAGTGAGATACAACTGGGATCAGAGCACATATCATTGAAGTAACAGACAGGGTGAGAATGCACATGCCTGTGCACAAAAATTCACAATTTAGTGTTATGATGAGACAAGTTGAACTTCATTAGCAGATGGTGTACCTAATTAACAACAAGAACAAGAGAGACGTGTTGAAAGGGGGCTTTTCAGTGCTGTCAAGATATTCCTCAAAGCAATTATTCTCTATTGTGCTGCAGAACAGAGTTTGGGCCAAATCATAAAGTCCTTACTCAGTCAAAACCTAATCAAAAGTTTAAGGCAAGTTTTTTCTAAGAACTACAGAAACCTCTCTTTTCAACCTGGGAGCTCTCCAATACAATGGCAAAAAAAAATGGCAAGTGGATTCTTCTTAACCTTTCTTTGAAACAGCTCTAAAGTCAGTGAAGTTACACAGGGATTAATTTGCCCTTCTATTTTAGCTCTGGCTGGATCTGATATAAAATATGCAGTCTATAGAAGATAATCATATTTCAGAATTAGAAATAAGTCCTGTTATTCTGCATCCTTTTACACCAAGGAATCCAAAATCTACCTCCCTTCCCCCAGTTCATGCCCATTAAAATCTCACAGAGCCCATTGCACAGAATATGAGTCAAAGCAGAACTTGATTCTTGTTATGTTATAAGTGAAGGAAAGATACCTGTCCAAACTAGCATGAAAAATATGATGAGATGATAGGAACAGCCTCCTCTCCTGTCTCTAGTTAACACTGTATATACTGTGCCACAGTGCACATAGCTGTGCAATAAAAGACCACAAAGAGAATGCCTTCCTCACCCTAGCTGATGATCCCCCCAGAAAGACAAAGATAATCCATTTAAACTCCTGTATTTGTTATTAACATTTATTTAAAAGTGATCATTGCAAGCTCTGGTCACTTTTGCAAAAATTAAAATTCCACATTATCAAAATATGTAAATATCATGCATTAGACTGTTCAATTAGCTTTCTACAAAATCAAACAAATGCACAGCAGGCATCTCAGTTACTGCATTTACCTTCCCACCAGTGGATCTTAAACCTCTACCCTTTGCAAATGCCTGAGAAAATAATGAGCTTTACATGATCTGGACTCTGGAGGACAGTGAATTTCAGGGTTGAGAAGCACTCTTCAAGAACTCCTGATCAACTGTTCCTTCTGTCCAGCACAAGTACCTATACCCCTACGTACTGGGAAAAAGCTGGTATCTCAAAAAGGATTGTACAAAATCATTAAGATTTAAAATTCCATGAAGCCCACCAGCAACTAGTGCAAATTCATGGAGTACCGGGTTATGAGCCATCAATAAGAGGCTATACTTTAAAAGTAGCTGTTGTTACATTCAAGGGCAGTTAAGTTTGAGTGGTCTCAAGATGTAGTCTTACATACAGCAGAAGACTAATCTTAAAACATTATGACTCTGAACTTGGGCGTTGGCTGAGGCTTTGATTTAATTCAGAGAGAAACCTGGAAAGTTACCAAACAGTTCGAGGAACTGACAGAACTCATATCAGCACCTCTAACTGGGGGGTACAAATGGAAGTAACTGTTTGGGGTAAGAAAAACAGTCCACTTGATTATAATCATGGGATGTCTCTGGACATCCAAGTAACATCTAGAACCAAGGGGTGGCTATCTATGTTAGTTTTAAGTCAGACAGGAAGTAGGGCAGGGTGCTGCTTTAGAAACAAAATGGTTCAGAGAGGTATGAGCCCTTTTAGGCAGCAACCTACTTCATCAAATGCCAGCAATGAACTTCTATCTATAGGCAGGTGAAGTCTATCTTGCCAGCAATGAACTTCTATCTATAGGCAGGGGAAGTTTATTTATAGGCAAGAATCCTTTTTTGGATTTGTTTTGTCTTTCCCCTCCTATTTTCTGGACTAAAGTCCATTAAAGTAAGAGGAAAGGCTGCTATTTACTCCAAAAGACTGAAGCAAACCCCTCATGAGCAGAACAAGACTTGTTCTCCCCGATGCAGATCTTGCCAAAATTAGACATGTCTGAATTCCATATAAAAAGTTTGTTTTAAGGTAGCTTGACATTTGCTCACTTCTCTTCCCATGATACACTGTTACTGAGATCAACAGAAAAACATGAGATGCAGCCTCTGGATATATAAACAAAGGATATCCTGGTAAGATGTTCTTTGTTAACAACCCTCAGTGCTATAATTTGTTCTCCTCCATGGTTGCTCTGGATTTGTTAGTCTAGAACCTAAATCGATTAACTTAAGAATACAACAAAGTCTATCTTTTTTTCTCCAGAGAGTAAGGGGAGTATAGGTGTGCTGTAGGCATTAGAGGCTTGGTGGAAATGTATTTGTCTAGCCAGTTCTCAAGGTTGTATTTGGCATTTTAATTTATGGGATAGCTGCATAGAGAATACAGAGGGCAAACTATAGAGAATATTATCAGTTTGAATAAACAAACACAGACCAGTGCACAGGTGTAAGAAACAGGCCTATTATTCTGACCATGTGGAAATGGAGACAAGCGTTCTCAGCTAGTATTCCTACCTGAACAGCTGGCAGCAGTACCAGGGGCAGACCAGACCCCTTAACTGCAAATCTCTGTCACAGTCAGGAGAATCTTGCCTGCCACTTACAGTGAACCATGAAAAAAATTATATACATATCCTACTGTTCTAGGGTGCATCCATTAGGGATTTTTAATAGGATTTTAAAATATACTGAGATATTTAAGTATTTATAGCCAGAATTTGTAAATGCACAGTGGAGGTACCATTTAGAATATGAGGCAAGATGGGATGGACTGGGAACCATATTGAAAGGTACCTACAAAATAAATGTTAAAGAAGTACAAATAAGTGCTCTAATTCCCTATAGAAAGCATTTTCCCCAGCATGAACAACAGAAGCATTAAATTGTCTCTTTCAATCAATTGTTCTCAAGTCCAGTATAATAATGAAATGAAGCATACGCATGCCATGCAACAAAGGCTACTCAAGTTATCACAGTTAAATGCTGCTGCTGCTACTGCCTCACAACCAGCAGTGACCTCCATGACATGAGCTATGAAAATGTAGAGCATGAGTTTTCTTGAATGACAGTTGGGTACATGATACTGCAGATAAATACTTCCCTGTTCTATTTTCTTATCAAGAATTTCATCACCAGCTAATTAAAACAGTCTTTCTTGATATGCCTTCTGTAACTCATCATGAGGATGCTGCCAATATTAGTACGATATTGGACAAATCTTTAAAAGCAGTGAACCTTAGCCTGGCCAAATGTTCAACATTTATATAAGACAGTGCATCAGCAATGCATGGGAAAGCAGCATGACCATGTTCTTAAAAGACCATATGTTTATAAAATAGACCATGCCTGTCATTTATCTCCTTTTCCTAATGTGAAAAGGTGGCAAAATAGCACTAGTACACTCAGAGTAGGAGAAAAAACCAAAGATCTGGTTTGCCATTTTTCTAAGTCTACCACTACAAAAGTAAAATAAAATAAAAACAACCACCACCACCACTCTCTAGCATTTTACATAGTTCTGAAATGTAGAGCTAAAATGTAAGCTAGGTAATAGAAGCACTTTAAACAGACTCACAACTGTAGGATGTTCTGGCATCATGCATTCTTATATAACTGACAAAAGGTATAAAAATACCATGGTGTACAATAAAAGTGGCTGCTTGAAAATAAATAATAAAAGAGTCTTGCTTTTATACATGTCAAAGTAAGGAAGTACAGTAGGATGGAGTGCAGAGAGGGGAGGGGAGTAAAACCATCCTTAGGTATGAAAGAAAGGCAAGACATGTGACAAGTTCTCATCTCCACCAAATAATAATCAAACTGTAATCATCAGGGCTAGACTGTAATCATCAGGGCTAGGGGAAAGAAATTACACATAAACTGGTATAAGTGATCGGAAACCAGTTCAAATCTGTAACACAACAGAAGTTCAGTGCACATAAACTGCTTTCAAAATGGCCAAAACTGGCTTAATTATCTTAATTATCTTAATACCTGGATGGAAGCAGTATCAGACTTCACTGATTTAAGTTAAATCAGTTTATTGAACTTCTGTCCCAGATCCCCTCTAGATTCAAGTTCACTCGCAGTTCCCCAGCATCCCAGGATGCTTTGCACCTCCCCCGCAAACCTTCCCTCCCGCCCCACAGGGTGGGTGGGCTAGCCTTGACCCAAGCTGCCTGCTCCAGCTAAGCAGGGAGGCATGCTCTAGCATGCCCTGGCTTCTGGTCTGGGCCACTGCAGGTATGTGGCTGCATTTCCAGAATCAAAAGTGAATGTCTGTTCATTTGCTTATTGGTTCAATCTACACAGCTTAGACTAACCTGCAAAGATTGAATCCATTCAGCCTTGGGCATTGTGCCTGTCTGTATTTACCCCAGAAGACTAGAGCCTGCATAAAGTTCACATGCTATGGAAGATATGAACCTCAGAAGAAATGTTGATGTGACTGACTTTGTCCTTCAGGAATTCTTCTCAATAATACAATTAAGTGTTGATGTTAAGCTTGTGTATACAAGAGAGAGAAAAAAATTATTGTTGGCTAAGAACTGTGATTTTTTTTCTTTTCCCACAAAAAAATAATCAAAGAGATCTTCCTTCACTTGGGCAATCTGGTGGTTGCGCCAGAGGAGAAGCAGACCTCTTTAACAAATTCTTCACCTCCATTTTCTTGTGCAGGGACTGGGACTCCCCCACCAGGATTCAAGCCAGACTCGAGGGAAACGCCTCCAGACCTAAGGTTGAGGAGGACCGGGTTAGAGTGCTTCTGGAGGGGCTGGACGTGTTCAAATCAGCAGGTCCAGATACTCTCCACCCCAGGGTGTTGAGGGAGCTAGCAGGGGTTATTGCAGGGCCCTTGACATGGCTTTACGAGTGCTCATGGTGCTTGGACCAGGTGCCAGATGATTAGATGATAGCCAATGTGGTCCCCATCTTTAAAAAAGGGAGGAGGGAGGACCC
>NW_005842034.1:1294978-1324420 GCF_000455745.1 Alligator sinensis | reverse complement strand
GATTTGGACGACGGGGTGAAAAGCAACCTGTTTAAATTTGCTGATGATACCAAAATTTGGGGTGAGGTGGGCACGCTAGTAGGGAGGGAAAGACTGCAGCAAGACATGGATAGGTTGCAGGGGTGGGCTAACGAAAACAGGATGTGTTTCAATACGGACAGGTGCAGGGTGCTGTGCTTGGGCAGTAGTAACCAGCAGCACACTTGTAAGATGGGAAACTCCCTTCTTGAGAGCACAGAGGTAGAAAGGGATCTTAGAGTCATTATTGACTCCAAGATGAACATGGGGCGACAACGCGAGATCACGGTCGGCAGGGCTAACCGGACCTTATCGTGCATCCACAGGTGCATCTCGAGTAGGGCCAAGGAGGTGATCCTCCCCCTCTACGCAACACTGGTCAGGCCACAGCTGGAGTACTGTGTCCAGTTCTGGGCACCCCACTTCAAGAGGGATGTGGACAACATTGAGAGGGTCCAGAGGAGGGCCACCCGCATGATCCAGGGACAGCAGGGCAGACCCTATAATGAGAGGCTACAGGACCTGAACCTGTTCAGCCTTCACAAGAGAAGGCTGAGCGGGGACCTGGTGACCATCTATCAACTCACTAGGGGGGACCAGAAGGGTTTGGGGGAGACCTTGTTTCCCCTAGCGCCCCCTGGGATAACAAGGAATAACGGCCACAAGTTGTTGGAGAGTAGGTTCAGATTAGACATCTGTAAGAACCACTTCACAGTTGAGGGCTAGGATCTGGAACCAACTTCCAAGGGAAGTGGTGCTGGCTCCTACCCTGGGGGTCTTTAAGAAGCGGTTTGATGCCTACCTGACTGAGGTCATTTGAGTCCAGTTTTCCTCCTGCTCAGGCAGGGGGTCGGACTTGAAGATCTACAAGGTCCCTTCTGACCCTACTTCTATGATTCTAGGATTCACCACTTCCAGGAAGCTAATTCAGATCTCCTCTGTACTATTATAAGAACCACATTAAGCAAAATGGTTCAAACTGCTTACCTTAAAGTCAGATCCAAATGCCTTTGGATAAGGTATCTTCTTTTTTTATGGAAGTGATAGATCTTTGTGTAAAACCTAGTTCTGCTACCAACAGCCTCCACATGAAACTTGAACAAAGCACATAGAGTTGAAATTAAAAAAATTAAAGCCAGCCTCTCCTTTATCCTTCACCAGTGAAAATCAGCTATACTTCAACTGAAGTCAAATTGAGTTACAACCTTGTGAAATCTATGGGAGAGGTGAATCAGACCCTTGATATTTCAAGTCAGATAAAGATGTCTAGTAACAAAACTTCTGAGTGATAACAATGTTCCCACAAGAGCCAAATGATTGAAAATCTCATTAATGTCCAAGAAAGAGTTGGTTACCAGGCTTTTGTACTTGAAGAAATTAAATCTTTAAAAACCGATTATGAATTCCTCAGCAAGTGAAATAGAAGGAAGATTGGCAAAACTGAGGTCAGATCTGAATGCATTTTGTTCCAAGCCTTTCTTAAGTGGAAGAAAATGAAAAATTTGAGAGATAATCTGACTTAGTTACTGAGGGAGCAAATGCCAGAACACTATAGGAAAAGAGAAGTGAATGATCCAGAGAACAGAAACAAGATGCACAGTGTTAAAACGAAAAAAAAAGTATGATGAAAAAGTCATTCAAGGCGACATCTGTTCTTTTTTGACTCCACAGGAGAGATGAAAGAAATAATTTTCCCTTGGGCAAAAGGGAACCCATTATTGCAGCATCACTCTCTCCTTACCCCCTTCACTATACAGAAGCTTCTTAAAACATGTCTACACCTGTTTCATAGTACTGCTGAGGCTGCTGCCAAAGTGCAGGCCCTGTCTATATAGTCACACTCACCCTTCTGATGTGATAAGCCTGGAAATGAAGTTGAAAAACCATGGTGGGGACACCCCTCCACAACCACTCTATAGAACTGTTTCCAACATGCTTGAGAGCATTGGCAGGAGACACTGTCAGTATGGTTTCACTGCCTCACTTCCACATTTAATATAAGCAGAACTGAAATATTGTGGGGATTAAATATTCTTTAGCAGCAGCCTCAGGAGTGCCAAGAGACTAGGGCAAACCTGCTCTGTATGTATACACCAATCATTCAGGACTTCTACGCAGTGTGGGAGAGGGGTCAAGTGAGACTGGGTAAGGAGTGGGAATGACTAGCATTCACATCCCAACAGTTTGCCTTGGCACAATGATGAGGACATTCTCAGTGAACTAATGCTGAACCTTTGCATTGGCACCAGAACTAATGCTAAAACTCCCCAAAACCAAAAGGCATGTTTGAAGATGGAGCAAGTTAGCCCAGGCAAAGCCAGATAAACAATAGCAGTATGGCTGCTGCAGAAATCATGACCTTGGTAGAAGACAGTTCTTTAGGTGCTATCTGTTTGGGGCTCTATGGGAAGGTGTAGCAGAGTCTGGAACTCCTGGTTCCTTTATGACAGAAGCAGCCCAGCCAGGGAGCTATGCAGTCTAAGCAAAAGGGGTGTGCAAAGCAGGCAGTATTCAATTTGGATTCATATTGAGCCCGATTTGGGGGACAGTGATTTGATTCGCTGATTCAAATCACTGTCCCAATTTGATTCAGCCGAATCTGAAGATTCAATTCTGATTTGGAGAATCAGTGATTCAACCGTAGACACAACTTTACATGTTTTTTCTATGTACCTTGAGGTACCAGGTGCGGCTCATGAATGCTGAGATGGAGGGACGGATGGAGCATCCCATGGGAGCATGGGGGAGGTCCCCTGAGCCCCCCCAGCTAGGCGATAAGCCATGGGGGGACCCCAGGTGCCCCCCCCCAGGCCCAGAAGGCACCAGTTGCTGAGCTGGGGGGTGGAGGGATCCGCCATTGAGCATGTGGAGGGCCCCCACACACACACACCCATGGGACGCTCCATCTGCCCCACCATCTCAGCATTCACGAGCCATGCCTGGTACCTCGAGAGACAGAGGAAAAAATTATAAAGCTGTGTCCATGGCCAAATCATTGAATCTCTGCAAACTGAATCAGAGGCTTCCAATTTGATTTGGAGAGATTAATGGGTCTCCTGATGCAATTCAGGTTTGGAGATTTGTCTGCCAAATCCGGCCGTATCTCCTCTGAATCAAATCAGCAACCGAAGCTTTGCATAGCCCTACTAAGCAGGGTGCAGCAGCTGCAGGTTGCTGGGGCAACCTGGCAAATGAGGCAATTAGCAGGCACCCAGAGCCCTGGCAGCATGTATAACCCTGAGACCTGGGCTAGCAGAGTAGCCTCTCCCTGGCAACTGCAAGAGAAGGAGCTCCTGCCCGAGAGGGCTACCCAGGGATGCTAGACTGTCTGCTTTGCTGTCTTCAGGAACACCGAGACTTGGGGAACTCACAAGGAACCCAGGCTGGGAGGTATGCCAACACAAGGTTGTAAGGGAAGGTTTTTGCTCTTAAAGGGGCTGCTTTCACTTCTATTCTTTATGTTATAGCCCAGGGGCTTATGTTTATGTTACACTGAGACTGATGGTTTGGGTTGGGATTGTAAGAGCAGCATACAGAGGTCCCATTGGTGCCCGTGGAGCACATGATCACTTTGAGCCCTGCCAGGGGCAGGCTCAAGGCACAAGCAGCTGTTGAGCCCAGAAAGGGGCAAAGTGTGAGGCCACAGAGCCAGCCAGGGGTCAGGGGCCCAAGAGGGATGCAGCCAGACAGGGGACAGAGGCCTGATGCCCAGGAGGTACACAGCCAAACAGGGACCAGATGACCAGAAGGAATGAACCAGAGCTAGTGCCTCAAAACCAGGTTCGACACAGTGGGACCAGGCTAGAAGGCCTGGCCAAAGGTAAAGGGCTGGAGGCTGAGGAAGACGAAGCCCAAACAGAACAACACCCATGAGGCTTGGGGCATGGGGTAGGGAAGGATTGGAGCCATGCATCTAGCCCCTAAGTCTTTGGGTGCTGTGCAGGGCACAGTTGACCAGAGACACCTAGCGAGGGGCCTGGGGAATAGTACAGATCAGTAGGGTGCTACAGTGCATCTACAAGTGCAGTTAGTGCACATGAATAAACTCTGGCGCAATTTGTGCCAGAGTCTACTGCTCCTGGGCATGCCATTTGCACATGCATCTGGGACTGCAGCGTGTTGGGCTGGTGCAGTTTAGCATGGCTGGCAGGGGACCCTGGGGATAAGCCTGCCAGTCCAGGGCTATTCCAACCTGGCTCAACGTGCTTCAGAGGGGCTGACTGGGCCATGAGACTATTTCAGTGCTGGGCTAGCCAGCAGGACACCATACTAAAGCACCCTCATGCCCCAGTCAGCCCCGTTAGAGTCTACGCATGCATTGAGACTGAGTAAATAACTCTGGTGTAGGATAGTACTTGTGTCTGGTAGTACTAGCCTATGGTGGAGTTAATTAATATACTCCGCCCTAATAGCACCACACGTGTAGATGCTGACATTTTACTGCAGTGCCAGTAAATATTTCATGTAGATGTGCCCTGTGCATCAGGAAACCCAACACATTCCCTGGCCTCACAGTGTGGCAAAAGCTATTTGATTTGTGCCCAGTTTCTTAAGATATTATATAAATAACTGCTCAAAAATTCCAAATTTTGATTTTCTTTTTTTTTTTTTTTTTAAACAAAGACACGGTCCTTTTTTTCCATCCAGCTCTAGTGCTAAGATACCTAAAGGTATCTGAAATAATTAGAGAAACACATGCTCATGTCTGCCTCTCTTACCTGGGAGGGACCAAACATCATTACAATGTCAGACCTTGCCACTTACCGAATGCATAATTAGGAAGCAGTACTTTGTTCTCAGAGAAAAAATTAAAAGCTCTGTGTACCAGATACAGGATTTTTCACCTTGCGAAACTCAAGGTCTCTCTTAATGAAGTCACTAAAGTCTTCACTGATCCAGAATCAGTATGGGCATTAATTTTGTTAATGAAAATGCAGAAACAGAAGTGTCAGCCTCACGTAGCAGTGGAGAAAGGAAAAAGAAATGTGACAGCATAGAAACTGAGTTTTATATATAAACTGAAAAAGATTTTTAATCTGTATGCCTCTTCCTTTCTTAAATTTCATCTAGAGACAAAAGATCCAAAAATTATTTTGTTGGTCAAGAGACATAGTAAGCAATGCTAGGGTGCACTGCCATTTAGTAAGATTATCCAACATGCCTTATAGTAAGACACTTTTTTCAGTTCTTCATAACTTTGAGGGCTGAACATGCTGAGTGCCTGCTTCAGGCTGATTTTTTTTCAACATTTGCCATCTCCTCAGAGTTACTAAGCATGCTCTAACACTGGGTTGTGGAGGCTCAGAAGACCTTTTCCATCTTCCCAGCTACCCCAGCTTGGATGGAGCTTTCTCCCTGATCTCTACAATAGTATTTGTATCTCCTGTGCTCTCAACAGTCCCTTGGAGATGACCAGATCATATCAAGGAAGAAACCCTCTATTTTGAATGCAGAGAGGACAAAAACTGGACCAGAGTATAGAAATAAGAATCAAAAGATTCCAGCCAATATACTGAAGTGTGTGGTGTCAACATGATGCCACAAGGTATCTTCTGTTCTTTCCATTTGCTGTTTTTATTTTATCAGCATTTAATGTGTGTCTAGTTCTTTTTTGCTTCAAGCTGTTACAATTTCTCTGTAGACAGATGTATTGATTTTTCTCACAGGCAGTTTTGTTGCACTCATCAGCATAGTAGCTGAGTGCTTCATAAACATTTAATTAGTCTGTTGTCACAAAATACCTCTGAGGTGAGAAGGTGGTATTATCCCCATTTTACGGACTGGGAGCTAAGCCATAAAGAAGTTCAAGTCAAAAGTACCTCCTAATCTCAGATGCCCCATTTGAAATGCTTAGGACTAGATATTTCAGCATATTTAGCATGATACAGCATTTTGCATATTCAAGAAACACTCTCACTGCCACCAATGGCAACTTTGAGTGTTCAGCACTTCTGCTTATCAGGCTCCCGGCTTGGAAGTTGCATGTCCAGAATACAGAGCATAAAATTAGTGATTACCTGTCAAAAGTTTGGTTGAAGTGATTCAGCTGGCATCCCACAGGGACTGGGCACTAGCTACATGACCACTAGTAGCAGGGATGAAGACAATACTTAACTCTCTTAACTGTACAAATAGAAAGGAACTGTTCATTCTCTTCCCGCAATACCCAGCCTCATTCACTACATACCTGCTGGCTTCTGCAGCAAATGAGGTAGGGATCTTACTGATAACAGCCTCTTTCACTACACAACCCTGATTCACTCCAAGAGCAGGTCCTTCCTAACTTTCAAATGCTTGACTTTGCAACCTTCAATCTGTTTTAATCCATTTTTGTGTGTGTCTGGGACTGAGCACACACACCAGCCTGGGCCAAGTACTTCAGCAGCCACATCTGCAGTAAACCTCAGCTAATGAACTCTAGCACCAGCTGAGCCCTGGATTTGCAGTCCAGGCAACAGTTCTGTTGTGGCAAGCCTTATTGTTCCTGGTTTTGGCTCATTTGTGGATTTTGGCTTTGGATATCCCCTTCAGTCTGTTTCCTGGCTCCTGAGCCTGGTTTGACTCTGCTCTTGGACTTTGTCCTGTGCATTATCCCTTGGATTGGTATGCAGCATCTGATCCCCAGATCCTGACCCAGACTGTGTTGCAAATTCTGTGCCTGGATTTCCCTCTGGTTTTGGTAATATGGCTCCTGCCCTTTGACCCAGCTCCAGACCCCGGCTTTCCCTCAGTGGTCTAACCATTAGGCAAGACCACTTATGGCCCAGTCCCTTATGGTATGTTTGTAATCACCTACATTTCTTTAAAAAGCAAACTTCATGTGACATCATATTGACACCCCACAGTTCATAAGCAGGGTTAAAAACTGTCAAATCCACCACACAGACCTCTGACACATGAACTAATGCAATGGTATCCAATGCATGTGACCCCATGGGCCAGATCCATCCCGTGGAGCCAGTCTACAGGCTGAATTCAGTGCACAGGGCTGCACCATCTGGCCCTCGGGGCTTCTCACAGGTCTGGAAATTTGGCAACAAGATAAGCAGCAACAACATTCATTGTCATGGCTCTGGGATCCATCGGAAGTAATACTGCCACTATTCCCTCATCCAGATTTCTAGACCTGTGGGGATCCCCAGGAGTCACATCCAAGGGGCCACATCCACAGGCTGCATCTTGGTCACCCCTGAATTAATGGAATGATTTAGCAGTAATAGGTTATCCTGTACTATGTCCACCAGTACCATTACTAGTACATGACAACACTTTGCAAATGGGGTTCACAGATCATTGCTATGGAATAGTGACACTTGGGAATCTGGGGTTCTACACCAGGTTCCAAAGGGAAATGTAGTGGACGTAAGCTTTCTTCCTATTTGCCTCCTAAATGTTACTCTTTTTAGCTCATCCCCTCCAAACATGGCTTCTCTCAGTCCTGTGTTTTCCTTGCCTCTTCATCCCATACCTGTTCTCCTCACCTAGCTAATCCCAGTTTCTGCTGCTTAAATATTTTTGTTGTAGACTTCATTTTCATCCCCAGCAATTTCTAGCTTCTCACCTCTGTTCTGCTTTTATATTCCCAGTACCCCTCTCCTTACCCAGCTATTCCAAGGTCCATCTTCCAGTTTTTCATTTTCTCCTTTCCAGGCTCCTTACACAGCCAATTTCATGTCTCCTTCACAACCTCTGAGCTGATCTCCATTTCCCTGTTTTGGCCTCCAGTCACTCCTCCTTTCCTGCCACATTTCCCAAACTCAAGCTCCCTCTCTAGGTCTTGTCCCTCCACTGCAGTTGCTTGTCCCAATTTCTTTGCCAAGAAGATGACACATATCCTGTTACTGCCCTGCTCCCTTTCAGATTCATCTCCTTTCTGCCTTTCACAGCCTTTCTTTGCTCCACCCTTTCAGTTTCTTGAGTGCGGTGCAGATTTATTTTTGTTATGCATTAGTCATAATGAGATTGTCCATCTCCTCTTGCCTCTGAAAATGCACCAACTACATTTTACTAAGGGCCCAGTTCTGCATTACTTGTGATCACACAAAAAACCTTTGAAATCAAAATATATTTTAAATGAGAAAGGAATTCAGAGGCTTGAGAAGTCAATAGGATTCTAGGTACAAGAAGTCAGTGGGACTTGAGAATATCCTACCCCTCACAAGAGATGCTCAGTGTTGTTGTTTTTTTCATATTAAATCCTTTATTTGTAAGTAAGCAGAAATGTAACTTTAAAATATTGCATTTCAAATTGAATGTGCAAACAAGTGTGGATGCAAAACAAAGATGTCAAAGTAAAGGCCACATTGAAATTTGGTCCAATATGACTTGAATGGTTGAAACACAAGGACCCAAAAGATCCTTAATGTTCTGGATAAGAGCCAGTTACATTTCTTTTTAAGTCATAAAGGAAGTAAACTTAAATGTAGAACAAGTCAATAAACACACAAAAACCTAACAAAATGCATTAAAAATGTATTTGCTCAACAAGCTCAGAAAATAAATGCCATCAATAACTCAACCAGCTGGACCCAAAAGAAGAAAAAAAAAGTCACTCAGATTCATTGATTAACAAATTCCAGGAAAAGGATATAAAAACCAGAAACCAGAAAAGAGTCTTGGAGAAGCCTAGCAAATTGGCTTAGATATCAGTAAAGAGGCTTACGTTGACTTGCTAGAATCGTGAGCTTATTTGGCCCTGCTGCATTCATCCCAAGTCAGTTCAAAGCCCACTGGAATCAGCAGGAGTCTTTCCACTAATTCCAGCATGCTTTGAATCAGGTCCTCACTTTCCTCCCATGTGCCTTCCTCCCGCCTACTTCCTTTCATCAATAAACCCATCCGGGATCCAATTTAAACATGCACAAACAGATTTTAAGCAAAGGTTTAAGCTCAGATGCTGTCAGTGTGGACTTGCCAAGAGGACGGTATCATAGGATCATAGGAAAGTAGGACTGGAAGGGACCTCATATTGTCATCAAGTCCAGACCCCTGCTCAAAGAGGCAAGATCATCCCTGACTACATCACCCCACCCAAGTGTCTGCTCTTGCAATTCTCCAGGGATGGAGATTCCACATCTCTAGCCAGACCCTCATAGGCAGACTATCCATCACACTGTATATTATCCTTCATGTGTCCTGCTCAAACAATTTTGACTCAGAAATAAGTACTTTATTTTATTTTGAACTATCCTGTTTCCTTTTTCCCCTCTCAATTGCTTATCTTGGGGAGCAATTATGTGCTAGACTGTGAATTCAGATCTGAGAAGAAAAAAAAAGTTGTCAACACTTTATTTGCAACTGGTCTCAAGGTGATTTTAAATAACTGAAAGGGCATAACTCAAATTTTATAAGATGCATGGTTAAACTTGGTAATCAGCACTTATAAATGTGGAAAGCCTGCTGCCTCCAGGGATCAAACACTTCATAATTTCAAAAAAAAAATCTGGTCCCTTATTAATTGTTGTCCAAAAACATATGACAAATAATGTGTATCCACATGCATCTGTATTTGCAAAGATACATTCTAAAGCTATACTGTATTCTATTTATTTTCCTAGCGATACTTTTAAGCTACAAAAGCACAGTTGAGAATTCAAGAGTCAGGAAATGCCAACATTAAGGTATTAAGTCCAACTTAATAACTCAGTCCCTTTTGTAGATATTCATTACAGGGATATTTACATACTTGAGCGCTTGCTGTTTTTCAGATAACAAATTATAATATAATATGCTCAGTTTTCAACCTTAGGTACACAAATCAGGCATTTTGCAGTGCCCTATATTGATCTGTACATATCATAAGAAGTCTGGGACTATATAGAGAGTGGAAGGGGTAATATTTGAGCATTTTAGGTTTTTAAATTGAAAATGACTAATGGTACCTAAAAGCTGAGTTCCTTGGTAACCATGAAGCAAACTGTCATGGTTCAAATGAAGTCAGTCAATCCATGGAATATTACACCCACTGGGGATCTCAAAAATTTGGTTGGAGACACCTCAGAGTGAGAAAAAAATGTAATATGCATGCATGAGCACACAAGTAAACTTTGATTATCCAGAAATTAAGGGATACCTGCACAATACCAAGAAGATGAGATTCCTATGGGGTTTCTAAGCTTTGCAGGAATAAACAGGGCTTCCAAGGTGAAAGAAGGTGCTGACCAAGGATCACGCTGGGAAAGGAGGCAGAAAAGCAAAGGTTAGGCAGAAAGAAACTTAGATCAGAGACAAAAAATGCGCAGTTCTTCTTGCCTTGCAAACTGGAACCTCAAGAGCTCTTTTATTTCTGTCGAGCCTCACCTAGCCTTCACTGTGGATAAAATCTTTGTTAATGTGAAGCTAAAAAGCTCAGCAGGGGCGTGATTACTGCGGGGGGGGGAAATAAGATTGCTTCACTTAGCCTCATCTACCTCTCCTATTTTGCCTCATTCCTTCCCACTCTGTATCCTTAGCTGTAGCTCCTCATGTGGGTTCTATAAAATACACGCATGTTTATCTGACAAAGCTATCTATGTATACAGACAGGAAAATGCAATGTGTTTATGAGAAACAGAGAAAATAGATATCTATTTGCATTTCTGGTTTTTCTCATTTGAGGCATTTAATTCTATGGAATGATCAGCGTAACTAGATTTTTTATTATTTGAGTTCTTATTATACTATGCTACACTCATCTGTTTAGACATTTCTGAAGGAATACAGCAGAGTTTTTTACATGAATCTCTCACTGATAGTCCATGTATTTCGAGATGTATTTTTTCTGTTTTTATTCCCATGGAACAGGTTGTTTATTACAGTTAATTACAGTTAAAACTTTTAAAAGCTGCTTCCTTGTATGCACTTCAGAAATGATATCACATTGCTTTGGTATTCTGGACCTAATCTTGCTTGCCATAATGACACAGATACTCTTCATGAAGTCAGTGGGGCTTATTACCTACCTAACTAACAAAAGTATGCAGGATTTGGTCCTGTGAGTCTGACAGTACTTTGAGAGCTAAATCTCTGTGAAATGTAATTGAGTCACTACTGGCATGAGAGAACAATTGCTGCTTTAGCAAAAATGGCGGTGAATTTGTTTTGGAAGCTGCAGCAATCTCTCTCTCCACTTCCGAATATGTGTTTGCCTGTATCCCATTAGAAAATGGAGCATAGAATCAGAATGCTTTCAGTAACAATGTAGACAGCACATGCAAGGTAAGTGATTAGAGATGGCACCCTCACAAATGCAGGAATAATCACTGGACTGATTCCATGTTTCCACAGCCTGGACTTTGACAAATGGGCTTGTACCAGCCAAAAAAATGACTGTTTTGCATTCATAGTTCTGTTCAGTTTTACAAAGCATCCAAATGACAAAGTAACCATTCAGATTCTTCAATCATCTCTTTAGGAATCCTAGTCCTTAGTTCCAAGAAGCCGTTTGTCCAACTCCACTTGCTGAGGCAGGTTTTCCCCCACAGCAATTTATTGTACCTCTTAGAACACACCTTTCCCTCTTGAATTTAATGAATTTGGTATTTCTAGGATAATGAAGGTGAGCTGGTGTTCAGAATTCTTCCACTTAAACCTGAATAGAGCAGGCAGTGAGACTTGATTCTTTCCTATATCTCTTTATAAGATATATTGCATTCAGGACTGAACATTTATAAAAATTTAAAAGCTTTCTGATGAAACACTGAATATTGTTGTGCTCAGAACTGAGCCTACCACCTTATCATTCATGTTTGCAATGATAGTGCTACGTATTTCTCTTATGCAACAAGTCCATTACTAACATCAAAAGCCCCTCTCAAGGCTAGAGATGCCATTTCTGCAGCCAATGGCAAACAAAGGAGTGACATGCCTGGTATCACATCTAGCCACCTTTGACTCCCCAGAACAAATGACCAGTTGGACTCTTCTCCTCCCACCCCTCCCCAAAGGACCCAATTACAAGTGGATTGATTAGGAGCATCCTTGAGTTTACATCCTTGCTGGACTCAGCCTGCCCTATGGATCTGCAGCAAGCGTTAACAGCTAATCAATTCACTACTAAAGTGCAAAGATACAGCAACAAAAAGGTTAAATCTTGCATAGGTAGACAGCTGTAAACAACATTTCACTGTCAGCATAGTATCAAGAAAGAAAAAGGTTGAACCAAGGGAAAACAGAAAGCATTGCCATTATTTGGCTCACTCTGTTATGGCAAGGAAACAAACTTAATTTCCACTTGGGGGCACAATATAGGACCCCCAGCAGAAGCTGCTCTTAAAAAAAAAAACCCCACTCCTCTGTCGGTACCACCCAGTGTCTGAAATTCCTCATATATTCTTGTTAAAAAGGAGGCAATGCCTGTTTTTCACCACTGCTGCCTCTCCCCTGGCTAACATTCAGCTGTAAGCACTCTAAGTTGCTAGATTTCATATTTACTTCTCCAGATGCCATCTCACCTATTTTCAATGTTCATATCTCAACTCACTGAATACACCACCCTCTACACTGATTCCCCTGAGGTTTTTCTCATGTACTCTACTTGCTGCCATTTCATTTCTCTGAAACTGCTGTCACTGATATGTCTAATTCACTCTAAAGATAAAGTAGCCTCATCACTTCATCACCAAAATAATATTTTCCATTCAAAATATGCAAAACCATCTGAGCTTTCATTTTAAATGAATTTTTACCACACTGGAGACTGAAGGCCACTAGAAATGGGTTCCTCTTTGTTTAGGCCCAATTCAACAGCAAAACTCCCACTGACTGCAATGGGGAATTGCCTGTTAATTAAGTTAACAGGCAATAAGTTAGGCCTGTTGTACCCAACTAGGGTTAGACTGATCTATACATGCCCACTTATGCAGGCATTCACAGGGTTTAAATCAATTAAAAAGTGGTGCACCTGATCCAAGTTTGTTCACCTAGGGAGCTGAACTTAGACAGAGAAAAGGTTAACCCAATCTACAAAAAGGTTAACTGGATTCTAGGCTAGGTATACATGTTCAAGAAGTCCATGAAAGCACTCTAACTTTTGAACTTCACTCTAAGTGCTCACGATTAGGTCAGGACCAAGCAGAACACACATTAGCCATGTGGGGTGGGTGTTTGGAGCCTGCCTGCACAACCCAAGCCCAGAAGGTAAGGGGGGCTCTTGCATACCTCCCAGCATGCCCTGCAGGCTCCCCAGGCTGCTGAAGACTCTGAACCAGAGGCAAATGGCTGAGCTGCCCCTGTTCAGCTAGCGGGGACATCGAGGTTGCCCACCCGGACCTGATACGGGGGCTATATGTGTTTGTATGTGTGTTCCAAATGCTTGTATCCCCCACTCTGCCCCCCCACCGATATTGGTGGCCTTGTCTCACAGTGGCAGGCTGTCCAGATCTGCAAAGCCCTGGCCAAGTAGCTCCTCACCGGTGTGGACCAGGATTCCTGGATGAGTAGGGCCAGGGGGCTTTGAATGCCCTTGCTGTGACACTGGATGGGTCTCTAGCCCTTGGCTTCTCTGCCCCTGCATCCTGGGCACTACTACCCACACCATCCCCCTTCCCCTCCCAGGGATACACACTGGGGTGCAGAAGAACGCAGTGTAAGGGAGAAGTGTGCCTTGTATTATCCAAATGATGAAGCTGCCAAACTTTTAGTGTGCCTATTAAACAAGCATTGTGCAATGTTGCCCCCTCTGGAACTTGGAAACTTCTCAGTCAACACTGAGAGAGTGGGGAAAGGCCCTGGTTGTACCGAGTGGTTATGATGTCAAAGGGGTAAAGGGGTTTGGCAGCCATGGGGCTCAACTTAAACACAAAACCTTGGCATTGCAGAGGGAATGCCATGTGCGAAGCTTCCTCCCCTTGGTTTAAATAAATGTTGCAGCTGTCATACTTTTTGTGTGTATAATAAAGAAAAACTGTGGAATGTTGCCCACTCCATAATTTGGACCAGAGTCCAGGGGACTGCCTATCTTCACAAAGGCTATGCCGTTCCCCTGCAGTGGAACTCAGGCCTGCATTGGCCTGGCCCAGTGGGCTGCCCTCCCCCATTCTGAACACTCCCACCCCGTTCCAGAACCGCCTTGGAACCTCTTTGGGACCCTGAACCTAAGCCGACAACCACCAGCAGCCAGGAGTAGAAAATTGGCCCTTGAAGCTGGGCAGAATCAATGCTTTAATGATGACCCTGGCATGCAGTCTCAGGCATCTTGGTCCCCCTCCACTCTAGGGAGCAGCATTGGAGGAGTGAGCTCCACCAGATGCCTTCCTGACTTGTTGGACCATGGGTCAGTGGCACCCATGTATCAAATCTCCTGTTCCAGGACTCCCCTGCACCCTAGCATTTCCCAATCAATGCATGGTGTGGAGCATTCCCCTATGGCTACTGTCCAAAGCCCCCCCCATTGAGCTCTTGGTCATGTTGCCCCAAGCAGGAGTCCCCAGAGTGGGGCTCTCCATGCTCGGGAAGGGTGGCGGGCAGCAGCCTGCCCCACCACACGGGCCCAGAAGGGCAACGGTTTCCCCACAGAAGGTAGCGCTGCTGCCAGTCAGGGGTGTCATAGCTGGATCCCAAGCAGTCTTTGGCCCTGTGCATAAACTCCTTATCCTGGTGCTGTGACTCTCTTAGCTCTGTAGCAGCACATGAGGCCTCCCTCACAGAGTGGCTAGCCATCCATAGACCTCATTCTTGGACCTTTGCAGCACATTCCTGGGCCTGGGTGACTCATTCAAGTGCCACAGCACCGCGGGTGCAAGCAGTCACCAACCTTTCCAATCTAACCACCCACACAGAGTCCCCTTTGGTCCTCGTGTTGCCAGTTCTGTCTATGCAGTTGTCCCTAGGGAACACCCATGCCACGCACATTCTGGCACGTGGCAAGTTACCCCAGGTGGAGTAGGAGAGGCTGGGGCCAGACCTGTGCTGGCTTTAGCAGCCTTACCTGGGGCTTTGGGGACCTCCCTGGGTTGCAGCCACATCACTCCTGCAGCACAGAGCCTGGCCGGCAGCAGAGCATGGCTCCAGCCAACCAGCCTCCAGCTTTGGATGGCCTATACTGCCACGGCATGCACTGCTTTTTATTTTCAGGTGTTTTTGACCCCTGAATATCCCCTGTTCTTGACCCCTGTTCTTGCAGCGCAGAGGACAACTGAATGTGTGGTATGTGGCACGGCAGACATACCATATGGCTCCACTCATCTGGATGTGACCTAGGGCATTAGACCAAGTGATATAACACAGACCCTAACCATTCTCCTGCTGCTAGGTTTCTGGGCCCGTGGAGAGCCTGGCAAGCCAGGTATATGACCTTGTATGTCATGCTAAATTTAGATAAGGGTTGTGGTAAATAGAAATGAAATGATTGTTCAGAGCAATCCGGTCTGAAATCTATTCCTACAGTGTTTTCTACCAACACCAAACAAGTTCCCCCTTGGGTACAACCTTGACAGAGAATGGGTGAAGCTGAACAGACTGAGATCTCTATATAGACACTTCAAAACAACACTCTACAAGATTAACATTGTTGACAGCCCCCTGCGTGAATGCAGTGTTCAGCAAATAGCACAGCACTTAATGAAAAGCTGCAATATTTATAAATGCCCAGATGGGATAGATGGAATATGCACACTGAGCAATAATACCAGACAGTGACACATAGCTGGCCAGACAGAACAAGGGGATGGGGGTGAGGGAAACAGGGGCTTCCTCATCTTGGATCATTGAAAGCCTGGGAGCAGAGCCAGCCTAGGACTTGGGCAGAGAAGACAAGCTCTGGCCAAAGCTAGAACACTGCTCTAGGAAGAGTGGTGGGCAGGGTGCCACAATGCTCCATGGGAAGTTGACAGAATGCGACCTACCAGAAGTCATGATGGGGTGTAGTACAGATGTTTGTTATGGCACTCTAACCTAGAGTAATGAAGTTTGATACCACATCCATATAGGGATCTCTTAGAGTGGGATCCAACATTTTTACAGTGCTCTATGTTCCCTGACCATCTGTTCAGTTATGGTTGCTGAGAGCTTTTTGTGCACTTACTGTGCAATAAGTATAACTTCTGTACCTGACCCTAGTAAACACCTGCACATCTTTTGCAGCACAGCCCCAGGCCTGATAAAAACCAGCAGCTTGCCCCAGGGGTGTGCTGTTCCTACACCATCCCTCCCACCCCCTTACAGCCCTGGTTAGGTCAATCTAAACAAAACGCTGCTACATACCTATAGAAACAGTAATCCAAGAAAGTTAAAACTACTTTAGTTATTCATTTTGGCTGGGAGAAGAACCCAGAAATATCTCCCATCAGCTATGTCTAGAGGATCATGTCATACCAGGGTAATGTTGCCAAACTGGCAGCAGAAATCATGGCTGTACACAGAAAAGCTAAGCGGAAGGGGACGAGTGCAAGAATTTTTGTTCCACCTGCATCATTTCCCCACACCTTTCAAGGAAAGCTATTGTAGCTGTGACAAGGATCTAGAAATCTCTTCACACAAGCATAAACTGCAACAAATTTTAAAAGATGAGGAGAGGAAGGTGAACAGGCAATGGACCATGCAAGAGCTGCTCTAAAACGTGCAGTTCAACAAGAACATTGCCATATTGAGCTGATGAATCTGACAGAGGCATTTGTCTCAGCAAATATTTCTCTTCATACCCTGGATCATCCAGCCATGAAAAAACATACACACACTGCAATCTAAAGAATATTGGACTAATCTGTGTAGTTCACCTACTGATAAAATTCAACCTGCCTGTCCTTTGTGAAGTGGAACGAGAAGAAATCGGGGACAATATATCTGTGTCCTGCCTGTTGGTGGTGATGAGACTACCAGGATGGGAGATTGAGATTGTGCATCCTAAATCTTCATGTTCAGCTCTGTTTGAAGCCTTGATAGTAACCCTGAAACATAACAGCCAGAAGCCAGCACAGCAGGGTACCTCTGACACTGGTAACTTCAAAGAATCCCATAACCATAGCATGAAAGGCAAACTAACCATAGATAACCAACAATGCTGCTGGAAATTTTAAAGGATCTCTCTCAAAGAGCTTCATTTGCCATTTTTCTTACTCAGCAACACAGAGCAACATTCATGAAGAAATAAATTACAATGAAACTTAACATGTCATATTTTTCACCAGGGATCTCAGAGTGCTGGTCAAAGCAGGTAAGTTATGATCAGTCACATATTACTGATTCATTCAGGCACAGCATGGGTCAATAGCACAGCTTGGAACAGACCTCAGACCTCCCAACTCTAGCCAGCCACTATACCACACTACATCTGTACTGTACTGTGCCTCCATCGTTCCCAGTGCCTGCCTGTGAATGTAGCACCTGTCTGATCAGAATCACCTCCTGAAATGCATGGCTTCTGCCAATGAGTAAAAAGAAAGAGAGAGAGAGAGCTTGAGTCCAAAAGAAGAAAATTAAGAGAGCTAATGCAGTTTCACAGAATCCAAGCCCCAAACACTATTATGGAAATGACATGCAGGCACTTACATAGCTCCCATCACCATAGTATCCCAATGATTTAGATATTTATACACTGATTATTCATCCTACTTTACCTCAAAAAATTAAGGGATCTCTTGACTTGGATAAATCCTTGCAGCATGCTGCTGAAGTACCACATTAACTTCTCAAGCAGACATTATGGGGTGGACCGTGCAGTGCATCACAATTCTCAGTCTGTTGGGATGGTTTGATGAGCTAATGTTTTCTTCAGCACAAACCAACAACATTCTTCTTGACAGCATACTGTACATATAACCCCTTCAAAGTGAAGAGGCTGGAAATCCAAACCAAAGGTAAACAAAGACATTATTTTGGAGGTCAGCAACAGGGAACAAAGAGTTTTCAAAGTCAACCAGATCTTCCATGCGCTGCAGACCACATGCAGTTTTGGCACGCTCTTAACAGTTGGTTGCAGCACTCGTATCAGTAGTACTGCACTGCATGCCTGTACCTGTGAACAGCATCTCTACAGAGCCTTCATTAGCAGTGTACAAAGGCATCTTGAGGAAAAAAGAAATCAGTCAAGGGATGTGCATGATGTTAATTCAAAACAAGGGGAGCTAACCCACAGCTTTTATGCATAATGTGTCTTGTTTGTTTGTGGATGCAAAGGAAAAAAGTGTTCAAATCACACTATGCCGTGTTCAATTAAGGTGCTTTTATCATCACCTACAGCTAAGGCTTTCTAGGATTTCTGTTATGAATGCTTTGATTTTCCCCATTTCAGCATAACATTTTACTAAATGTGTAACCCCATGAACAATAGACACCAATCCCCTAGCTCAGCAGCTACTCAAAGCAACATTACCTAGCAGGCATATACTAACAGGGTATGTGGGCCTGGCTTTTAACCCACCCTGTTAGCAGGTGTTGGAAGACCCTGAGTGCAGCTGATGATGATGATTTCTGCTGACTATCTGCACCTTAGCCACTCCTAAGTGGTTTATGTCTATCTGGGCAAAGTGAACTGGGATCTGGAATACAGAGGCCACTGTTAAAGCCAAACTCCAGATAAACTAGCAGAGAGAATGAGTTTAGCTGCATACTAAAACAGGAATTGCACTTTTTATGGCACAATGATAGAGCACTCTATATGTTGTCTAGTACCTGACTTGCCTTCTTCCATGCCCATCAGTTTTAAAGGCACAGTTATTTAAGATTTTGACAGAGTAAGTGCTCTTAGGCAGAGATGCATATTTAAGCAGTTTGTGTAATCCTATATAAATGACATCTGTCTTCCTCTTTGACAGAACTGATGTCATAATTTTGTTTTCACTTGATCACGCTCTCTGGCATTTCTGTGCACCCACAAAAATATCAGCATTTCTGAATCCTGGTCAGAAGTCTTTGTCATCCAGGCACAAGGTACTGAAGCACCAGAGAGACACAGCAAGATCCAAAGTGATATCAACATTTGTATTGAAGCACCATTCATGGGCAGGAGTCAATTGTTATCACAGGCAGTGGATCAAGGAAAGCAACTGAACCAAAAATGGTGATTACTGATGAGTCTTTGGTAAATCCGAGCATATGAACCACTTGCAACTAACTTGCATGCTGTAAATACCAAATTGTTACCATTGGCCCAAAATATAATAGCCTCTAACACAAGTAAGGGTAAATTCTCCAATGTACTAAGGGTCCACAGATGTTACACTAGAGTCCTTAGCTATCTTACAAGCTTTGGAGGAAGAACAGAGAGTGCCAGCTGCTGTCATGTGGCAAGTGCTGCTCCTTTTAAAGATCTGTCAAGTTTATTTTGACCTCTATAGCTGTATGCAGACATGCACAACAGACTGCCTTTCCCCATTGTGGAGTACGGAAATTTGGTCTATAATCTTCTCAGCCAGTCTGAATGATCAGGACTGTATTTCCATGGGTTCTCCAAAGGTCTGCAACAACCTGTGCCCTGAATTCCACAAGCTATCCTGGCAACAGCTGACAGGTAAGCCATAAAGAAATGGATTCAGTGGAAGGAGAAGCAGACCTTGAGTTCTTTTCCATTAACATCATTTTAAATTCATACTAGCATCACACAAGAAAACTGCTGAAACAGAGCTTGCTGTTGCTTCAGCTGCTTCTGCTGGAACAGTAGCTAATTTCCTGGAGGTGACACCAGATTGTTCTTTCTTCTCTGCTGCCATTTCTGCATCTTAAAGCAGCCTGTCAGTGAAATTAGTGCATTGTCTTTGTATGCCAAGAAAATGAAATGCAATTTCAGATAAATTAGATGAATAATAAAGAGTGAAGTGCTGATGCAAAAGGCCATCAAACCTTATTAATGCTTTGTCTGAACTTAGTGCTCTGAGGGTGGATCCAGCTGAGAAACACTAACTCTGAAACACAATCTGCTGCTTGTTAATACCCACCATGTAGAACATAGGGTTGCCATATTAAATGTCAGATTTTCCACATGTAGTAAGCACTAGGGAGACGTTGTTTTTAGTGAATTGTAGGCAGAGAGCAAATAGAATATTCTTTCAGATGTCTGTGTGGCTGACAAATTCTGAAAAGTCTCTATACTGCTACATTTTCTTCAGGCTTCAACATTTCTGAGTCTTGGATCTTCATTATTTTATTTGCATGCTTTCAAAAAAAATCCATTAGGTAATATCACCTGAAAGTCATGAAACCCATCGAGTTAGAGATCATCGTACCTCAGCTCTGCTGCAACAGAATACAAGCATATGTTCTCTGATCTGACAAATAAGAGGAATGTGCCCCAAGATCCAAACAATCGCATGTTATAATTTGTAATAAGGCTGAAAATAATGCTTCACCCACAACTCCTCATTTAAAATATCTTGGACTAAATTCAGAAAGGGACTTAAGCCCTGTGTACAGTTCCTAGGTGGAGAGAGAGGTAATTAGTAGGGCTGGACAAAGCAGGCCCTATTTGATTCAGACTTGGCCTGAATCAGGGACAGTGATTCGATCCGTTGATTTGGACTACTGTCCCTGATTTGATTCGGCCGAATCCAAATCTGAAGATTCGATTCCAATTTGGCGAATCAGCGATTTGGACACAGGCACAGCTTTAAAAGTTTTTTTTCTACATACCTTGAGATAGCAGTGCGGTTCGTGATCGCTGCAGTGCTAGGGCGGATGGAGCATCTCGCAAGAGCATGGGGGGCTCTCCAGCATGCTCGGCAGTGAACCCTGAAGTGGACCAGAAGTACTTCTGCTCAGTTCTGGGTCTGCCGAGGAGAGAGCTGGCCCCGCCTCCGTGCCGCCCTGACTCAGCAATCAGCTATTGGTGGACCCCAGGTGCTCCCCCCACCAAACCCAGGAAGCACCAGTCACTGAGCCAGAGGGGTGCAGTGGGGGGGCCCCCAGCATGCTCCCTGGTGGACCAGGAAGTGGACCAGAAGTGCTTCTGGCCCACTTCCGGGTTTGCTGCTGAGCACGCTAGGAAGCTCCCCATGCTTCTGGGGGACACTGCATCTGCCCCAGCACCACAGCATTCAGAGCCCCTGCTACTTAGAGGTATATAGAAAAAACATTTAAAGCCGTATCTACATCCAAATCCCTGAATCTGTCCAAATTGATTTGGAGAGATTAAAGGGTCCTCTGATTTGATTTGGATTCAGAGATTCAGCCACCGAATCGGGCCGAATCTCTGCCAAATCAAATCAGGGACCGAAGCTTCACACAGCCCTAGTAGTTAGGTGCGTTAGTCTCAAGTCAGGCAAAAGGCAGGATAGACTTGCACCTCATAGACCAATTCAGGGCTCCATAAGTTTCATAAGCAACAGCTCACTTCATTGGTGTCTAACTCAGGTCTGAGGATTCTGCTAGGGTAGCCAGATACTGGTGGGTGTGGGTCTCATTCAGAAGTATGTTGGGTAGAGAACTCCTAAACTATCCCTTATGAAGGACGGAATGGGTATCTTAAATATCACCTCTCTCTGAAGCAGGTGCCTTATTTGGCACTGCAGAGGCACCTCCCTTCTCAGCCCTGAAAATTTTGGGGTCAGTAGGCATCTAAAACTCTTTCCTTCAAAAACCAACCAGGGGTCAATGCTGTCCTTCAAACCAGACACAAAAAACGAGAAGGCCAACTACCCTCTTGTATCCATATCCAATAGCTCACTGATTAAAATATCCATGCAGGATAAAGAAGACCCGGCTTTAGTGCTTTCCTCTGACTGAGGGGATCCAAACACACATCTTCAGCTTCACAGGAGAGGGTCATAACCACCAGGCTACAGGGAAACCTGGGAGTGGGATAAGAGGCCCCCTCAATCTCTCCTTTTGAAACTGTTCTTCTTTGCAGGTCAGAAAGTAAATATGGTTAAGCATGGTGCTCTCGCACAGTAGGTTGGGCTCTCTCTTGGAAAGGGAAGGTCAGTTCTGTGGCAGGAAAAGAGCTATATGGGTCAAATCCCAGAACTTGAAGCTTTAAATACAATGCAGAACCTAGCCTCAAGCAGGAGTTTCAAAACTGCAAACTTGACAGAATGAATGCTGTTTTTAAAGGTTAATTGGTACAATGAGTGTTCATAGGTGAATGACCATCTGGGATTTTTTATTTAAACTTTTCAAGCTCTTGATATTAAAATAATATGTCACTTAGTGCAGCTTGTTCATAGTAATCATGTCTTTTTCAGCTAGAAATAGAGATGATTTCATAGGTCACCAGAAAGAAGAGATGGGGATGGATGGATGGCCAGAAAAGTGATCAAAAACAGCTGGCTTAGGGGAAAAAACCTACAGTATATAAGTAACTAGAAGCAATCTCTATAGTCAGTATTCATACCAGTTTAGGCAGTTTAGTAACCAAGGATTTTACCTATGTGTATGAACAAGGAGTACACCACAAACTACATCCTTGAATTTTACCTAAGAGTGTAATTATTATGATTCCATAATCCTGGATAAAAAGCTACCACAGACAAAGATAAAAATCACTTGCCCTAGCTCATGCATACCCTTTACAGGATGTTGTATAGTATGAGCCACACACACAAAAGGGCACATACTCACCAGAGACTGAAAAAGGCCAAAGGACATTTGCAAAATGTTAGCACATCTGTTCACAGAAAACTGTCTCCAATATTCATAAAACCCTGAGCAGCTGTAGCACACTACCAAGTCCCAAACTCCATTTCTCAACAAATTAAAAGCATTGTCAAACTTACTTGTAGATAGCATTGCCTGTAGTACCATTCACTTACACCTTAAAATATTCATAGTCACCTTTCCAGGAGAGACTTGTTCATTCATTTTGACAAATAGTACATAAAACTTTATAGCAAAATGTTTTGGGGCTGTTTGGATAACCAAGGTTTTTCCTCCCCACCCCTGGCCTTTTTTGTTTGTTTGTTTTTGCTTTACCGACTTATATTTAAAGATCAGTCATGGTTTACTTGGTAAACCACAGTTTTTCTTCTGTTTTAACCTGGGTATATTCCATATCATCAGGCATGTCAGTCCAATTGAACATAAGCCACTTTAAGCTGATTTTGCATGGGCTGCATTTCAATAATAGCTTGCTCTGATCCAGATTGAAAATAAAAGAATTTTATTTTTACAGAATAACCTCCACTGCAACTCACAAAAGCATTTTGTCAGAGAATACCTAGGGAATGTCAGTTGAAAAATAACACAGGAACTAGCAAGTCCTCCAAGTGATCCACTATCTAGGTTTTTAAACAATAGGTAACACCACACCTTTGTATTAAAATGATTTCTTATCCACTCCTAAAAACTGACCCCTATTAAAATTCTTCCAGAACAATAACTTTCCTGATATCATAAACTGAAGGGGCAGATGATCAAGAAAGGATGTTAGAAATATAATAATAAAAATACTTTTGAAAATAAAAAAAATCAAGCAGCTTAATAGGACAGAACCATTTAGAATGTGGATAGAACTTTTTCCTGAACAGACACTGGTCTAAAGATAGGTCTCAACAGCAAGCATTTCTCTGGGTGTCAAGTTCTAATGCTCACCCATGTCAGTGGAACAGCTTTGTTAATCTTCATTGAGCAAAAAGATCAAACTAACTTTCAGAAGAGAAAATCTTGGGAGGAAAAATAAAAGAACAATAGCTCTTCCAAAAGCCATGGCTATAGACCAACTCTTCGGTCAGACAACAATTCTACCATTTCAAAGCATCTGGTAAACTGTGATTTAAAAAGCAAACACTTATTTGTGTTCTTAATAACAAGCAAAGATGTCCAAGGCAAAATAGAATCTACATATAATAGCCACCAAGCAGACAGCAAGTGAAACGCTACTACAAGTCCAGGAACTCTCCTCTCCTTCATTCTGAAGAGTATTAAAAATACCTTTAATCTCTTCCAACAGCTCCATAAAAAGGTGCAGAAATCTTGATTTGCCAGTGCAGTGTCTGGAAACTTTTAACTATTAAAAAGCAAAATTTGTTGTCCTGGAGAGAGCTCACATAAGAGCCAACAATATCCCTGCAATGAGACCTTAAAAAAGCAGTCAGTCAACAAAAGTACACATATGCTTTAAATTATGTGTCTACATGATCAAAGCTAAAGATGTCCGCACTTGTAAGGAAGAACCATTCTGTGTCTGATGCCTTCCTCTGAGTCTAAATTTGAAAGTTTCTGGAAAGATTGAGTTAAGGACACACATTATTCACTTAAAGACATATCTTTCTCCCCCTTGCATTTCCCTGTATCAACATAATCCAGTTCCTTATGTTCAAAACCTCATCTTCCCACATGCCATGCTAACAACAAATAAGAACAGGAAGTGTAAATTAACATACCTGTTAGAAAAGTAAAAACATAGCACTGGACAGTACTTTCCTGAACACTGGGTGTGTCTACACATGCATTTACACCAGCTTAAATTTACTGCACAGTAAATTACTGCGAAGTAAACGGGAATAGGCTGGCACATGCAGGTGTTAAAGTACATTCATGTTGTGTGTGGTCTGACTTGTGACTAAAGTTAGTGCAGTAAGGCGTCTGCATGTGCGTTATTGTGTGGTAACTACTTGGGCGTAAATTTGATACCTGCATCATGCCCATATCAGATTTAAACTCAAGTCAGCATAAGTCACCATATTTACTGTGCAGTAAAGGTGTGCACATGTAGACACATGCCCATACTGCACAGTAATTTTGGTTACTGCGTAGTAAATGTGCACATGTAGACACATCCACTGAGCCCAGTCCATTGTGTGTCCAGGCAACCATCTACCTGAAACAATACCAAAAGCACCCAGAAGACCCTATACAATGTGACATAGGTAACAATAAACAGGGGAGATGAGGGCACTGCAAATCCCCTGCCACTGAAGTGACAAAGAATTGTCTAATATATCCTCAAAGGATTCTAGGAAGCTATATGCCCATATTACAAAGGAAGGCAAAAAGCCCACAGTCATTTCCAAAGTGCTTAGAAACTTCAAGGGATATTTAGGACAGAGAGAATATATTTATCCTAAATTATAATTTGGTCAAGGTGCTACGATTTGCAAAGCTGCTCTGATAAAAAGCATTTATTGGGCCTTTAGTTCTCAGAAGTGGTCAAAACCTGAGTTTTACATGTGATCTCTGGGTGCTTCTACACATGTGCTTTACTTCACATTAGACTAATTGGATGTGTAGTAAAGCATAATTGTCTACACATGCACTGTAATTAGTGTGCAGTAGATTAATTTACTCCAGTGTAGGATACTTCCACCAGAATAAATTACTAGGTACTATCCTATACTGCAGCAAATTACTGTGCTTAAAAGCACATGTAGACAGTGACATCAGAATTAGTTTACTCCAGCTCAAATTGAGTCAAAGTATATTCAGTCATATTAATTGTACACTGCCCTCTGTATATTAGCTTTAGGCAGCATTTGCAATGGACAATAAAATGGCTCTTTTGAATGAGACAGCCTTAAAGGTCAGAGATATGAGGCCTTAATTCACTCTCTCTCAGTGTAGTCTTAATGTACATTTGTTCTAAAAGGCATGCAGCACTTGAAGAAGAAATCAAAATCAGCAACAGTAGTACTTAATCATATCAAACCATGCTGGGGGGATTGACAGGATAAGACACTGATGTGTTTTCAGTTGGCAAACATTGTTCTGTGTTATACAACAAAACAGTAGGAAGTGGCTACATGCTGGTGTTATTCATCTCAGTCACTATGTGTATGCACTTTGTATTCAAGGGTTTTTACATGAATGGCCGTTTTGATGTACTATAACACTCTTCTCACAGAGCAGGGAATACCACATGGATTCTGTTATGACAAAATATCTCATTATTTCAAATTTGAAATGATTGAAATAATTGACCATGAAAGTCATCACAGTAACTTGCAAGGTAGGAGCATCTGTATCTTCATCCCACATAGATTATTTGTAGAAAGTGTGATCCAACTGTTATAGCATTTCTTCCAAATTTGTGTAAGCCCTTTCTACTGACTCCAACAATGTGGTGTCAAGAAATTGTTGCCACTATTTATACTCCCATAAATAATCTTTCAGTAGAGAGAAGCCATATTACTATGGCATATTATCATGTTCCATTTAATCAGCGTGCTTAAATTACTATGTCAGAAATAACATTTTCCTCTCATGGTGACCTCTTCCCATACAATAATTACTACTAAATATGGAATTTTGCTCAGCTGTTCATTTAGACAATATAAAAAATAATGATCTGTTCTCTATTCGCATTCAACTGAAATTGATGCAGAAACATACTAATTTATTTGTGATCTTCATTTCCTTTTACAGGGGGTCTTCCCAGAGGCAAAGCAGTTCCACACTTGAGGCAACTGCTGACACTAAAGCACTAACTCCTACCATGCTGATTGAAGCTATGCAGTCGGTCTTCAACAAAGCAGGGGCTGCTTTTGCATCCCCTTACGAAGGTGGCACTAGGGACTGCTGCCCTAGTCTCCTCCTGCTTAGTTATGTTACTGGTTCTCCCATCAGGAAAGTCCTGAACACTAAGAAAAAGAGGAAAAAAGGCAAAGTGTCTTATCCAGCTGACCCAGACATATCATGCTAGGGCAAAAAAGAATTCTTCCTAAACCAAGAGGACACATTTTCCCCTCATTTGCACTACTGCAACCCCATTGATTTCAACCAAGAGATGAATTTGAGGTCAGTCTTTTGATCATATGGATAAAATTCTTCCAAAAGAACAGAATTTGAGTCCTCAAAGAAAAGTACTTTGAAACACAGAAAGAGGAGTCTGAAAACAAAAGCTTAAGAAATTGTCTATCATCAACTAATAGCTCTTCATTAAAACACAAACATGAATGTTTCCTAAATACAAAGTTCTTTCCTAAATAATTTCCTATTGATGAAGAAATATATTTTAATATAAAAGGTGTTGCATAGAATATCCAGCACTTTGAAACAAAAAATATGTCTTAGAACAAAATCCTTTGAGTTTTTCTTTCCCCTACAGCACTGCCTTAGAAAGATAACTGAACTTTACATTTCTTTTGATTAAGCAAGGCATTTGTTAGTTGTTTCTTTTTGTTAACTTTCAGTTTATTGATTTTTAAATAAAAGTACAATGTAATTTTTGATGCACGACAGCATAACACCCCACAAGAGAATATTTTTTAAAGAATTTAACAATACACACCAAATCTGACAAGTGAAATCATAGTAAACCTATGCTGATGGAAAGCACCTTCCACCGCGTAACAAAGACACCTGTCAAAACCAGTACTGTAAGCAGAGTTGAAAGTGTGTTTCCTCATGGAACAACAAAGAAACAAAGACATACACAGGAGGGGATGAAAGTAAAAGATCCTGTAAAACAACTTTCTTTGGAACAAATTATTCAGTATCATTAATAAGTCAGTAAAACTGATGATTTATTTAGCAAAAATACACGTTATCCAGCTACACATCCCTCTTGTCCTCTCTAATTAGCGTCCTTGAGACAGAAAGAAATCCCAGTCTCAGCTACCTTCATTTTTTGCCCTTTCACTTTGCCTCCCTCCCTTTTATTGCCCTAACATGAAAAAATAATCATCACCCTTTTACTATCGATTGTTTTTATTATTGTCACTGTTTATTCTGTGCCATGGGCATGCATGGCAAGTTACAGACATCTTCTCCATAGCATAGAAGACCAATTCTTTTAACCTCTTCTCAATTATTTCCTTAGTCACTTGTGTTTACATCATAGCTCAGTTACCATCATGACTACCTGACTCATTTATGTTTCTCTGCCCATTGTTTTCCAGGAGCTATGCTTACCAAAAGGCAAATTCACCTTCATTGAGCAAACGTAAATGGGAGATTGTTGTATTCTCTCAGGGATCTTGACTTGTTCCTAAAGCATATGCTCATTTTCTTCATCAGGCCACCATATCTTTGCACTGTGACACCTGGACTACTTGGCTGACTTTGTTTTTCCTATTACAGAGCATCATAATTAGGGGTGGGAATGGTTATCACCAGCAGCTATCTATCCTATTTTGCATCATTCTCAGTGTCTCTCTCCTTTTCTGGGGTTGAATCCCTACAGCCCTGTTTTCTGAACATTACTGTTCCCAAGAGCAACACAGCTATGATATCTTTGCCACATGCTCTGGAAGCAGTTGTGTTTCTGAAGCCCTAAACTTTGCTACATTTACATGCTTCTCTGAAAGACAGAGAGAGAAACAGAGTATTTCACACAGGTACTGAAGCATTTCCCTTCTTTCTTCCTTATTTTCAACATCTTTTGAATTCCATTTCTCTTGTGTAAAAGTTACTTGAAAAGAGTTGAAGTGTTTCAGAGCTCATTGTTCTGTGATAGCTCTGATAATTGTCACATTCCCTCTTCTGAATACATATAGCTCTCAAGGGAGAGAAAAAAAATGTAATAGGGTGCGTCTCCATGGGCACTTAACGGTGCCTAAATTTAATGCGCGTTAGCCTAGGGCACATTAAGCGGGCTTAGGCAGGCATCTACACATGCAGACATTAAAGAGCATTAACGCTGTGTGTGGACTGACTTGGGAATAAAGTTAGTCCCAAATCAGTCCACATCCACAGCATTAATGTGCTTTAATGCATCTACATATGTGTTAATGCGCTTTAACTATTTGCACCTAAATTTGATACATACACTTGCAGGTATCAAACGTAGGCGTGAACAGCCTAAACTCACCATTTTTAATGCTTATTTAGGGCATGCACATGGAGACGCACAGCCTTAATGTGCACTGACTTAGGCTAATGCACATTAAAGTGTCACATGTAGATGTGCCCATAAAGCACAAGTTACTTGGTAAATTAGTTTTAGCCATATTGATCCTCAGAAGTTGCCCCATTTTGCTTATATTCTTAGCCTTGCTACTATCCATGCTGAGCTCAGCTTCTCTAACATTGCTATTTTTAATTCCTCCTTCCCTTTTACCTTGCTCAGCAGGTCAGTGTTATTTCTAGAATGGAGATATGCTCAGCATTAGCTGCGACTAGATAGAGAGGATTTTCTTTGTCATTTGCCTTTCCTAATTTATAACATTGCACAAAAAAACTCTTAATTTTGACATCTACATTCCTCACTAACAAATGCATAGGTCAAGAACTATTTATATAAGATTAAAAACTACTGAGACCAAAAATCTTGTGTTTATGGAGACAAAAAAAAAATCCACAGTCCCCTAAATCCAAATGCTTAAGAATTGGGGTTCCAGGATCCATTTTGTCTTGGATGGCCAGGGCCGACTCGAGTTACGCTCGTACGTCAGGGTGGGCTGGTGAATGGAGAGGCAGACACAACTTATTGGTTGTAAAAAACTTTACTCACACCGCTTGCAATCACGACACAGGTGGTCCGGTCATCGGAACAACCACAAGAGTTGCTCCAGCTGGCGGGGCCCAAGCCAGTTAATCCATCCGCAATTTGAAGCCGGCGGGGAAAGGGGTACATCGGGGTTGCGCTCGGTGACGGGAAGAAAGATCGATAGGTGATCAGTCTATCGATCGGCAGCCGCAAGTCAG
>NW_005842034.1:1291389-1292111 GCF_000455745.1 Alligator sinensis | reverse complement strand
TCTAAACTCGTGAACTCTAGCCCAATCCGGCTGAAGGCTCTGAACACGCGAGCCCGTCGTGTCAGCCGAAGAAAGTACTCGTCCGGAAGAGCTCTGAATAAACTCACACGAAGTTTGCTAGGCTCCGTGGGTCTTTCTGCTCATCCATTCTCACGAAGTTTGCTAGGCTCTGTGGGTCCGGTTCTTTTGCGCGCGGGAAGGATACGTCTAGGAATCTATCGGCGATGGGGAGAGGCTAGAGGTTGATCAGACCTCCGTTGCCTGCTTGAAATGCACTGGGTCCATAAGGATCCGCAGCGCTTAGAGATCTTCACACAGCGTGAAGTCTCCTCCTCCCGGTGTTCATGGAGTCCTCCAACTTGGGCGGAAACCACTCAAGCCTTATATACGGCTAGCAAGCCAATCACTAGCCGCCAAGTGTGAATAATTTAGCACTGGCCAATAGCGGGGCACAAATTTGCATCCGAATAGCAGGAACTCTTTGCACCGTGCATTTCTGTGCTGCAAAGAAGAAATGCATCCTGCAAAGGAAACTGCAAATTGGCGGGAACTCTCCTGCACGCAGGCTCTTAATTGCAGCAGAACACTCTGCCGTGCAAAGGAGCTCTCATGTGGCCAGGAAATTCCATAGTGCCGAGGCACAAAAAATCACTGGGTTGTGACACATTTCAGCATCTTGACACTCATCATGTTCTCCCAAGAAGGAATTCCTGGAAAAAATC
>NW_005842034.1:1283612-1291358 GCF_000455745.1 Alligator sinensis | reverse complement strand
TTTCCCTAGGAATAAGAATACAAAATTTCTGTTGCTTGTGACAGAGGGTCACAGACAGCAGCCAAAAGTTGTTCTTCCCTTGACATCCCCTCAGATACTTTAATGTTCTGCAGATATTGCACATCATACAGAGATATGCTAGCATGGGCATTTGGACTGAATCCCAGAGTCTTCATCTTCAGCACACATCTGAAACCGTAGACTGGATGAAATCTATTAAATTGAAATAGATACAGAAAAATGCAGGAGCCTTGGCAGAGACCTGCTTTGAAGTTCAGCAGCAACAGGAAACTAACTTGTGCAGGTCCTTGAACTTAGGTCTGCTGACACCATCCTTGGTAAGGGAAAAACAATAGTATGCATGGAGAAACTAATGGGTAGAGTTTAATATAACACACGTATGAAAGTAAATTCTTAATAAGAGAGATAACCTTTATAAAAAACACAAAAAGTTGGTCTTGTCCTGCAAATCCACCAATATTATGTTTTAAAAATATAAAATAGCCTCATTAATAGTTTTAGAAAATGGCATGAAAAAGGTATTTTCAATGAAGGCTGAAAATCCAATGTCCTCAACTTGCCTCCAGTTATACCTGTTTATGATATGCAATTTCAGTTTCACATATCTTACATACTACAGAAAATATAAATAATAAGTAATGCTGCATGTTTGAATCATTATTATTTTTATAACAAAAATCATGATGTTTAATGAAGTTTTTCATCCCAGCTTGCTTGCTACCAAAATAATATTTTGTGAATATTTATATGCATAACTCAAACTCTCTTATTTATATACTTTCTTAATTAATAGTGGCAGTTACAGGATAATTATCTTAAAAAATAAAATGGTACATGAATGACAACTAAATTGATGATTATGTCTTCTGTCATGACAAACAACTAGTAAATTATAAATAGTAATTAGTTACATTTATGTTTTCCATCTTCAGAACAGTTTATGACCACCAGTTAATGAATCTATAAGCAATTTGTGACCTTATCCAAAATTTTGAAATTAAGTTACCAAATTCTGGTATTTATATCCATATGTAGGACCCCTAATAAACAGTGTGATTTTCAGAGGATCCAAATAATATAGCATCCCTGGTATATGTATATTTAGATGCCTAGCCTTTGAAAAGTTTGAAAATGTCAGCTTTAACCTTTTATTTTTCCTCCTCCCCACCTATAAATTGGGACATACTCAAATTGTGATCTCACAGATTTTGCAGAAATCATGACATCAAGCAGTCTCCATGAAATCTGCTGAACACCACCCTCCCCACTATAAAGACTTACTAAAAATACAATGCTGGCTCCTCAGTAGGAGCCAGTGGTCCTCCTAGCAATGCAGCCCAGCATACAGGTGTCTGCCAGCACTAAGGCAAGCAGGCAAGATGGCTGTCGCCTCTGCCCATCATTGCTGACTGGCTGAGAGAGCTGCCCGTTGTGCAGCCATGCCCCTCCACCAATCAGCAGTGATGGGCAAGGCTGCATGATGCTCTCTCAGCCAATTAGCAGCAAGGGGTGGGACTATATGGCCAACAGCCCTCTCCATCAATCAGCAGCAGGGGAAAGGGCCACCAAGACCCCTCAGCCAATGAGAGACATGATAGGGAGCACCACAAGAAGTCCATGAAAATGGTGGCTGGCCCCTCAATCTGCCTGTGAAATCAGCCAGCCACTGCCTCAAGTTGGGTGGACCCTTACATATAAATGTAGAAGCACCATCACTTATCTGTCTCCTAGCCCTCATGTATTGGAAGTATTTTGAGATCAGATGGAAGGCAAAAAGGTATCACAAAGTTGTAGTATTCTACAGGGCTGGGGTAACGCATTTTTTAAATGTTATTGTATAAATATGAATTATAAATAATCAGTGTCAGATTCTCTTCATGTCCCTATTCATAATATGGTTGGCCATCTAGAGATGCAGATGCTGAGGTCTGGAAGATCCAGTTTCAAAAAAAGACATCTGGCTTTTTGGCAGACTTCAGAAGCACCATTCACAACAATTCAGCAGTTGCCTCTGGCTATGTCACCTGCTCAGACTGTTGTTCATTCTAATAGCTTGTACCATGTCCCATTATTACGTTCTTTCTAATTCACTTTCTGTTACTGGGAATGTGGCTATTTATGCCGCTTGTATTTGACGAGCACATTTTAAGATATCTGCATCTAAAGACTTTGGAAATTTTAAATAGATGCAGCTGCTCGTTTGTGTACAGGCTGGGTTGTGCACATAATGCACATTTGTGATGTTTTCTCCCATTAGCTCCTTAATGTATCATGGATCCATGTATGGTGCCAAAATGTTCATGGAATTTTTGGTCTTGTATGATGGCTGTATCACAAAGACATCAGTCTTAGTATTTTAAAGGCATAAATGGCTCCCTAGCCTGGAAAACTGTCTGCTGTGAAACAAAGACAACTACCAATGTATTCAAGTTATTCAAATAATTAGATAATTCATTCCAATTCTTGACTAACTCAAAGACTCAACGGTATTACGCACCGTCTGATTTACTTCATATCATATGCCAAAAGAAAATCATCATGTCTATAACAATTTTTATCATAGCTGGCCAGTCAATACAGCCTATTCCTAATTTCATATGATAGTAAATGACCTTCCTTGACACCTGGATTTAAAGAATGTAACTGCCTTGTCAAAATGAATTTGTCAGATGAAAACAGTTCATAAAACCATCAAAATGCGAGACCATTTTTTGTCTTTTTTTTAAAAAAACACAAGTTAATTTCTGAGTGACCTCTGAAATATTCTGCAAAAATGTCAAGACTTAGGTGGAAAGCTGAATACAAATTTCTTTGTAAAATATCCTACCAAGTCTTGTATTTCATGATGCAAACTAATCACTGTAAGGTTGGGAGGAAATGGTTACTTGCAATGGCCAGGTATAGATATTACATTTTTACTGGTATAAGTGATCGGAAACCAGTCTATAACCATAACAGAAAAAATGCTCAGCACACACAACTGGTCTACCTATAACAGAACAGAAGTTTGGTGCACACAGACTGGTTTAAAAATGGCAGAACCCTATCTAAGATTTGCACCGTCCTCACCCAAAGGGTTGTTTGCTCTTGATTTTTTCTGAAATGTCAGAGGTATGACTTGAGTATAAATAGCATTCAACATACTCTTGGAAAAAATGCAAGTACCAGAGAAGTTACTTGTTCTTTGTACTTTTGGGGAGTTTTTTGTTTGTTTGTTTTTTGTTTTTAATTCTTTCGTTCATCCTATTGTCTTCATGTTATTGTGTAAAAAAAAAAATTTTCCCACAAAAAGATGCTTTTTAAAGGACTATGCCAAACTCCTTTTCCTTCTATTTGAGAGGATATACCTGCCATGCAGCAAAAACTGTGAGATTTGGAATTGGAACAAGATATTTTTAAATTATAAACTGGCACAGGATGTTTTAAGGTATGAACTGACCCAGATTCAGCTACTAGAAAGATAGCTCTTTTTGATATTCATTTGATATTGAGCAAAAGATTATTACAATCAATATCTAAACACTAAGTGCTCTGCCAGTGTTATTTTGATGTAATTTTCTACATTGGATAGAAAGACAAGGTGATAAACTGATAGGTTCCATAAAAAATGGCAGATACAAACAAAACATCCTGCATGTAGGTTTTTTTCATGAACCCTCTCTCCTCTGGTGTTGCTTATGACAAAGTCATTTTGACAAGACTGTGAGACTTTGTCTCACCTAATTTTCTTTGGCAGACCGAGGCAGCCTTGCCGCACAATGATTGATCTTTGGGTTATCTGGATATTCTCATTTTAAGCTGCTATTGGAAAGACTTGAATAATTTACAGTTCCTGCCATGAACTTGGCAGCTCTTTTCAATAGTTGCTGATTTATTGCACCTAACAAACTATTGCTATAGTGTGACAGCTAGTTCTCTAGTCCGTACAAAGGCAACATATAGTTACTGAGAATACATAGACTGGCAAATTAAAAACTTCTCACTGCCATGTAGCATTCCTTTTGAGGAGTTGGTAAGGGATAAAGTAAAAACCTACATGAACTCAAACTAAACTCATGTTCTTTGATTGATTGTTTTTAAGAGATATTCCCATCTCCTTTTCTTCCCAGTACAAGCAAATGTATCAGTGGGAAGATGAAGATGGCAGGACTCTGGGAAGAATGAATAATAAAGACCCTCCAACTTCAACTGTTCACAAAATCCAGATCCAGATTTTTAACAGCCCAAAATACAGATATGCTAGAAATTAAGATCTGCATCCAAACTTGGCAGTTTAAGCCAATCATTTTGCTGGATCCAACTCAGATTTTTATGCTTGATCTGTGCTTTGGGAAAGATCAAGCCCTTTAGTTTTGAGGAGCTAGCTTGCAGAGGAGAAGAGACAGGTGGTATTGGGCTGGCTGGAGTGACTGGGCTTGGCAGCGACGAGTGCAGATGGTTTATCCTTTGTCCTATGAAACTTGGTCAAAATAGTGTTTGACCCTAGGCTTTATTTGCCTTTCTGAGGTGTGCTTCTCCCAACATCTACATTCCTGGTTGGAAATTCCTTACAGTAAACAAGGAAACTGCATTAAACTCTTATAGGTCTGTTGCAAGTTACAGAAGTAAAAAATCCACAGACGATTTCTTATACTATTAGTTCTACTGAAATATACATTTCAATACCAATATCACCTCTTTCTGGTTGAGATTATTGAGATCCCCCACCTTCAGAGCACAAGTACTCTGATCATCATTAAGGAGGTTTCTGCTAAGAGAGCTCAGGGTAGTAGAGAGAGACAGAATGAACTATTTTCTTTTATATGCCATTCAGCAGACCATGCCACTCATTTTATTCAATGTGCCCAAATCCCACAGCAAAAGATAGATTAAAAATTGAGAAAAAATAGTTGGTTTTCTAATTCTAAACAAGGTGGCATAAGCAGATTTGACTATTACATTAGAATTATGTTATCTCTAACTGCTTTTCTCTTAATTATTAATTCATAAACTAGGTTCTGGTGCTTTACTTTCACAATTGGAACATGGTTGAGCACAGTTGGACAAACATCATAGTTCCAGCTACTTATGTATATTATACACAAAAACAACATTAAGAGTTGTAAAGTCAAGCATTCAAAAGTCAGGATAGACCAGAAATAAGGTTACCTGGGTATGTATTATAATGCATTTAATTTATGGTATAAAACAATTTTTAATTAAATCATGACATACAATTTTTCTGATTTTTTTGTATACCATATCACAGGTCCAGAGGTATAAGAATGAGGAGCAATAGGGTTTTGGGGGGGGGCTTTGGGGAGGGGTTGAGAATCAGAGGCCTTAAATGTTCCATTCCAATACATATTAAAAAATCTGTCTATTTACTCAGGAGACATCCTTATCTAGAAGCCATATGATACCTGATTCTCAGAGAATGGGTTCCCAATCGCTCCAGGGACTTAGGAACCTAGAAAGAAAAAGGAGCTATTTCCTTATTATACTCAGACCTCAAAAGAAATCCAAACATTACAGGAGAAGCACTATAGTATTTAAACACTAACAAAGCCTTGGAATTCTATTTTAAGCTAGGAGACTCATTGGAACATGATAAGGGAAGATTAAGTTGATAAAATGTTGGCTTTCAAGAAAGTCTGCATTCAGACTTGTTTCCATTGATTTATAATAAGTTCTCATTTTATCAAGTCCATCTGTTGCAGTTCCCCAAACCTCACACACATTTCTGCCTTTAGTATGAAAGTTCTCTATGGATAACATGGACTTCCCTCTATGCTATGAAGTGTTGGTATATACAGGACATTCACCAAAAAGCATGCAACCAAAATATGGAATTTGTGATTCATAGATGCATAGATTGTTAGGGGCTGGAAAGGACCTTGCAGCTCATTGGGTACAGCCTCTTCCCCCCCACCCCCTCTGGTTCTAGGCAGGAAGACAACTGAGGTTAAGTGACCCTAGTGAGGTAACTATCCAGTCTCCTCTTGAAAACCTCTAGGGTAGGTGACTGCACCACCTCTGGAGGGAATTTATTACACAGTCTGGACACCCAGACCGTGAAAGAGTTTTTCCTGGTACTAAGACTGAAGATGTCTTCCAGGAGTTTGTATCCACTGGTCCTGGTCTTCCCCAGAAATGCCCTAGTGAACTGTGGTTCACCAAGCTCCTGATGCATTCCTCTGATATACTGGTAAGCTGCTATCAAATCCCCTCTCAACCTTCTCTTCTTTAGGCAAAATAGGGTAGGTCCCTCAGCTGTTCTTTGTATGGCTTGCCTTGCAAGTCCCTGATCATGCAGGTGGCTCTTTTCTGGATGCTCTCAAGCTTTTCCATGGCCTTACTGAAGTGTGGTACCCAGAACTGGATGCAGTACTCCAACTGCAGTCTCACCAGCGCTGAGTATAGCGGTAGTATCATTTCCTTAGTTTTACATGAGATGCATCGGTTGATGCATGCCAGCATGTTATCTGCCCTGCTGACTACCACTTCACACTGACAGCTCATATTCATGTGATGGTCAGTCATTACCCCTAGGTCCTTTTCGGCCGTGGTGCAAGTCAAGCTGTCACCACTGAGCCTGTATGTATGTTGAGGGTTGTTTGCCCCCAGATGGAGCACTTTACACTTGGAAGTGTTAAACTTCATCTGGTTCCGGTTTGCCCAGCTGTTGAGCCTGTCCAGATCTGCCTGTATATATGCAACCTAGCTTCTGACATGACCACACTGCCCCATAGCCTGATGTCATCCATGAACTTGGCCAGTGAGTTTTCCATTCCTCCATCCAAATCATTGATAAAGATGTTGAAAAGCACCGGTCCAAGCACAGACCCCTGAAGGACACCACTGGTCACTTCGTACCAAGATGACATGGATCTATTCACAAGAACTCTCTGGGTCCTACCCTGTAGCCAGTTTCCCACCCACTGAACCATCAAGCAGCTGAGCCTACAATCTCCCAGTTTTCCCAAAGATATCATGGGATACTAGATCAAAAGCCCTTTGGAAGTCTAGGTATATAATGTTTACCCATCTCCCATTTTCAGGTGGCAAGAGACCTGGTCGTAAAAGGAGATGAGATTGGTAAGACAAGATCTACTTGCGACAAAGCCATGCTGAATGTCATTCAGAATCTTACCTTCCATGAGTATATCACACACAGATTCTTGAATGAGCTTTTCCACGATTTTCCCTGGGATAGAGGTTAGGCTGATTGGCCTATAGTTGCCCGGGTCCTCCCTCTTCCCCTTCTTGAAGATGGACACAACGTTGGCCCTCTTCTAATTCTCAGGGATTTCCCCTGTGCACCATGAATTCTGAAAGAGCTTTGCCAGGGGTGACCTCAGCTTTTGCCATGATGACCTCAGCCAGCTCCTTCAGCACTCTTGGATGAAGTCCATCCAGTCCTGCTGACTTATAACTGTCTAGCTGTTCTAGTTGGTATTGCACCCACTCAACATCCTCAGTAGGGAGGCTGTCATTCCCGGCATGCCCCCAATGAGCCTTATCTCACTTGTCTTTCCCCTTGGTCCAGTGAAATACTGACGCAAAGTGGGCATTCAGGAGTTCAGTTTTTTCCTGAATGTTGGTTACTGGCTGTCCTGAGGTGTTAAGCAGGGGTCCTACACTTCCAGTTGTTTTCCTTCTACTGCCTACATACCTAAAGAAGCACTTCTTATGGTCCTTGACTCCCATGGCTAACCTAAAATCAGTTGCCACCTTGGCTTTCCT
>NW_005842034.1:1266365-1283595 GCF_000455745.1 Alligator sinensis | reverse complement strand
TACAAGTGCTGGCCACTATTATATAGTCCTCCTTGAGGACCATTCCTAGCTTCCACTGTGCGTACACCTCTTTTTTTCTTTTTTAAGAGGACCACAATGTCCCTATTAAGCCAGAAGGTCTTGTCAGCCCTTCTGCTACCTTTCCTCTTTGCAGGAATAGTTATTTTGTGCTTCGAGGATCGTATCCTTGAGCAATGACCGCTCTTTGTGCCCCCCATTTGCCCTCCCTTCCCAGTCCTGCATTGCCTCCCCTAGTAATGCTCAGAGCCTGTCAAAGTCAGCATTTTTGAAGTCCAGGACTTCAATCCTGCTGGTTGATTTGTCGATTTTGTGGTGGACGGTGAACCTGATAATTTCATTAACTGCACACTGGCTTCATTTCTTAAAAAACAAACAAACAGCTAGATTAAAATATATTATTAATAGTGGACTGGATGAGTAAAGACAATTTAGGGTTTTTATCCTGCCCAAAAGAGCTGCCTTGCATTTAATGTCTGGTTTTTTTAGAAGATATATGTTTGTAAAATGTTAAATTCATTTAAATCTGCTGTTTTTCGTAATATTCTCCTGAAACTGTCTAATCTTTTCTACCTTTCCCTGAACTATCTTTGCTTTCAATTCTTTTTAGAGATGACTCTCTTTTGTCTCTAATGTTCTGGCACAGTAAGGGGGTGGGGAGGGGGGAGAGGCATACTTTCAACCCTGACCATTGCATGACTGCAGTGACATAAATTAATTGAGTTTTCTTTTCTGAGAAATATATTTATTGCTTGCATGACATGCTGCATAAGCATGGAACAGAAAGGCTACCTGTTCCGAACAGCTTCCAGTCCAAGTATAAGATAAGGGACATCTGGATAAAGATATGATACACAAGGAAAACATGACCCACATGGAAGACATTAGTCGTGGTTCATCAATAACCCAACTCAGGTCATGCTTTTTAGAGGTATCACTGCAAAAGAGAATTTCAAGGAGGATAATGAGGCAGTCTCAGAATTTTTAAAGGGAGCCCCTTCAAAACATAAAGGCCAACATAAGAAGAAGCACAGAGCTATTTATTTCCACATCCTGAAAGTGGGTGATGGAGACTACACCATGGACAATTGGAGTTAAAAGTCAACTTCTTGATATTGCATGAGGTTTTGTGGATAGGGTGATGATAGGCCATGAAGCCTTGAAAATGAAGACATGTAGCCTATGTTGGATGCCATACAAAGAAAATCTAGTGAAGGTATACAAAGAAAGAAGTTACATGATCCAAAAAATTGTCTAGGAAGATGATCTTTGTAGAAATATTGCATAGCTACCAGTGGTGCAATACTGCATTTGCCAATGCCAGAGAAAATTACATAGTAGTAATTAAGTTGTGAGATGACAAAAACCTGGATAAGCAGTGTGGATGGTGTCACAACCCAAAGGGTGTGATTTTTGTTTTTGTGTGCTTCGGCACTGCTAAATTGTTCCCGCTAATTTTAGCTTCTTTGCACGGTGGAGTTTTCTGCTGCAAAAGAGAACTCCGGTGCAAGGGAGAATTTCCCGCCAATTTGAAGCTTTCTTTGCAGGGTGCATTTCTTTGTTGCAGCACAGAAATGCTCGTTGCAAAGAGTTCCCGCCATTTGTATGCTAATTCGAGCCCCATTATTGGCCAGTTCTAAATTATTCACACGTGGCGGCTAGTGATTGGCTTGCTAGCCGTATAAGAGGCTTGAGTGGTTTCCGCCCAAGTTGGAGGACTCCACGAACAAGGGAGGAGGAGACTTCACGCCGTGTGAAGATCTCTAAGCGCTGCGGATCCTTACGGACCCAGTGCATTTAAAGCAGGCAACAGAGGTCTGATCAACCTCTAGCCTCTCCCCGATGCTGAGCGCAATCCAGACGTATCCCTTCCCACGCGCAAAAGAACTGGACCCACGAAGCCTAGAAAACTTCGTATGAATGAGTGAGCAGAAGGACCCACGGAGCCTAGCAAACTTTGTGTGAGTTTATTCAGAGCTCTTCCAGACGAGTACTTTCTTCGGCTGACACGACGGGCTCGCGTGTTCAGAGCCTTCAGCCAGATTGGGCTAGAGTTCACGAGTCTAGAACTCTTGTCCGCCTCTCTTCTTTCCTGTCTGTAACCACAGCTTAAGCAAGTTTTCAGCCTGCACCACTGCCATCTCGGTGTAAGTAAACAATCTTCTAAACTACCAATACGCGTTTGTGCCTAATTCCAGCTCGACGGCCTTCCCTCTCCGACCCAGCGTGCCCGGGCTGCTGGCCACAGCCCGCGTGCAGCGCGGAAAAGGGCTCGGGTCACTCCCGGCCCGCACAGATGGTTAGGAAAGGCTGCATATTAGAGAGCATGAGAAGGAAAGAATCTACAAAACATAAACTTGGATTAGAGGGCCTAGAGAGAGACCCATGCTAAAGACTACATCCAGGTTGCAAAACTTGAATGATAGTGGCGGTGGTGATTTTTCTTTGAGATCAAGAAGAAAAAACAGCAAGGAAGGGTGGGGTGAGGGCATGTTGCTATTAAGGTAACTGCTAACCATCCATGGAAATGTGTCAGAGACGCAGGAAAATACTTGAATCTACAGAACATGACAGTTCTAGAAGTGTAAGGTAGACACATGAATCATCCTCATAGAGATGCTAGTTGAATTTATGTTTGTAGATGAGGTTACCCAGAGAGGAAAGCAAAGAAAAATATCAAAGATAGAGTGATTTACCACTGAAAAATTGGATCAAATGTTTTACTTAAGTCTAAGCATCTTACATTTACTGTGTGTGCTTTGTCATCTAATTGTACAATTTTTTTTTTTTAAATCACATCTACCTAGGTTAATCAGATTTTTAGAAAGCAATGCTTTTCTTTCTTAAAAATCATTATCTTCTAGGTACATAGAGACTCAATATTTGTTGAATATTACTGGGGGAGAGAAGCAGGCTTGATATTTGATAATCATGAGGAACATCTCTTTTCCTTTTCTTATAGAGTGCTAAGATATGTGCTCCAATATCACTTCAATCTCCATAACATTTCAAAAATAATTGCCAGTGGTTCAATCATTAGGTCTTTTCCTATTTCATATATCATCTAGTCCTGCTGATTCATCCATATATAATTTTCCTTTGCCTGCATTTTATCAATACATTGACAAAGTTTTCATTGCTTTCTAATTATCCTCACACTTTTCCTCTTTCTCCTTTTAAAACTTATTTTAAAAGAGCAATTCTGTAGCTCAAATATTTCAGAATCACCAGCTTCTTTGTTTGCCCTCCCTTGCATATTAATAGATAGGCTCTTTCTAGCCCTTCTTCTCTCATCTTATCTATTTATATCCATCCCCCAACCCATGTATATTTGCAAGAGCCTTCAAATATACATGGGCACACTCAAGGTTCACTTGTAATAAATATCTAAAAATGCCTACACTTGTCCAAAATTAAGGCGGTACCAATTCCTTCCCATCTTCCCATTTAATAAAGGTTTAGATAATGTAGTAAACAACCCACTTTTCCAAAAGGTTTCCATGTGGCAGCTCCTGGGTACTCATACTTTTGAAAATATGCCTGGTCAATTAGGCATTTAAATATGAACTTAAAACTAACCTTGGGCACATATAAAAATTTGGCCTTAAACACTGCTCCAGTCCATAGCCAGTGCCAGATATTTATTTATAGGAGGGCAAAAACACTGATATGCAATTAATTTTGAAAAGTTATATTACGATACGAGGGAAAGATTTCAACCCAATAAAAACTGACTAGTTTATGGCCTGAAGTATAAGAATTAATAGTTTTTTCACCATAGCAAGCATAATTGCTGATGCTATTCTTAGTCATAGAAGCAATTATATTTTTTTAGATCCTGACAATCTAATTTGTGCTGTCTGATTTGCCCAATTCTAGTAAATCCACTGCTGGAAAATGCCACAAAGTGGAAAAAAAAAGTTTTCTTGTAAACTCTGCAGTGCGTTTCTTCTAGTAATTCAACCTGTCTTCATGAAAACATCCATATAATTCATCAGCTCTCCTAGTAACATGCAAGAACTGAGTAGATGAGTCATGTGGGAGCTGATAACTAAAAGAAAAAGAAAGCAATTGAAGGAAGAAGTTATATAATGGTTGAACAGCCTTTTTTCATTCATTTAAATCATGAGAGGTCACCAGAAATTCTCTCTCCTTCATTTAAGTACTATAAAGTAGCTGACTCATGACCTTGCCATCTGTAATGCTCAGTATGTTTGGAAATATGCCTAACTACTGGAAAAAAACCATCATTACTTGATGTTCGCTAATACTGTGCACCAATGTTTTTACTATAGAGCATTGTAAGTTTATAGTCTTTATACTGACTGAAAATTACCTAAATAAAAAACTGTTTTCAATTTAAATTAAAAATAATTTGTTTAAATATGTTGCCATGAAACCCAACCTCTTTCCAATTCTGTTTCTGAATACAGTGAGTGTGGAAACTCCCCTGACTTGTTTTTAGTAAAGGAGAGTATATTCTACTGAAGATTTTTATCCATCAAGATGTAATCCTTGGATATGTCCAGGAAATCTGGAACAATAAAGAGGATAATTTTTTTATGGCACAAGGAAGCAAATGTCCCCTCTCATATCTGAACATTTTAAATTCAGTGAAAGCATACCAGATTTCAGATTTCTAGTTTACATGATTTTTTTTTCAAAAAGGAAAATTTTAGAATGGTGTTCTGAAAAATATGGCCTAGCAGGTACATCTATATATTCATTCTTGCACTTTTGCTACTGCACATTAAATTTAGTATCTCTTGGCATCTATACATATGCTCTGGGGGTGGGGAGAGCACTTTAATTAGAGCGGCTCTGATTAAAGCAACAGGAACATCTCCTGTATCAGTGTCCCCTCACTTTAAAATGGAGATGGGAGTGCTTTATCTAAAGCTCATTTGGCAAGTCTGTAATTACAGTCTCTAATTACAATGCGTTGGAGCAGCCTCCGCACTCATGTAAAGGTATCCCCTAATGGAAGCACTAATTAAATGCACGTTAGGCTGCCCTAATGCACAGTAGTAAAAGTTCATGCTTTTTTTTAGTGACACTTAATGCGCAGTAGTCGAATTTTACTGCACATTAACGTATTATCACAGTTTTTGCCCTGACACTCTGATGCACAGTAAAATAGGCTACTTCACATTAAAGTGCATGTATAGACACACCCAGTAGCAGGTTCATTCTGGTCCTGTTGTAGTAAACACACATTTTGCCATTGGATACAGCATAAAGCAATGCAGTCATTTTTTAATATCTCACCCTCAGATGAATGAATGTAAGGAGGGTACAGTTCAGGTTCTCTTATCCTCCATCCAGCCTAGTCATACTCTTTCTGCCCATACATGCATTCATGCTCTCCAAACAGGGCTGTCTTAATGGGTCATGGAGGCCTTGAGCATGGTGTTGATTGGATCCTCCACAAAACAAATCATACACCTGTTGCTGCAGTGACTGTGCAGCAGTTTACATGCAGTCACATTCAGTGCTTTACATAATACATATTGGATTTGTAGCACATTTGTGCACTTATACTTCAGTTTTCTCTTCATTTTGCACTCCCAAGCATTTACACCATTTGCCAAGGTATGTCACATACGCTTTGTTTTGGTATTGGGTGATGGGTGTTAGGACCCTTCCAAAATGGGGGCCTGGAGCCTGAGCCCTAGACCTCATGAACCTTATGACAGCACTGTCTCCAGTCATTCTCCCTCCCCCCGTCCCTTACACCTTAGATCAGTGATTCTCCACTAGGGTGCCATGGCATCCTGGGGTGCCATGAGATCTTTTGAAGGCTGCTGCAAGGTACAAAGAGATAAGACAGGTATGAACAGACAAGGGCAGTCTTAGGCTCTTCCCAGCCTGGCAGTTCCCCTAGCCCAGTGCCCTGCCCCTATGCAAAGAGGTATGCACTGTCATAAATACATCTGTTTCACAGATAGGATGCTGCTCAATTTACAAAAGTTACGGAGGGGTGTCTTTTAAGAACTACTCCCTTAGATTTTACAAAATAAAACCTGCCTCCAGAACATTTGATGATCTTTCAGTTCCTCTTACCCCCCTGTTCTAATGCGTTCATCACCATGTTCAAGCCGGATTTACTGTGTAAATATTAAAAAGGAAATCAGATTTAGCAAAACTTAGTACTTGCCTATTGACTCACATTTAGGTTTTCTTTACACAAAATGGTCTCCAGAATTAAGTAAAATGTGTCTTTCTTTTTTTCTTTTTGTTTTAATGCAATAAACGTCCAACATTATGACACTTAAAATTCAAGTCAGACTTTTGGCTGAAGTTCCAGCAGTCATTCAACTTATATCAGCCCCTTATCTATATTTGAAGTAGATTTGCCAAGCCTGAAACACATCCAGTTGTTCCTGCCTAATGGTCCAGAGCACAATACTGAACAACAACTGCAGGCAGCTTTTAACAGGGCTTATTCAAAAATGCTATGGTTAAACTCAACCATTCCTATAATAAAGGTAAACTTTTTAAATTACATTTTGTTTATATTCTGACAGTCAGTCATCAGCAAAAACTTCAGACAGACATAAAATCAGTAATCGTGCTTACCATATTTACACTGTACAAGAATCCCATAAAGAGAGTAACAGTGGCAATGACCATTTTCTCCCCTCTCTTAAACAATTAAAATTAAAATTAAAAATAAACCTTCAATTTTTTCCCCCCAATTTGTGAATGAATTCAAGGGACCAGAATTCATCAACATTTTTGAAGCAGACAAACTGCAAATTCCACTTTAAGAAAAGTGTATACCTTACTTGTTTCCCGATTACAATCAGTTTGAATTCATAGAGGCTGCCCATGTAAGAGGCTGCCATGATATTCTTTACAGAGACACACATAGATACTGAACAAATTTATTTGTGGTGCCCTCTGCTTAGCTCTGGATGATCCACTTCTGAGAATAAGAGGACAGTTCAGGTTGTCATCTCATTCCTTTCTCTCCCTGAACTCAAGCCCCCTCTAGGCATTACGGTTGTTGTGGGATATATGCAAATCTCCCATAACCAATGGTAACATGCCAAATGCTAAAAGGATTTGTCCTGAAAAAAAAAAAGGCTGATCTGCCACAAAAATGATGGATACGCAACAAAGTAACTGATTCAAACAGCAACTACTTTGTTGTGTTGGAACAAATTTAATGACTGCCCATGTCTCTATCCTCCATAATCTTCCAGTACTCTGCTCTTCCTCCCCTTCTGCAAGGGAGAGGGAGTGAATGCAGCTTCATCTCTGACAGCCTACCCAGCGTGAGCTGTCAAGGGAACCTGCCTGTCCCTGTTGCCACCTAGTAGCAATGGGAAGAAGGCTGCCAGGGCCACAGAACCCCCAGGCACCCAAGCATCCCAGCACCAGGAAGATAATGCTCAGTGGCCCATGCTACAGATTTTGGCATTCTACAAAAATAATATCTGGAGGGGGCCCAAGAGTGCCAACAAGGATACCAGTTGCTTTCACTTGCAGAGATGATTTGTCATGTGGGCATCTGTCCATTAGTGACTAGACTGAGCCCCACTTCACATTGATAGTACCATAGACTTTAGGTAGGGAGGGCTTTTCAATTTCTTCTTTTACTAACAGATGTACCCAATAGCTCCAAGCTGACATTTTTGGGTATGCTGCTCTAGCAAGGTTAGAGGCTAGGTGTGCTTTCTCTGGCAATGATTGGCATACTCTAAATACTGCTAAATTAACAACAAATTTCTAAAATGAGGGCAGGAAAAGCTTTTTTCTTCCCCTTACTGTTTGTTCACTTATATCAATCAATCAGAAAAATCTCAGTGAGCTACAGCTATCTTATTTTAATGAGCCTCCAAGCAAAAAAACAGCATAAAAGGCAAATCAGATTCAGCCAGTCACCTTTTACTTTTTAGGTTTGTTTCTGATGACTAATTGGCTAAACTAAACAAAGGCATACACATAGCAAAACTCATTAAAAATGATTTTTTCTCCCTTTTAATAGTATGATGTCCCAGTAATCAAGCTAATTTTTCTTAGGACAATTATGCTGTCTGTTAACTGCTCCTGGTCTCTCTCCTCCTATTTCAGCTAAGCAGGAAAGGGAGGGTGAGACAGCTGAAGATTAAGCTCTGTCTCTGCTCTATGCAGCCATAACTCTGGAAACATATTTTTTTTCCTCCTTCCTTCTGCCTTTCAAAAACTAGTTAGGCATTATATTCTGGGGTGTGTTGTATGCAGAAACATATGGTATTTATAAAACTTCTCCCAGATAAGTCATGAAGGGAGCTGTGCAACATTAGCAGAATCTGATTAATTTTGAGCAAACACTTTTTTAGCCACGCATCTGTGAAGAATCTTTTAATAAATGGGACTTCAAGAAATATAAAGGGTTACGTTTATAGAAAGAAACTGCAGTGTACAAGGTAAAAAAATTATATATACATATTCCAAAATAATGTCTCAGAGGAGACCATCAAGAATAAGTGTTTCCCAGGTAATCTCTCTTAGCAGCTTTTCTTCCTTCAGCTATCATCAATAAGCATCTACATGCAGAATGTCTTTATTATGAGGAAAGAATTTTTATACAAAGCAAGTATTAATCATCCTTTCAGACCCCAAATATTTTTAGCCTTGCAGTGCTGGATCATAATACTCCTTTCATGTCCTCAAATGTAATGAGGGCCCTCATTACCTCCTTCCTTTGTGGAGAAAGATGCTTTACAGCAACCAGAGATTTATGAAACTGCAAGGTATATATTTTTACTAAACTTGTTTCAAGCTTCAGTATAAATCATTTAAAAATTACTGACTCCATGTTATAACACTGAGGTCCTGCTTCCAAAATGTTTAACGTGATAACCCTTCACTTTGGTATTTCTTTCTTTGCCCCTTGTTTGCTTGTTTAGAAAGCCTGTCTAAATCCTGCTGTAAAAAGAAATCCCTTTGCTTTTCAAAGAGGAGATACATTTATTACTAAATGATGCTTCAGAAAGCCACAAAGTTATGAAGGGGTATTCTGCCCTTCTCTGGTGATGTTCTAGTTGAGCTATTATTGCAGTATCAAGCCATCCTGTCTTGAAAATTTATGACACTTCATAATTCTTTACAGAACAATGTCTCTTTACTTTCTTGCTCTCCCCACTCCACCACCTGCTGCCTTCTTCCATTTTCTCTTCCAGTCTTTTCCTGAACCCGTGGAGGGTTGCTGGCTATTCCATGCAGTTTTCTTAGTAGTCTTTACATCTAAGAACTCTCGTAAGGAAAAAAGATATATATATATGGCTTTGCTCTGGAGCAAAGCTCTGTTGCAAAAAAAATATGCAAAGCTCTGTAGCTTTATTCATTCTTTATGTGGCAAGACTTATTCTAAATCTTGAACTCTGCAGGGGCATCTACATAGGTGCTTTACTGCAGAGTTGACCAATTCGCTCCACAGTAATGCACCACTGTCTACACGTGCAGTGCTCTTAAGCCAGCGTAAACCAATTAACTCTGCCGTAGGATAGTACTGCCTGACAAGTACTATCCTATGGCAGAGTTATTTACTCTACTACAACACGCATGTAGATTGTGACTGGGGCTGGCTGTGGCATGAGAGTACTACAGTGCAGTGGCTGCCTGCTGGCTAGCCCCTCAATGGAGCAAGCCCCTCTGCAACACATTGAGCTGGGTTTGCAGGCTGACTCCCCAAACCCCCCTGCCACCCAGGGCTGCACTGCCCTGGCTCAAAGTGCTGCAGTCCTGGGTGCACATGTAAACACTGGTCCTGGGAGCAATAAACTCCAGCGCAAACTGTTCCAGAGCTTATTCAGGCACACTAAAGTAATTGGACATGCAGATGTGCCCCATAAGTTCTATTGGTTACTTTGTAACTAAAAAATTACCACCGGTGGAAGTCCAGCTACTACAAACAACTCCATAAATATTGTTGGCCTAATGCCATCAGCTTCATGGTCACTGAAATTCTAGGGCTCTGAATAAAAATTGTCATTTCACTGCCAACAGCTCATACTATGACAGTACTTGAAAAGGTAACATAACAGCATGACTCAAAAGAGCAATGTATATAACTAGGTTTGCATTATGACATTTAGCTAGATTGCTTAAGTATCCTTAGTGACAAAAACATAGGCCCTCTTATTTTCAGGTCTAAGATGCTACTGACAAAACTTTTCATTAACACAGGGGAAGGTTTGTTGAATAGTTAAACAACAAGACCTTGCAGGCCAGGGCCTAGTCTTCCTACTCTTTGTGAAACTTGACACATTTTTGGCTATAATAAACACTAATTTATTAGAAGTAATCAGAGCTAGAAATGTTGAGTTGTTTATGAAAAACTGAGATATTTTGAAAAAATAAGTCATTCCATATAGGAATGAGAACTAAACATTTTTATAGCTGGAAATTTGAAATGTGTAACTTCATTTTGAGGTCAAGCTAAATGTCATTTTGAGGTCAAGCTAAATGCTTCATTTCAATGCAACTTTTCAAATGTCTTTAAATGTCTTTAAATGTTATATTATTTCAAAAATAGTGTTTAAAAATAATTTTAAATATAAACTATAAGTGGCCATTGGTAATTCCTGAACTATTAACTTGTTTGCTACTATATGTATAAATCATTTTTTTTAAAACAACAATCCAAACATTCCAATAAGGGTCAATATTTCCCCCTAAACAAAATTTTACTGAAATACATATGTTCCTGTTGAATGTTTTAATTTCAATGAATCACTATTTCTAAAGGGGAAAAAACAGCATTCTAAAGTGGGGAAAAAAACTTTCAGCAGTTCCCCAAGCAATATGTATATTAGTAGCAAAATGTTTTTATATTGGTTATTTCAATTCCGGGAATAATTCCAACAATCCTAGCTGAAAGCAGATAAGAAACAATTTCACAGTGCCTAAGGATACTTCTACGAAAGCATTTAATCTGGGATAAGGAAAAAAAAAAGTGAGCATTCCTTCTAGAGACCACAAATATTCATTCAACTTTCCCTGATTAACAAGGTAATCACAAGGATAACAAGGTCTGGTTATCCACTGTTACCCCTCAACTTCCAACTTTTACAGCTACTATGGTATAGTACTAAGATCTGGAGAGATTACCTAAAAACTCTATAAACTGTTCTTTTGATGAAATTTGCTAAAATTAGTTATAATTAGGTTTATCAGCTTTGTGAGATACTTTTGTTCTAAAGTCTCCTGAAAGTTGACATTCCTTCTACTACGTAAGAGAATTATCAAAAAATAAGTCCCATTATTATCATTCACATGGACATCTGAGGTCTCAGAATTAACATTAATCAGAATTTATGAACCCTGGCATTAAGCTATAAGGATCTTCTGCATTGTAGACATAAAGCACAATTAAATGAAAATCCTTCTATTACTTTGCGGCAAGAGCCACATGAAAATTGAATGTGTATCTTCTGATGCCCTGAAACTTATTGATAGAATGCTATATATAAGGAAAGATTTTCTATTTGCACTTTAACCCCATTTAACCCACTTGGAGGGTGGCTGCTTTTTCTGATTTTGAGTATACTTGTAAGAGTTATAACATACAACTATTCTAATATTCTAGATCAGTTATTTTAGCAAGCAACAGAGGTAAATAGTGGAGTATTTTCTTTGTTGCTACCATTTCTGAAGTATCCCTTTTGCATCGTCTCTTGCCATTACATAAGTGTATGAGTTCCCAGTTTCTCTCAAAGAAGGGAATTGCAACTCCTCTAGTAGCTGCCTCCTCCCACTCTGCCCCATTCTCCCACATGCACACACACTAAAATAATTTACCTTAAAAGGAGTTTGAGTTAGGAAATGTATTTCCTATTACATGAAGTCAAGACAATTTCTTAACTCAGCTGTTAGAGAAAAAATTGGCATAATAAAAAAATCTTGCCATGTCTATATGAGACTTGGGCTCACCGTGACCTTGAACAGATTCCACTACCAGTGGTTATCCAATAAGAACAGCAGTAAATTCAACACTGTCCTGCACCAGCTTCTGCTGCTTTGTTGAACAGAGCTGCAACATAAGAGTACAGTGCAAAAGCTGGCATCTCAGATATCTGGGCCCAAGCACTTTAGAGTACTGCAACTACACGCCAGACTCCAAATCCTCGATTCCACTAAATCTGCTTTGTCTGAGTTCTCATTTCGTAAAACTTTCAAGTTCTATCCTTTAAGAGTGCTTCCCATCCATCATCTAGTAGAGCTGGAATGTCGTAGCCATGATGGTCCAGGAAATGCCAAGAGGCAAGGCTTTTTTGTGATATCTCTTATTGGATCAACTGTATAGTTAAAAGAGTTTTAGGACAAGCTTTCAGGCAATCTCTTGGACAAGCTTACTTAAATCCTGGGAAAGGGCATTTGATGCCCAGAAGTTTGTCCAAAAGCTCTTCCAACTATACAGTTAATCCAATAGAAGATATCACAAAAAAACAAACCTTACCTCTCTCATGTTCTATTATTTCACAACCTTGTCTTCAGACTTGACAGTTCTACTTTGCCTCAATTTCTCTCTCTCTCTTACAATGCATAAGATAACCTATTTAAACTTCCTAGATCAACTCCCCTTTTGTTTCCTGCCCCATGTAAGGTGTCCTTTGGGCAGATAGTGGTTGACCACAGTGATATCTTCACCTCTGGGCTTTTTAAAGTGTTGAAATACAAGCACACCCATGAGTTTTCCCACAGTCTGAATTACAGTATTCATCAGTAAGCAGAAACATCCTATGCTTTCTGAACTGGGCTTCCAGACTGAAACCCTCCCCCACACTGCCACTGCTCAGGAAGGGCCAGGCCAAGCACAAGTGAACAGAGTGGCACCTGCACCAGTCTGCCCACCTTGCTCCCACACAGCAGCAGCTGTGCTTGCCTGTGATGAAGCAAGTCTCCCAATCCAGCCCAACAGCTCCCCTGGGGCTTTATTTCTGAAACTTTTGCTAATACTAATACACATTTAAACTTAAAAGTTGCTATTTTCCCCAAAGCTGACCCCATTCCCACACCTTTGCCTTTCCACTTCTGTATTCCTGAAGAGCCAAAGGAAAAGTTAGGTTGGCCTGCATCACTCAGATGGTTTCAAGACTCAGATGCCCAAGAATTTCATGACACAACAGATGTGGTACATTCTAATATTACTTCCCTGCTGCCAAATTTACAAAGGCATGGTGAGCCCTGGGCCCTGCATGCTGGATCAGGGGCCTGATCCCAGTGCACAGGGCCAGATGGAGGCAGTGTCCAGGCCCAGAGTCAAATCCTGGTGTGGGGGGCCTGTAGGGGGCATTTCTAGGCCCACGAGGCCCAATTATGGCACAAAGAAACAATGACACGCCCCTGGAGCTCAATGCCAGCACATAAGGCAGGGAAGACGTGGTGCAGGAGCTCACAGGCCCAAACCTGGCACACAGGACTCAATCCAGCCTGCAGACCAGCCCCATCTACTTACGTGGCCCACAGGTCCAAAAGGTTGAACACCACTAGTTTGGGGCCAGCTCTCCCTCTTCCACCTTGCGGAGTGCCCCTTCCATGGCCCAGTGTGACACAGACTGGTCCATATTTTCTTGCAAGGTGAAGTGGCCATGTTCAAATGTGACATTTGCCCAGAGCAAGAAGCAAAAGAGCTGAAGGGCTGTAGCAGGAGGCTGTGGCGATACCCGCTGGCCGCTGTGTGACCCCTGCCTGGCTCAGGCTCTAATGTAGCCCTCCCTTGTTCACTCGTCCACCACTTCTTGTTGTCCATAAAGGTTGTGTTAGGAAAGCTGCCTATGGGCTTTGAGTGACCCTAAGCCTGTGTCCCTCACCACTGGGTCCCTCCTGCCCCCACCCCCCCAGTCGCAGTCCTGCACCCCCAGACCAGTAGGCCTTCTCAGCTTGTCTGTACCTCTTCAAGGCACCTGGAGCCTTAAAGGCTTGTTATGTAGCTCCATTCCTCCCCTACACCACACCCCAAGCCTCACAGGCGTTCTCTCTCTTTGATGTTGTCTATTTACACTTTTCAGTTCCCCTGGTCCTGCACACCGCCCCTTCTCTGGGCTCTCGGACCCTGTGATCCAGCTTAGCCCCTTCTGGGCTGGTGGACTCTCTGGCCTGGCTCAGGCTCAGCCCTTCCCTGGGCACATGAACCCTCTGGTCCAGATCTCAGCCCTTCCCTAGGCTCCTTGACCCCTTACTGGCCCCACCCTCAGTCTGTGTGCTCCTGGGTTACTGGTTCTCTAAGCAGGCCTTGAACCTGCTGCCAAAGGCTAAACCACCAGCACCACCTTGAATAAAAAGGAAGCATTTCTGCCCTCTGCAGACCCCTCAGACTCTCCGTGAATTCAAAATAAAACAAAGGCTGTTTTACCTGTAAAACCCTGCCTCCTCCTGTCCAGGTAACCTTTCTCTGTTCCTAGGCCTGCAGGATTTATATGAACTCCAGTCCCTTCAGGTGCCCTGCTGCCAGGAGCTCCTCACTTTGCAGCTGCCAGGGAAAGACTGCCTAACTGGCTCGGGCTCTGAGCTTATACAGCTCCAGCCTGAGCCTTCTTCCTATCAGGTGAGTCTCTCATTTGCCATTTGTGCCACCTGCAAGCAACCCTGGCAGGCTGCTAGCACACTTAAAAGGAGCAGACACACCCCAGTGCACTGCTACAAGGGCATCATTGGGACTGGCCCTTGCAAGCTGGTTTCTGAGGCTGTTTAGAGTCTCCACCTTGACCTGGCCCAGCAGTAAACTAGCTAAGCAGATAATACTCCCCTTGACCACTTGGTGCAGAATAGAGGAGAGGTACACAGTCTCAGAGAAGTCCAAGTACAGCTTGCCAAAAAGGGTGCTGAGGGCAGCAAAGAGAGACCACAGCTGGGGCCAGTCCAGAACGGCATGGAAGAAAGTCTTCTCCATCTCTTCCTCACAGAAAGGGCAGATCACTGGTACTGCTCTCAAGTTGCAATTTTTCCTCTACTCTTCCTGAAATGGGATATCTATGCATTATACTTGCACAGAGGCTTGGGTCAAAGCTATGATGAATCTCATGATGCTTCGTCATTGTTTTGCATTTTTATGTTGCAGCGTGTACAGCTTTGAAATGGAAATAGGGACCTGTTGTAACACAACTCCAAGTTGTCACTTGTTTAGTTTTGCATGAAATATACTCAGCACATTTAAGATCCTGGATAATTTCAAGTAAAAGATATGTCTTTATCTACAGACTACAATGCAGGGTGAGATGAGTACAATGAAAGGTCCTCAGTTAAAAGCTTTTAGATGGCAGCATTACTGTTTGCATCCTCTGTATTACCTGCTGCATTAATTTATTTTACACCGTTGTCCTCCATGATGCTTGTCCTATCCATTTCCAGTTATTCAATTACCCCACTACTACAGTAATATATGTAATCATGGACCTAATATTTCTAAAAATAATTGCCTTCCTGCAAGGTATAATCCTTTATGACTAAAATAAATGTTTGTAATAATAAACTTAATTGATATTAAAAGGTATACTTTGTGTTATTTTAAGGCTCCTTGCAATCTTGGAGTCACATTGGAATATCTTGCAAAGTATCCATTTCATATTTAATAATTTCATTTTTTAATGGGAAGTCTTCATAAGGGTCATACTGTAAAATTCCCTGTCACTGCTAATGCAAATTATCCATTGCTTAGAACAGAAATGAGCAGAAGTTTGAGTCAGGAATTTGCTCACATATGGTATCAACTTTAGTTTGAAGGAAAACAAGGATTTTTTTGGAACTCTGGGGGGAAAAAAAACCTCCTGGGCTTCATGTACAATACTGTTCCCATCCTGTTCATTAACCTGTGGATACCCAAAAATCCAGATGAATCAAAGAGTATTTGTGCAGGGGATAATTGCCTTCAACTTGCCCTCTACCCCTCTGAGAGCCGGTAGGAGCCAAGAAATAAAACTTTGGGACAAATAACTATTCCAGGGACTTCCCCAAAAGCTCCCTTTAAAATGAGATCTTACAGCACTAAAGAGAAAGCCATAAAAAAGCTAATTTAGTTTTACATTGAATCCTGAGAGAAAGTTAAGACAAGGGAGTGGAGAAACTGAAACATTCTCATCTGCTACCCTCAGGTGTTTGGAGCTGTTTTACAGAAGTTTCAGTATAAATTGGAGATAGAACGCCATCCTGATCCCATCAGCACAGGCTTCCTTCTGTATATGATACGGAGGGAAGTGTAGACCCCTTACATTTCCCATGTGCCCAGAATTGATAAGAGGGATGCATCTGTGAAGATGCTTTTAAACTTTCTTATACTGTACAAGGCCTTAAATGCCTGTATTCCAATGTTCAGAGTATGGGGAACAAACAGGAGGAACTCGCCCTCAGGATAGCCAGTTCAAATGCAGACATAGTGGGGCTTACAGAAACGTGGTGGGATTCATCCCACGACTGGGCAGTTAGCATTAGGGGCTATAGGCTCTACAGGCGGGATAGAGAAGGAAGGAAGGGAGGGGGTGTGGTGCTCTATGTCAAAGAGCAATACACATCTTCTGCCAGCAAAATGGGGTCAGAGGAGGGGCAAGCTGAAGTGCTCTGGGTCAAGACACAAGGGGATCATGGGGAGAGGGATTTAACAGTGGGGGTCTACTACAGACCCCCAACCAAGGGGAGGAGCTGGACCGGGAATTTTTGGGCCAGCTTACAGAGACACTTAAGGCAAGGGATGTAGTTGTCATGGGTGATCTAAATTACCCAGACATCTGCTGGGAGGAGCAGTCAGCCAGGTTGGACCATTCCAGGAGGTTCCTGGCCAAGATACAGGACCTCCACTTAACCCAGGAGGTGCACAGTCCCACCAGAGGAAATGCCCTGTTGGACCTGGTCCTGGCCACAGGCAATGATCTGGTAAGAGGGCTCCAGGTCCTTGACCACCTGGATGATAGCAATCATCGCTTGCTGGAATTCATCATCCAGCGCAGGGTGTCAAGGGCCTGCAGCAAGGCGGTAGCCCTAGACTTCAAGAGGGCCAACTTCAACGAGTTGAAGAGATTGGTGGGAGAGGCGCTGGGGTTGTCAAGGGCAGGGGAACTCAGTGCCCAAGATGAGTGGTCGTTCCTTAAGGAGACGATACTCAGGGCCCAAGGGGTGACGATCCCAACAAGAATCAAGGGGGGCAAGAGCACCCAAAAGCCTCCCTGGCTCACCAAGGACGTCCGGGAATACCTGGTTGCCAAAAAGGCGGCGTACACCCGGTGGAAGGGGG
>NW_005842034.1:1247132-1265269 GCF_000455745.1 Alligator sinensis | reverse complement strand
CTGGGGTCACTTGAGCCCAGTTTCCCTCCTGCCCAGGCAGGGGGTCGGACTTGAAGATCTACAAGGTCCCTTCTGACCCTACTTCTATGATTCTATGATGCTGTAAAACATCTCTGATAAGAGTGTTGTAAGGACCACTCTCCTTCCTATTCCTAACCACATACACCACATTTTTCTTTCGTTGCAATCAAACAGTATCTCTCAAGCAGCTACAAGAGGAAACAGGCAAAAGAATTCCAAATAAAATATTGAATGCCTTTTTAGTTTATTTTAATTATTAGAAAATGAAAGCAAGTAGGAAGTCCAACATCAAGTGACAAGATCCATATGGACTATCAGCTAGTAGGTGCTGACCAGAGTTTTGGGAACCACTTCTTTTAGTTAAATAGCATAGGAATTTTAATACATACACAAGTGAGGGGCACCCAATATGTAAGCTGATAATGAGAAACCTTACTGAAAATAATAGAAGTTTCAAGATGTTGAACATATTTGAAAGAGCATTTAGCGGTAGACCAACTGTAAAAAAACATTCCCATTTCATAAATTGCTGAATAGTTTGGTCATTTGTTTCCTTCTGATGAAGTGTGTGTGTGTGTGTGTGTGTGTGTGTGTGTGTGTGTGTGTGTGTGTGTGTGTGTGTGTGTGCATGCGCACATGTGCAATCTAACCAATAGCCTAGTAGTTATAGAATGGGAGTCCTATCTGGAATGAGAGAGATCCCTGCTTCAGAGTCCCTGATCAGCCCACAGCAAGAAACTTAGATCTTCTAGATGCCAGTGAGTCCCTGATCACTCGGCAATTTGCAATCATCTCTCTGTTCTTTTGAGCAGAAAATACATCCTTCCCAATGAACCTTCACAATGAAAGGTTCATTAAGGCCAAAAAGTTTCTACAAAAAGTATGCATTTCAATTCATGAGAATTTTCCAATGAGAAAAAAGTGTTTCAAAGACATTGGGCCTGGTTATGACCCTGGTATGGGCACATGGAGCCGTTGTAAACTACTTGGAGCCACTTCTAACCCACCTCTTATGCCTAATCTAGTGCACTAAACAAGTAGTAAGTGGGCAGGACATATTTTGCTGACATTCAGGTGGGAAGGCTCATAGACATGTCCTTAGACACCTAAGTATCCATTAGACTCCTAAGAGAGGAAGTAACCCTTAGCCTTAATCCCATTTAAATGTGTGCCCACAGTCCAAAAGTTGCAGTTCTCTGGTCTCTACATGATGCATTATTTCTGTTAGCCACAATCTTTCTTCTAACACTAAAAAGAATTTAAACTACTTCAAATGAACACATTGTGCAAGTGCTAACTATTACCGTGTGAATACCCAAGGCATAATGTAAACAACAAATGTTCATGAATTATGACGAATCTGTTCACTCTGGAGTATTATTTTCAGCCTTTATTCTAATAACTTTAAAAAAAAACCCTCAAATTTGAACATGGACAATTATGTTCTTGAAACTGAAATCATAAAAACTTTGTCCTTCATCAGAACTATTGTGATTAGATATTTTAAAGATTTCTGAATAATGTGCGATTTTTGCAGGCTGCACAGTCTTTAATGTGTGCCAAATAAGGCCAGTTTTAGGCACTTTTTTACCCTTATGTCTAAAATTTCTCTGATTGTATTATTTTAAGATACACCTTTAAAATTACAGTGAAATGCAAACATCTGGCAAAACATATTAAAAAAGCCTATGTAAAATTCAGAAGACAAAACCCAATGACATGCAAGGAAATACACAAACGGTCTGAGCTACTAAAATCCTGCTCCATATAATCTTACCCCCTTTTCCCAGCACCATCCTACCCCAATATGTATAAGAATACTAATTCTGTTCAAGGCAGGATCTCCATAATCATCAAGGCCAGGTACAGACATTATACTTTTGCTGATATAAGTGACCAGAAACTGATCTATACCCATAACAGAACAGCAGTTCAGCACACAAAACCAGTCTATGCCCATAGCAGAAGTTTGGCGCACAGAGATAGCTTTAAAAATGATGGAGCCCAGTCTAAGACATGCCTCCTGCACTAAAGGGTGAACTATATATTCTGTTCACTACTGATCTAAACTACCACCTACAGAAAATCATGCAACTTAGACTGATTCTGCCTCAGGCTTTTTGAATGTCTGTACCTAGCCCAAGAGGAGATGTCTGTACCTAAGCCACATCAGAGATATCAGGTAGGGCAGTATGGTTTGAGATGCATAATCCACATCCAGCAGCCTTTTTATTTACTTCTTCCTTTATTAAATGCTGGAATTAATTAAAAATATTGTCTCACTGTTCAGGAAATTATGTTTTACCTGGAATTAGGTTTTTCAAATTGCCAAAGAGCCAAAGATGAGAAGAGAAGCTAGGAAGTGATTTTTAACCTTGTGCCACAACTACACAGGGTAGTTATAGACTTAGTGCTTGCTGAACTGCAGACTTCCGATTCTTTTTGGTATATTTTTTGGGTGACACACTAGACTAATAATTGAGACACAGCATATTGGGGAACATTTTTATACTTAGTAAACTCAGATTGGTTAAGTATACTCAAAAGGAGACAATGGGATATGTAACATCCATTGAAACAAACATCTTAGGTAAATACATTTTGCATCTTGAGCAAAGACTTTTGGCCATTTATAGATGCTATGTTTTTATAGGTTTAATCTAGACTACAGGCATCACTATATACACACGGATGTATGTAGTCCAAATTAAAATTGGCTCCAGTCCAAATGATCTAATCCTCATTGAACGAGGATTGAAGTGAATGCAGACTAGGGCAGTCTGAATTAGGCAATTTAATCTGTATTAATTAACACATATATACATACAGCATTGCTTTTAGGAAAAGCAGCCCTTAGGAACTCAGATAAGCATTCCTTAGGCATGCAGATAAGCATTGCAAATATCAATCCCTTCAAAGCAAACTCAATTAGATTTTTGCAACACAACAGAGGCTATCAGGCACAAGGTAATACCTTTACAAGGTCAAATATGCCAACAACACCTCACCTAAGTATCAGTACCTGACTAAGCCCCCCAGTTCTGCCCAAGCACATGGGCTACTAGTTTGTGAAGAAGGGGGAAAACCCCCCTTGATCGTCTATTAACCCTTGATTCAAAATGAAATTTGATTCGAACTGTATGATGCAAATCAGTTAACATGGTTTAGAAAACAGTGACCATGTCTACAAGTGGCCTTTGAGACCATTTTACAAATGTACATTTTTATACGCTGTAACCAAGAACAACTCTTTCAGAGACATTGCACTACATCAGTGGTTCTCAATCTTTTGACACACAGGGCACCCCTCAGAAAATGCCCTCAGCTTTCACTCATTTCTTGGTTATGAAAAAAAAATAGAGCAATTCTTCTGTTGCAAAGAACTCACAGAGCTCACAACAGATAGGGTTTTTTAATGCTGGTAATTCTTATGTAGGTATTTACTAAAGTGCTCATATTTAATAATAAATGTTATTAATAATGTGATTAATACTAATTTTAATTAATATTAATGTAATTGCTAATATTTCACAGCACCCATGACACACTTAAAGGAATGTTACAGCATCCTAAGATGCCACAGCACCCTTGTTGAGAATCACTGGGGTAGGTTACCACAAAGCCTGTGCAAAATTTCACAAGGACATATTCTGTTGCTCAGTCTCACCAGTGTGGGAAGCCAACCAAGTAAGGAAGTTCTTGTGGTACCGTTATGGGACAATGCAGTCCCAAAGAAGCAACAGTGTTAGCAAAAAGCAGCTTAGGTCTGAGAGAGTGCATCTACACAAGAGGTTTACTATGGAGCTGCCTAATTAGCTCTGCAGTAAATGCCTCAGCATGTACACTTGTGGCCCTATTAGGCTGCAGGAAACTAATAAAATCTGCAGCAGGTTAGTGCTTATAAAGACAAGTATTACTCTACAGTGGTGTTATTTAATGCACAGCAATGCATGTGTAGATGCTGATGCAGCTGGCTGGGGCATGAGGGTGCTTCAGTGTGGGGGCTGTCTGTTGGCTAGCCCCACACTGGAGCACCCACATTGAGCTGTGTTACAGCAGTCCCAGGCTAGCAAGCTGACCCTCTCAGGCCCCCTGCCAGCTGGGGCTGCTCTGACCCGGCTCAATGCACTGCTGTCCTGGGTGTACGTTCAAACAGCACACCAGGGAATAATATGTGCTGGAGTTTATAGTTTCAAATTCATTGCACGTGTAGACAGTCCCAGAGAAACTGATTCAGTGAACTGGGAACTATGGCATTCTTGATAACATTTAAGCTGCTGTTCTGTCTCTCCCCTCTTGCATATGCGGTAAATCCCTCAGGACACAGCTTCTCCCACTGGCACAGGAAGGTGCGGTCAGAGCCCTGTGGATCTAGCTTTCTGTGGGTTAGTAGGGACATGCTAGTAAAATGTTTATTTACAGTGTAACATATATTAAAAAAAAATCTTTAGGATAGAAACTTTGCCTCTGAGGAGATTGCAAGATCAGGAAAGCAGACTTTATTTAACCCGATGTGAAAATTAAAAACCAAAGTTGTGTTTCAAAAAAGCCCTTCTCCACCAACCTAAGAAATAGAAAAATAAAATAATAGTTTTATGAGTTCATAAGAAACATGCAGAAGAAATCACAAGCAAGGAGGAAAATAGCAGAAAAGCAATTTCACAAGGGAAAAAACAGTCGTTTGGTTGGATAGCCTTTTTTGTGAAAAAACAGTGATCTTTCTCCATGAAAAAAAAGCAATTTTGTCCCCAGGAGTTTTTTCCAGTGCAGACCAAAAAGCTTGGCTCATTTGCAAAACCTAGAAACATTTCTACTTGACTCTGCTATATAAGTAGGCATGAACAGAGAGGCATAACTGGTGTGGTATATATGCCCAGGGCTAGCATTTGCCAAAGGTTTTGGGAAGAGCAACTTCTGTGGATGGTGGTGTTGGTATGGCCAGTACTCAGGGGGTTAACAGCAGTGACTCTTGCTGTTCCCCCCCCAACCCTCTACCCCACAAGGGTGTCAATTTTTGTTGCCTGCAGCAACTGGAAACAGTAAATTCGGCAACAAGATCCGGTGAAAAGGATGTGGGAGGAAGGAGGAGAGAATACCTACCTCCAGTGTCTGCTTTGTTAACACACTGGGTGCAGCAATGACTATTCCCAAAAAGCAGGACACATCCCTCTGTAGGAGGCTTTTGGCAAATGCCAGATCATTGAGCCCTATTGCCCTGAGAAGTGGACAGGCTGCTCCATTCTGGTGTAAATCCTAATTTACTCCCACCCCTAATTACACTACATTAACCCTAAAAAAGTGTTCATTTCCTTACACAGGAATAGGTGAGTAGTCCTAAACCTCAACTGGATTAACTTCCTCGGTTGTGCAATGTATAGAAGATGTGCAACAGGGAAACAGGGATGTCAAGTACACAAACACTAGGGCTGTGTGAAGCTTTGGTCCCTGATTTGATTCAACAGAGATTTGGCCCAATTTGGTGGCCAAATCTTCGAATCTGAATCAAATCAGGAGACCCTTTAATCTCTCCAAATTGAATCAAAACCCTCCGAATCAATTCGGAGAGATTTGGTGATTAGGATATAGAGACAGCTTTAAATGTCTTTTCTACATACCTCAAGGTACTAGGCGTCTCATGAATGTTTAGAAGGTGGGGTGGATGGAGTATCCCACAGGAGCACAGTGTGGTCCCCAATGCGCTCAGCAGCAGACCCGGAAGTGGACCAGAAGCACTTCTGGTTCACTTCCAGGTCTGCCTGTATATGGGGGGGCACCCAGTGTCCCCCCATGGCTGATTGTTCACTGCCAAGCACACAGGGGGTACCCCCGCATTCCTGTGGGATGCTTCATCTGCCCCAGCATCGCAGCATTGACAAGTTGCACCTGGTACCTCGAGATATGTAGAAAAAAACATTTTAATCTGTGTCTATGGCTGAATTGCTGATTCTCTGAATCACCATTGAAACTTCAAGTTTGGATTCAGCTGAATTGAATCGGGGACAGTGATCCACATCAACAAATTGAATCACTGTCCCCAATTCGGACTGAATCCAAACTGAATATGGCCTGTTTTGCACACCCCTAGCAAACATTACTTTGCAAGGTATTACTTTCTCTAGTTGCATTTTGTTGCTGGAGGAGGACAGGGAAGGATTTCCTGAACACCTAAAACAATGAGTAACCAAGTAACTGCACAGAGAAAACACAAGTTAGTAATGTCATAAAACCTGGGTTTCTAAAAGAAAGAAACTGCATGACTTACTACAGGAAGTAGCTCTGTGGGAGCTCTCATGTTTATAATTGTTATTACTAGAAAATATGAGGAAATACTGGGGGAACTGGACTTATTTAGTCTAGAGAAGAAGAGACTGAGAGGAGACTTAATAGCAGTCTTCAACTACCTGAAGGGGTTTCAAAAGAGGGTGGACCTAAGCTATTCTTAGTGGTGGAAGATGACAGAATGAGAAGAAACAGTCTCAAGGGAAGTTTAGGTTAGATATTAGGAAGAATTTTCTCACTCGGAGGGTAGTAAAACACTGCAACAGGTAACCCAGAGGGTGGTAGAAGCCACATCCTTGGAGGTTTTCAAAACCCAACTAGACAAAGCTTTGGGTGGGATTATCTAGTTGGGACTGGTTCTGCTTTCAGCAGGGGATTGGACAAGCTGACCTCCTGAGGTCCCTTCCAAGCCTAACTTTCTATGATTCTGAGAAATACAGACCAAGATTTTAAAAAATGGGTATAAAACAAAAAACAAGCAAACAAACAAAAAAACTTACACTACCAAATTTACAGGGGCCCACTTAAGGATTTAGAAGCTTACTTAAGTGCTTATTTTAGAAAACTGTATCCATAATCCTCAGGTAGTTCTGGTTTTCCTATACTTGCTGCCTATTAAACAGTTGTAGGCAGGAGTTTTGAAACGAGAATGAAGTCATCCTGGAAACTATTCTGGGAGCGTTGTATCCTTCCAGAAAGGTAAGAGGCAGGCAAGATTCTGTGTTTTGGAGGAAGATGTTCTGCATTCCACAAGTGGCTATCAAAAACAAAAATACAATTTTTGGAAAAGAGAGTTAAACAAACTGCCGTTGGATTCTCCTGGCAGCCAACAACTAATAAATAACTCAACAACACCATAGGGCCCTGAGAGGAGTAGGTGGGAAGCAGTTCCATCTGCCTCTTAATTTTTGGCCAGAGTCCTAGCATGTCAGTCCATGTTGACTATCAGTCCAAATTCTGCCATTTAAAGCATACCATACTGTATAAAAGTGAGATCACAAGGAAAAAATAAGTTTCAAAATAAGCAGCTAATTAACTCAAAAGAATTGAAGCCATTAGCATATAAAATTCATGAGTTCCCCATAACTATATGAAAATTGCATTCTGGAGTGGCTGTCAACTATTTTTAATTGCCTTTATATATTTATTAATTAATAAATACATGCTGTATCATACTAAATAAAGCTTCTTCTTTATGATGATGTTGGAAGGCCTTATTATAGCCATACCATTGCCTGTTTACCTCCTCACTAGTGCTTGGTTTCTTTTAATAATCAGTATCTCCTGCTATCTTTCCAAAGGACATCTTAAGAGAGCTGTTTATGCATTTGGAAGTTGTCAGTTGACAACTGACAATTATTTTGCACCCCTGTATCATGTAAACTCTGAAAATAAAGTAGAAATATCTAACCCACTCTATGAATAATCAGCACACTACCACAAGCTTCTTAATCCTAAAAGTAATCAAGTCTACATCTTAAAGTCTTAAATCTTGAAGACTTGATGTGAAGGGCACTTTGTCCCTGAAAATGTCTCCATCATCTCTCCCAACTCTACTGTTGGTCCAACAAAAGATATCACTACAAAACAAACAAACAATCAAACATCCTGTCTCTAATCATGGGCAACTGGTCCCTCCTGAGTTGGGGGGGGGGGGGCACTTGCCCCCCCAGCAGCCAGCCAGCGATGAGGGGGGAGGTCCCCCCATGGCCAACTGTACCAACCCAGAAGTGCCAGCAGCGCTTCTCCTGGTGCCCCCACTCCTCAGCTGGCACTCTCAGAGCAGGCACCAGTGCTTCTGCCTGCCCCCTCTGCTCATCGCCTAAGTGGGGAATGCTGGCAGTCAGGGGGTATACCAGCGCTCTCAGGGGGTGCACATTCCCCCTCGTGCACCCCCTACATGTCGCCACTGTCTCTCATACATCCTCAAAGAGCTGTAGTTGCCTAATTCCTATTGAAATCAATAGAAATTAGATACCTTAATATCACTGAAGACCTAGGCTACATTCTAATCTCATTTATGCTAGTATAAATCCACTGGATCTGTATTATCTATTTGTCTTAGGAGGCAGACACATGACATTTTCTACAGAGTAAACTGACTTTGCATAATACACTGCCTTACAGGAGTTTGTCACTTCACTCCAGGGTAAAGTTACTCTTCAGAAAATAAGAAGTAGCCATATACCCCAGTACCAGTTATGTGTACACTCTTAGTCAATGTCATCCTGGGGTAACCATTTGTTCAATGCAAACTGGTGTCCAGTCACTCTTTAACCAGGTACATTGTATAAGAGCAATGATTATGGAGAGTCAGCTTGGGAGAACTGGCCATGTGTTTACTTCTTCCTGGGTGTGTCTACTTGTGTAATTAATGCATATGAATAAACTCTGGAGCTTATTGCTCCAGGGCACCAGGTCTTCATGTGCACCTGGGACTGTAGTACATTGAGCCTGGTTGGAGCAGCCCCAACTGGCAGAGAGCCTGGGGGGGTCAGCCTGCCAGCCCAGGTCAGCTTTGACCTGGCTCAACATGATGTAGAGGGTCTGGATGGGGCACAAGGGTACTTCACTGTGGGGCTAGCCAGCAGGCAACCCTCACACTGAAACACTGCAGAAGGATAGTACTTGTACTATACTTACAAGTACTATCCTGCTGTGGAGTTAATTAGTTTACTCCAGCCTAATAGGGGCACACATGTAGATGCACAACATTTACTGCTCAGCTGATTAGTCTATGACACAGTAAACATCTTGTATAGATGCACCCCATTTGGAGTAAATTTACTAGGAATTTAAATTATTCCGTCATACTCATGTTGTCGCCACCCTTAGCTAATTATACATAGCACCTTAATGCTTCATGATGTTTAATATGGTTTGCCTCGTAACATAATAGGGCAGTATCATTACCCAATATTGCAGATGAGGATCTGAAGCGCAAAGAAACCTAATGACTTGCTCAAAATCCCATCAGAAGTCCATGGCAGAATGTGGAATTGAGCTCAGCTATTCTCTTGTCCTTGGCTACCCACACTTCCTCAGAAAGCAGTATCACTACAGACCACTGAGATACAGAACCTTGGTTCTATTTCCTTCAATAAATAAAGGAACATAAATATTATAAGAAGTTTAGTAACTGTGAGAGAAAGATTCTCAGGATTTGTATTACACGTGCCCAGAGATGATTTTGGGCAAATGTTACACATTTTAGTCTCATTTTTTAGCTGTAGAGATCTAAGAAGTTACTCATCTGCTTTTCTGTATAGGAGAAAAGTTGGCATAAGAATTAATGGCTAGAAGTCACAAGAGAGGCAATAGTTGCTCATGAGGAGGAAAATTGACTAGTATGTGAGAATGTTAAATGAAATTAGGAATCCACTCCCAAGATTATTTTTGTGGGTATTTTACAGTCTTCCTTGATGTAGTAAAATCATAATTGCAATATGCTTGGGATGGATTTTCAAAAGTAGTAGGTGTGTAATTATGCCTACAAAATGCATATATAATACCCTGCCTAATTTACACACAGAATTTCATATACATTTGACAAATCCTGGATATTTGTACATGCAGTTACCCAGTTTACATGTGCAGCCAAGCTAACTAGAAAAACCCCAGTGCTTTGTATGACATATCATGCTGAGACTTCTGCACAAAGTGCAGAGAGAGGAGAGAGAGAAAACCTAAGGATGCCTATACACATGCAGTGAGGCTGCTTTGATGTGCTGGAATTACAGCACATCGCAGCATGGTAATTACCATGCTCCAGCAGACTCCAGGGTCACATGTATTAGCATCCCCACACTGAAAAATGGCAGTGGGGGCACTTTGACTAAAGCTTGTTTGTTGAGCTTTAGTTGAAATTACCCTGACACCATTTTTCAGTGTGGGGACCCTAATACACATGACACCCTGGGCGCTTTAGTTACAGCAGCTCTCAGAGTCACTCTAATTAAAGCACTTCCCCTAACCCTAACCCCCCTCCCACCCACAGTACATGTATAAATGCCCCAAGTGACCAATTTCCCTCTCCACATCCTGTTGATTTAAATTTAGACCCTTTATATGTCGCTGCTTTCAAATGTAAATTTCTGTACTTAACGTATCAACATAAGAACACAGTCAGCTGCGAAAGTTTTTAGTGCCCTCTACTGGAAGACTCTGTAGTAGCAGACAACATGAATATATCACCTTGCTTAGACAACAACCAATGAAACACATGTTTCCATTAATGTTTGTAGCCAATTGAAACAGGAAAAAAAGCCATTTATCCTTTATTATTTATTAAAAGGTAGAGTCTTAAAAAGAGATATCACAAGATGGCTGCCATTTACACAGATGGTTTACATAAGGTAAAGTTAAGCTGTGGGACTTTCAGATTCATACATCATCCATTCTATTGGACTAGAGCAGAAGCTAGAAATGGTTCAGGTGGTCTTTCCAAACAAGGATCTCCAAAGTGTTATTTTGCCCATGTTTATCTTTTAAAACAATATGCTGCAAATTTTGTAATTAGTGCGTTGGCTTCCACAGAAAGAGAGAAAACCACCTTGAACATATAAGGAGTGCAGTACTGATGCAAGAGAGATATACAGACAGCAAAGCCCATAAAGTCACTGCTCACATACCAAAAAATACCTTCCCAGGCACAGGCACATGCACCATCTAAGTCAATATCAATTTCACAACTCTAAATAAAAGATCAATGCCCTTAATGCGATGGCCTGTATTGTCCCTTTGCATTGTATCAAGACACAGATATATTTCTAACTCAGCATTCCTCAGTGTGAAGTATTGTACTGGACATATAGCTGCTAAAAGATACCTGAACAGATGTCTAAAGCAAGCATTTGTGTTGAATTTTCCAAGCTTTGGATACAAACAGAATAAACTCTGTTCTCTGCAGAGGTATAGAACAGTTCGCCAACTATCTGAATTACTTCTGGGTGGTTTGACACATCTGTGATAATCAAAAAAGAAAGGCTAGATGGCAGCCACCACATTGTAACAAGAGATCATAGCCTGTTCTGATCTGACTAGTGTCTGTGAAAGCTTCCGCTTGAGCATTTCACTTAGCTGCCATGCAGTCCTAAGAAGCAGTAGGTCTGATCAACAAGAAATGAAATGGCTGAAAGAGAATCCAAAAAAAGAAGGAAAGAAAGAAAGAAATCACTGTAGCTCAAATATCCTGCAGCCTTACAGGCAATCAAAAATAACCCCCTTCAATAGAAGAAATGAGAGAAAACATCTCATTTTAAAACCTAGCAAGAAACTAACTCATACTACCTGCCAATCTAGTTCACTGGCTTGGCAGATGGATATTTTGGATCAACATGGGAAATATTGATATGAAACAGTAATTTTAACTTGTCAGGATCTTTCACCTGCAGGAGCAATGTAGAGAGATACAGATATATTGTCTATTTGAGGGAGGTTATTAAACACTCAGCTCAGGGCAACTGAAGACAAAAGATGGAATGTACCATTAGATCAAGAAACAGAATGTACCGTGGGTTTTTTTCCTACTGTACTCAAGCCTATGGGAGGAGGGATGGAGGGGATAGTACAACCTTGATGGAAGAGAAACGCCCATGTTGCTATTATGGTTATTTATACTACAGACTGCAGGCTCTACACAGACACCAGACAATGTGATGGCTCTGTTGAGTGTGTACAGTACCTAGCACATTTAGTTCAAGGCAGACCTAATGGCCTTACAAGCTAAATAGACAAGACAGGAAGAACAATAAAAATGAAGTATTTTATCCACATTTAAATTATGTGCTCCAAGTCACGTAGCGTATTTGTGGCAAAGCTCAGAATTAAACTCAGATCTCCAGCTCAAATTAAACTCAAAGCTCAAAGACACTCTTCCTCTCTCTTTTAAAGAACCACTGGAAGAGCCAGTCACTAGCCAGAAAAAAGAGAGTAAATATGACTACAGAAATCAAAGAAGTTTATCTGTGTTGCACTGGTGATGTGCACCCCCTGAGCATGACAGTGCACCCCCTACAAAAAGACTACCCCCACACTGCCAACACCATCGGTGGGCCATCAGCTATTGCTGCTGGCTGCCGCCAATGCTGCCAGCGGTGTCTGTGGGTGGTTGCCAACCCCTGGTTGGCACTCACCTCCCCCCCCACCCACCCACAGTGCCAGCAACATCTGTGGGAGCTCCCCACTTACCACCATCATGCTCCCACCACTGCTGTGCCCCCCCAGCCACCACAGGTCACTCATAGTCACTCATGCTATCTTGGGTGGGTACAGCCATTACACTTAATGCACTTTAAGCATTCAAAATGTGTTTTACAACCATACAAGAATAGATGTTCATAACACATAAAGTGCTTTAAAAATGGCAGATCCCACTCTAAATTAACCCTTTATGGGTGAGGTATTAAAGTGCTTTCTGTTAGAGCAATTGGGCACAGACAGAAGAGCAGCTCACCTTTGCAACTCATAGCACTTTGCAGGAAGCACTGTAACTTGCAATGATTCCCCGGACCCAACAGAAGTTTGCTGTTGGGTCTGGGAGTTGGGGATTCCAGCTGCCTACTGGCAGCCTGCAACCTAGTCTCCTTAGCAACACTACTCCCCACTGCCAGCCTGGATGCAGTTTTCAAAATGGGGGGAGAGGGAGGAGGGGAAGGTAACAGAGGGAACTCGTTCCTGTGGTTGCTCAGCCAGTGCTGGAAGATGGGTTGAGTGGATTAGAACCCCCACCACCTCAGGGGTACTCCAATCCACCCAGCCCATCTTCCAGCACTGGCTGAAAAAAACAACCCCAGACTGAACTCCCTGCACTCCTTTTCCTCATTTCCATTCTGAAAACAGTGACAGGCTGTGAGCTCCACAGACACAAGTTACAGAACAAGCTCTGTTTTGGAGCATGTTCATCTGAACCTTGCGGGTTCAGGTTTTTGTGGGAAAGCAGTCTACAGCTGTGTGCTTCTGTTTGGAAATGACTGTAGATCATTTTCTGGGGCCATATCATTGCTACTGTCTGTGCCTTTTATCAAAAGTCTGTGCTTTCCCCGAGCACCCAGCCACCCCTACCCCCTCAGCTGCCATTGCCCTGAGTCAGTGACAGCCTCTGATCTCAGCCCCACATGTAGCCACAGCCCAATATGGGTGGAAAGAGGGGGATGAGGGGACTGCAAGGAAAGGAGTCCAAGATCTATTTCCTAGCAACAGCCCCAGCTAGGCTGCAGCGAACAGCAGTTTGGCCAGTGGGGGCTGTGGGGAAAGGGTTCCAGGGTCTGTGTCCTTGCAGCAGCCCCAGCAAGCTGCTGGGAGAGGGGGGAGGGAACCTCCCTGACCCAAGCCAGTAAGTTGTGAGGCAGCTCCGTGGCTTGGGGGCTTCATTCCCCACTTCTTCCTCCCCCCGCACAGCTGCTGCTGACAGCTGGTGGAGGGGCTGCTCTGGAAGCCTCCTGGGAGATGTCTGGGGGTGCCCCCAGCAGCTGGTGCAGGCAGGCTGTGAGCCCTTCCACTGAACACCTGTTCAGTTGGCTTCCAATCTAACTTATAGCATTTTGAGTAAAATGCAATTAGTTAGAAAACCTCCATCAGGGGCTTTCTGAGCCTCTGTACTTAGCCCTTGACATACTGTCTTGAGATGTAGCAAACCTGTTTTCTGTGCCAACTGAAGCAGAGAAGAAGATGAAGCCTGTCTCTCAATGTGTCAATTCCCAAATTTGAGACAAAGTTCCCAATGGGAGACACGTGAAAGAGGGAATTCTGGCATCTAAAAATAATGGGAGATTTATTTTCTCCTTGACAGTTAACATTTTTGTAACATCATTATCATGATTTAGTGCTTTCAGTGTAAATAATTTACAATAATCCAAGGTTTGCATGAGTGGGAAAATAAGTAAATTTAAATTTAATGCAGGAGAAAAGTTAAGCAGTGCACATGCACCCCCTACGCTTCACCTATGCAAGGGACTGTGTCAATCCTTGGGGGTCTTTGGCAAAAGGAATCCTAGTGGCAACAGCTCCCTTAACAGCTTGCTATTCAAAAGATAATATCTCTGTACTTTGCTCCATGGGAGTGAAAATGTGCTTACCATTAAGACAATGCTTAAGTATTTTGTCAAGTGAAGATAGCAGCTGCTAGTAGAAGGTTGAGGAAAGTTGTCAAATACTGTTGCTGAAATGCTTTGCAGAAGAGATTTAAACATAGCAAGTGTCATCACATAGTATGTAAAAAGAGGAATACTGTTTAAAACAGGGGTGGGCAAAATGTGGCCCACGGGCCAGATGTGGCCCACCAGGCCATTCTATCTGGCCCATGAGGCCCCTACAAAATTTAGAAAATTAATATTATCTGCCCTGGCTGCCTGTCATGCGGCCCTCAATGGCTTGCCAAAAGTCAGTGAGTGCCCCTCCACCCAAAATAATTGGCCACCCCTGGTTTAAAACATGACTGACAAAACAACAGAAGATTGATGTCTGGAATGGGAAAAGGATACAGAAAAAGGTGGCAAAATTAATAGTCAAAGCAATAAGAGGAATCAGAGTTGGAATCATCATGGGTGACTAGTGCCACCTTAGTCAGGGGGGGCACGTGCACTCCCAACAACCAGTCAGTGCCCGGAGAGGGGGTCCCCCTGCAGCTGATCGTGCCAACTGGGGGCGGAATATCCCTCCCACAGCAAAACTTACCAACCAGTGAGCAGCCACGCTGTTCCCAAAAGCAGCTGCAGTGCTCCCAGAAGTGGCCACAGGGCTTCCAGAAGCAAACGCGGCCTACATCCAGTGCTTGTACTCCCCAGCCGGTGCTTGCATGGGGGGCATCAGTGCTCCTGCCTGCCCCACTTGCCTGTTGCTTGAATGGGGACTGCGGCCTGACAAGAGATGCACTGGCACTCTCAGGGGTGTACGTGCCCCCACCCCATGCACCCCCTACACATCACCACTGGGAATCATGAATAAGTCTAGATTCTATATCAGAAAGAAAAGGAACTTGAAAATAGGTTTCCCAATAAGTGTCCTAACTACTAGTATAATAGGATGATTTTTTTCCAAAAGAAAGGCATAAACCAGTTTGGATGACCAACTTCAGGATAAGCTTCGCAACCGAGAAGCCTGAACAGGAACAGATGCTCCACTCTGGCAGAGGCAGGTAACAGGCCCAGGGTTTCTGACATCTGTGGCATCTGACACCCCTTTGTGGTCAGACTTGCCAGCCAGTGCTCCCCAGCTGCCGCCGCCTTCTGTCTCTCGCCTGCCACAACCAAAGCTGGTCTCAAAACACAGAGCGCTCCTGGAACCCTGCTCCATGGCCTTTTAGACCTCCCCTACAACCACAATCCAGTCCTCTGGCATTAAACTCGAATACAGAAAAGATAACTGGAACACAAGGGGTTAACCATCTGGTTCCAACTCATCCCAAAGTCCCTTCAAGGCCAAAACAATGGCCACAACTTGGTTTCTCCAGCTTCAGTGTACCTCCTTTTCCCTGTTCACCAGCTCTGTCCTCTACCCCTTCCTCTGCAGCCTACAGGTGTGGACTGACTGTCCTGGCCCAGAGACTGGGCTTATTTGCAGCCAAACCCTGCCTCTTCCAGTCACCTGACTGCTGCCCTTGAAGACTTTCCCAGGGCTTCCTGTTCACCCCAATGAGCTGTTTGGATTCCCCTGCCCCACAACCCTCTTTAACTGCTTAGCAATCCCAGATATCAAAGCCTGGGTTCCTGCTGGTGCTGGCGACTGCAGTAGTCTGCCCCTGTGGCCACAGAAGTCTTGCTCCCCTGGAGTTCCCACTGTTCCCTCCTAATACCCCTCCTTCTGTAGGTAACAGGGTTGGCGTTTTCTGTTACTAGGCTGTTGTCTACCTACCTCTAAGGAACAAGTCGTAAGGCCTTCCCCTCTTCTTGCCACCTCCCATTGTCTAACTGAAGCAGCTCCCAATTCAGATTCTTGAATTCTGTGCATCATATTCTTAAGCGCCCAAATGGGGGCTGTGAATTCCACTAGGCCACAGTCACAGAAGAGTTAGACATTGCAACACCCAAGTCATTTTCAGGATTTAGCCCTTAGGAAAGCAAAGCCCTACTGAAAATTAGCAAAGTATTTTTGGAAATCTTACTATATGCAAGGAAAAATTCAACTTCACTGTGAATTTTGACTAAATGAGGAGGTCAAATTTAGAAGTTCCTCATGTTATTGTTTTATTCCTTCAAATAATTTAGCTCATACTCAAAAGATTCCTCAGACTGTTTTTTTACTGGAAGAAATGTGTATTTCAAAAAGAGCTTCTGAGCAGTAGAGAGAACTCTAGCTAAAACCCAGGCTATGAAGAGTAAATGTTACTGCAGGCATTTATTTAATTATAGTTCTGCCCAAATCAGGCAATTATATTCAGTATCTCTCTAAAATAGCTTTAATTAACCTCTAATCCAAATTTAATAAAGAAGATCATTTCATTTATGTACTTGTTCATATTCAAAATATTGTGCAACAGCAGTGATTAAAGACCCTTTTGGATGACACACATTGAGAATCAGGCTTGTTTAGCAACATTCAATGGAAATGGAGGTTTCATTTAATACTAGAACATGTTGAAAGTAAAGATGGGAAAAACCTTATATGAGTTAAAAACAGTAGAGTTCAGGGTACCTTGCAAAATGCTCAGTGTGTTTTAAGAGCTTCCAAAATTGTAGATTATGTGTTCAGAACAATGCCATCTGCAAAATTGAACAGATTTTTCATGAAATTAGATACACTCAAAAGATTTTGTTCCAGCCAGAGATAATGTGCCTCATGGTACTTTTGGTTCAGATCAGTGAACAGAGCAAGAATTGTTGTGAGGAGGTACATACAAATCCAACAGCTACCAAAGGAACAGAGGCCACCAGAAAAACAGAAGCATATGATTTTTTTTTTTTTAAATCTCCAAGTCATTTTTCTTGGTTGCAGGGGGTAAACTGCTGAGGAAAGGAATTGGATCCATACCCTGCAGGATTTAGGCAACTGAGCAGTGGAATAAGGAACAAGATTTGAACAACTATATTGGAGAGCTCAGAAAGCAACTACTGAGGGGGCAAGTTGGTGAAAGAAAAAAAAATGCATAAAATGAACACAAAAAGAAAGATGCAAACAGCTTAAATGCCTCTCTTCAGCTTCTCTCTGCAACAAATACTATGCAGCCTAACAAGAAACACTGCAGCAAAAGTTCAGCTGTTAAAGTGGTTCCTCTAGAAAGTTTTGATATCAGTGCAGTAGCATGATAGCAGCACTGGCTGTGCATGAAAACCAAATCATGGTAAACAAATGGCACCACCCCAAAACCTATACAGCCACCTAGCAACACATTTGCATAAGAGAAAGACAATTTTCTATATGCAAATAGATTCTGGCTATGAGCCTGTTGGGATGAGATAGTAACAATACTATTTTAAATGTGAGCATTATTTACACTGTAACTCTATCTTTTCAAATCAAAATTCCAAATGTAGATCCAGTCTATATCTCAGGCACCTCCAAGAGATGCACATGGAAGAAAGTGTGCTTATGAAAAAGTATTTGCTCCAAAATTGTCTACATAAAAAAATGACATGTTACAGAATCAGACTTGCTGATTATTTAGCTATAACAATTGGTTTTGGTGCAACCACTTTGATCCTACTAGCCACAAAAGCCAACAGCTGAATTCTGACAATTCAGCCAAGACTGCTGAAATCTATTCCTTTTTGAACATTAATCAGTATTACTAAGTTCAATTAATTATACTTGCACATGTCCATTAAAGACAGGAGGCCTACCTAAAAACCATGGAGTCTAATATTGCTTAAAATAGCCTTATATTCCTAGCTCTGATGTGTTGG
>NW_005842034.1:1219380-1247101 GCF_000455745.1 Alligator sinensis | reverse complement strand
TGGGGGGGGGGTGGGGGGGGGGGGAGGGGGCAGCTTGGCCCAGACTCCAGGTTGAAGGTACAGGGTTGCCAGCTAAGGAAAAACTCACAGCTTCCTACTTGTAAATTTAAAATGTTAGATAGAGAAATCCAAGATAAACAAGAGGCCATAAAAAGTCACTTTTCATCACAGAATTGCTCTTTGCTCTTTATTTTCTCTCTTTTGTACTTAATTTTCCATAATCCCACAAATCCTGCCTGTCTTGAATAAGTAGAAAAGCTCTCTAGCCATAAAAGATCTGACAGGGGGTTGCACCTGATAGTTCTTTTCACATGCGAGGAGTCCAAATCACTCTTGGAAGGGTGCCGTTTTGGCAAACAAGAATGAGAACAACAAAAAGTGTTTGTATATTTTTCCCCAAGTTCTTTTCCAGCACCCTGTTATTTTATTTCTGACTGTGAAACCCAACATAGACTGTGCATACAATAGTGCTAATTCAGAATATATGTTTTTCCTGTGTTCTACTTTCACAATTTTGAAATATATAAGCAAGCATGTTTGACTTGGACATGGAAGGTGAAAGTCAACTCTTGCATACAAAAGTTAGTGCCACTAATTCTGTGCTTAGTTACACCAAGGTCTAATTTTGGTCAAACCCCGCTGGTAGACCTCCTTTGACAACTTACCTAAAGGTAATATAGCTTTGCCAGCTCGTCAAGATAATTTGCCCTAGTTAACTAATAGAACAGAATTTAGGTTTGGTAAATATGGATAGCAGCCGAGTAACATGGTGATGTTCTATGTTTCCCCCTGCTTTTTCATGTGACCCATCCCAGTGCACTGTTCTTATTCAGTATTACCCAAGCACACTAGTGTGTGGGATATCACAAAAGTTTAATCCGATCAGTGTTAACAATGGAGGGGCTAATGGTACAGAAGAGCAATCAAGAATTCAGCATCTTCCCTCCTTTGTACCACATCATGAAGACGAGTCTTAAAAAAGTAAAAATCATTGTTTCCAGGCCAATGATCATGAAGACGAATTTGTGTTGCAGGTATTACCTGACAAATCCAACCTTGCAACAGTAGGCTCCTATACGACTACATCTTGCTAAATAAATTCCTGTGAAGGTACTAAAAACAAAGTTCTGGGCATCTGCTGGTGCTTAATCCAATCAGTGTTAACAATGGAAGGGCTAATGGTATAGAAGAGCAGTCAAGAATTCAGCGTCTGCCCTCCTTTGTGCCACATCACGAAGACGAGACTTAAAAAAGTAAAAATCATTGTTTCCAGGCCAATGATCATGAAGATGAATTTGTGTTGCAGGTATTACCTAATGTAGCAAAATCCCCAGTTTCTTTTTTCTTTTTTTTTTATTTATTTTAAAATGCTTTCCCTTCCCTTCCCCAACCATTTCTGATTTTTTCTCTCCTTCTCTATTCCCTATAGATAAGTATAAGTGAGCTCAGACTTAGGATAAGCTTTAAACATTTTTATTTTGGTAGCAAGTTTTTGGTTCTGGATATCCACTGTTTTATATTGTATACTTATTAGGTTCATATTGATTTTTATTGTTTCATATGGATATTGTATGGTTTAGGCCTGTGTTTGTAAGTGAGCCAAAGTCATGTCAAGTTTCTATTTTATATGTAAAGCCTTCATCTGTCCTCTGCTGCCTGGGCATCCCATGTTGCAACAATATGATTCATTGTACCCCTCCCATGTAAATTGGTTCCCCGATGAATGAGAATGATTGGGAATGATTGAAATGCAATGGTAGCAGGCCTCTACTGAATGGCCTGTAATGACTGGGCCATCACCTCGCATGGATTCATCCAGGAACCACGGACCTCACCCAGGAACAGAGACAAGAACCCAGCATTTGAAAGAAAAGACCCTGCAGAACCAGTAACTCTCACCATTACAGACACCCAAAACTGCACATTCCTGCATGGAGCACACATGCTCAGTACGCCAGGGGCTGACCCTTGCTTGGGCATGCCTCCTGTCACTAGGGTAACACAAGGTCTGCCCCTATAAAAAGGGGCAGTGAAGACAGACCCAGTGGGACACCCTCTCCATCTGGACCAGCACCATGCCACACTACCTACCCACCCAGAGGCCCTGCTGGTGACCCTACTCTGGACAACACCTACTGGACAAGGACCCCTTTCCAGCCTGGATAGGTAGATATTACCTGCACACCTCCTCCTACAATTTGGACTCTCTCTCTCCCTGTTTCTCTCTCTCCTCCTGGACTTCAGTGGACTTCAACCCTTGCACCAAACCTTTCTAACCCCTGCTGCCATTGTGTGTGTGTGTGTGGGTGCAAGGGAACCAATAAGACATTGTGTCACCATCTCCCCTGTTCAATTAAACCACTGTCATTTGCAACCCCAAGTTGGGTCATGTTTTACTGAATCCCAGTCCCTTCCTCATCTTAAATTCCAGTCTCATTCTCTCTCTCTCTCTCAATTCCAGGCCCACCCCTCCCCTCCCCACTCGTTTCCCAATCTCCTCTCAATTCCTACTGCCTTTTCCCTGTGACTTTCTACTGCCTCTCTGCTTTCTCATTGCCCCTGCTTCCTTTCAGTCTCTCCTGCCACTTTTCCTGTGATTTTTTGCTGTCCCCCTGCTTCTACTGCCTTTTCCCTGTGACTCTCTGCTGCCTTTCTCTGCTTTCCTGCTGCCCCTGTCACCTTTCAGCCTCTCCTGCTGCTTTTCCTGTGATTTTCTGCTGTCCATCTCTCTGTTTTCAGGCTTTCCCCGCCCTGCAGCTTCCCAGCTCCTCATGGCTGTCCTGCAATTTCCTTCAGCAGCTGGAGCCTTTCTCCAGCTCCCAGAACCTACTGCCACTCCCTGCAACTTCTCTAGCTGCCCCAGAGCCATCCTCTGGCTCCTCACATTCAGAGCCCCTCTTTAACAGCCACACTTTCCCTTAGTCCCATTTTCCCTCTCCCCACCTACCTTTTCAGCTCCCCCATAGCTGTGGCTCCAGTCCCAGCCTCTGTGCCAGCATCATTTCCCTGTTCTTCAGGCTTTGGGCCTTGTCTTTTAATCAATTAAGATCAATTAACCTAAAGTTACCCCCCAGCCTCAGTTCTTCAGCCCAGGCCCCTGTAGTCCACCAGTTCTAATCCCAGTCCTGGTAACTTTAACTCCCTACACTTCCACTTTCTTACCTTAACCTTTCCCCAAGTATCCCAAGTACACCAAGCTCATACATACATACACATCACAACACCAAACTTAGGAACTCACCTGTGTGTATGTCTAGGTGGGTGGTATGTGTGTGAATTAGTGAATACACATATATATACACATATGTAGATATCATTGGGTGTGTATGGTATATGAATTAGTAATCCACGTGTGTGTATTAGATGTGCAGGTGTTGATAACTGGTAACTGATTCTGTCTAAATTTTTGTGTGTAGCGTGTATGGGCTTAAACTGGTGATAGGTATACATGAACCTAAGCTAGTTATTTTGAACGTGTGTGTATCTGAGTTGCGTGTGTATGGCATTGTGTGCATGATATACAAATTAGTGATCTGTGTCTAACTTTTGGGGTGTATAGTGTATGTGCTTGAATTTGTGATAGGTATGCAAGTGCCTAGGCTGGTTTGAATGTGTATGCTCCTGAGCTGGCAGTGTGTGTGTGTATGCACCTAACTGATTGTGTTTGTATATGTGCAATTGTACACCACGCACTCCTGTCTAACAGCACAATATTGAAATCCTGAGCATTGGCCTGACCCCTCAGGGCAACAGACAAGTCCAACCTTGCAACAGTAGGCTCCTATATGACCACATCTTGCTAAATAAATCCCTGTGAAAGTACTAAAACCAAAGTTCTGGGCATCTGCTGGTGACAAACTACCAGCTGCTCCCCTGGTTGTGTAATCTGGAAAAATTGCAGGCTGGTATTCTAGAACTGCTATAATTGAGTCCCCACTTAAGCAGAATAATTATGTATGTAGGCATGGTCATGATTCACTAATGTGCTTAAAGTTTTACATGTGCTTAAGTGAGCCTATAGCATGGCAGGTAAAAGTGGAATGGCTGAGAATTTTTTTAATCAATAGTTTTCACATCAGACACCATTCACTTGTTGAAACCAAAACTTTTAACAAGAGCATACCAGATTTAATGCAGTTTTAATTGGGACAGATTTTTCAGGTCTGAGGTGAAATGTCAAGTCAAAACAAGAGAGCAAGAGACCAGAATAACCAATATCCTGGTGGTGAGGGCATTTGCCTATGACAGAGCAGGGCTTGGTAACCTTCTGCCACTATAGGCTGTTGCTTACAACCCAGCCCCTGCTATGGGCTGCATCCCCACATCAGCAGATGTTTGCAAACAGAATAATAGAAAAAAGGCAAGTGCTAGGACCTTGGTACTAGGACCTTGTCATCTCTGATGCAGCAGACAGAACAAATTGAATAGGGCAGGGAATAGGACCCTGGAGACACTTTCTGTGGCTGGAGCTGCTGCTGATGTCCTGAACTGATGTAGGTAGATCCATTCCGTTCACAGTCCAGATCTAGCCTATAGGCCATAGGTTGCTGCCCAGTGATATAGAGGACTAGTTTCAAGATTTGTTTCAATTAGGCAAAGCAGAGATTTAAACTTGGGTCTTCCATATCACCAGTGAGTGTCCTGACCAGCATGCCTCTTGGGGTGTGCTTTTTTGCTGAAGTTAATCCCTGAAGGTTTTGTTTATGAAGACCTTTGGAAAGTACTGGGAGAAATATATGAAAGTTCAAAGATCTGTGGGACAGGAAGCCATTTCCTAGCCATCTCTACTTAGTATCCAAAAAGGATAAACCAAATTTGTAATCTTAAAGCATGGGTTTGGCAGAGTTTCCAAGATGGTGTTTGGAGCTTCTCTCAAGATTTGCAGTATTTATATATCTGAATAGCTTCCACACTGATGAGTTATCCCCTTTGCTGCTTTATCCCACATGATGATTTTATGGAACATTTTTACAATTCCTTTGAAGCTGGCAAATCTCCCAGGAAGCTATACAATTGTGGATTCTCAGGAAATAAAAGTGTAATAAAGCATATTCATCTAAAAATTGATTTATTGAGACAAAAAAAAAAAATCACCATGTATATTAGACAGGCCCAGACTTTCAGAACTGCATATGAAAACAATTGCTTGTTAAAAAATGCATACCAGGCTGAGGGTACAATTACATTAATCAAGTGCAAGTCAGAAAGTTCAAGCTACCATAAATACTTAGCTTAAATAATATTTAGTAGTTCCATAGCTTCTTACTATTTCCCTATTGACTATGGCACAAGGAGGAATAAAAACAAGGCTTAGTTGTCTATGGGTAGTTGATTACAGCTATTTATATAGGTAAAGAAAGTGATGTGCACCAGAAGCAATTCTAATCTCACCTTCTGGTACTAACTATTGAGAATACGGGACAGAAACAATACTCCATAGAAAAATAATGACCTGCTATCAATTTGCGGGTACTGAACTTGGAAGCGGGAAAAAAGTCACAAGTATGGAAACATCACTTTGGGCTGCTCTGTAGCAACATATTCTATAGCATGCATTTCTGTTAAGCGTCAACAAAGCAGAAAAAATAAAAATGGAGCTAGAGAAAACCAGGTGTAATAATTGGATTCAGTGAGATGAGATGGAAGAGATGTAACTGTCAGCTGTGTAACAGTGATCATTCTATGCACAATAATATGAAGAGGGGAAAAAATAACACTGTACCAAAGGAGTTTAATTTGGTACGTATCAAAGACTTGGCTGTAAATCCAGAATAATTTGAGAGTCTGGCAGTCAGCATGACTCAAGTTACAAAAAGAGAGACAAGCTGAGGATCATTTACATTCATGCATCTTACAACAGACACATAAAAATGGTTTGAAATTTCACAGTTTGCCAAAAGCTTCAAGACCACTGTTTCATGTCCAAACTGCTGAAAAATGAGGAGTGCATTTGTAGCTCTCCCGAAGATTTTTAATGCATCTCTAAAAGTGGGAAAAGAAACAAAAATGTGAAAAATGGCAACCAGACTGGAAGCATGGAAAATAGCATTCATGTTCATCATACTGATGAGATCAGAGATCACAACCATTATGCCAGCCATAATTTAACTGAGCTATTGTACACATTTCAGGAAATCAGATTTTTGTTACACTTCTATTTATGCTGTACAACAAGGTAAATCTAGATGAGAACCAAGGCTCCACTTCCTCTTTCGGCACGTTTACACATTGCCCTATGGTGCAACGTAGCAGTGCAATCTAACCTTGTACCGTGTACATGGGAAAATGACCTGTACGGCGCCATGCTTTAGTACTGTCCCAGGCAGCCATGGGCAAATAACAATTTTCTAAATTTTTTAGAGGTCCCATGGACTGGACAGAATGGCCTGGCAGGCCAGATTCAGCTTGTTGGCCATATTTACCCACCCCTGCATTAGACTATCAGACAGAAATGATGAAGAAGAGATGTACGCTGCAGTTATGGGGAAAACACAGCAAACTGGGTCTATGCAACTATTTCCACTTGGAAATACCCCCATTTTGTATGAACAACTAGATATTTTTTAATGCAGGGACTTGATCTTGGGTTCCCATGTCCCAAGTCATGATCTAACCACTGTGCTGTTTTAGGGACTTTACTGAGCACATGTTGCTTTTGGCAGCAATTTAATGATAGATGGGAAGCAAGGATGAGAGGTTCTCATATGGCTGAAGCAGGGCCTGCTCCAGCACCATGCGGTTCCTGGGTGCATGGTTGGGACCACAAAACACAGCAGAAGCCAGCCTGGCCCAGCCCTGAGAACTAAGGTGATTGCCAATGGTCCTCTCCTCTCCCCCACCCCCATTCTTAGCTGAGTTTGCACTCCTGGATGGAGGGAAGGAGGGGGAACAGCCCCAGGGCCTCCAGGCCAGAAGCCTCTGCTAGGCAGAAACGTCCAGTTTGGGGCTGGGGTGGAGCCAGGCAGGCCTTGCTGCTGCAGGTGCTGGGTCTTGCCACCAGCTCCTCCTACCACCTCTTCCTAGGTCTTGCTGCTGCTGGCATCTTAGACAGGCAGCCACTGGTAGATAACAATTTTCTAAAGTTTTTAGGGGCCCTGCGGACCAGATAGAACGGCCTGGTGGGCTGGATTTGGCTCACGGGCCATATTTGACTGCCCCTGTGTTAGACTATCAGAGAGAAATGATGAAGAAGAGATATATGCTGCAATTAGGGGGAAAGCACAGCAGACTGGTGGTTTGGTGTGAGATGTAATCATACATATGTCCATTATTGTTCAGAAATAAAATAAAAAGAGTAAAGCACAGTCATTCTTTGTAAATTATTGTGTATGGTTTGTCTATCAGTTTGGAAGGTCACAATGTACCTGAGCTAAATCACAATTTTCCTACCCGGCTAGATAATCAAGGTATCATAAGATATCTAAAGGAAATAAAACTGGCTGTCTCAACTACCCTAACATCTATGAATCTATGAACTACCTGATGTTCTGCAGTCCATATCTTCGTTAGTGCCAAGAAGAGCTGAATGGGAAATTCTAGTCTGGCAGTTCAACAGAAAACAATGTTTTTGTGCATTCAGTACTTCATTATATTTACATTCGCCTCAAGATCATTTGGTGGATCTCTCTCTTATAATACTCAACACAATTTAACTTTTTCTATCAGTAACCTGAGAAAATTATCTCCTGCTGTATTATCACTTCAGTCCGACTTGCCTTGTGTCCCCTCAGAATTCCTCAAGAAATAACTGTTTTTCCAAATCTTTTATGATCCCCTGGTTGAATAGAATATACCAAAACGTAGGCAAACCCAGTTCTCTCTCAGCTTCTGTGTTCTTACAGGTTGATAATTCTTCAGAAATACCTTCTCAATGCCAACACAAAATCCACCCTGAAGCTGCAGTATTGCACTCCTTGAAAATACATTATCAATAATTTCACAAAAGAACCTTCTTCCTTGAATAGCCTTTTTCCTACACAAAAGGTCACAAAATCAAATTGGTAAGAAAAACTGACATGTTCTTCTGAGTGGGCTTACCTTAAAAACTTTACAGAACAAGGAGCCAAAGACATCTCCAACTCAACAAAATGACATGAGGGATGAATTTGATCCCTGTATGTACTTGTAGTCCTTGTCCTTTCAAACTGTTGAAAATAGTCTTTTATGGATAAATGATAATACTGCAAAGGATTCATTTGGCAGAAAATTATTACAGATGCCTAAGACTGGATCAAAAGCAAAATTGGGAGATGCATAATAAGCAACTGCTGTTAAAACAAAGCACTAATTACAAAGGCTTAAAATTCATATCTTATATTAGAAAAAATACAACGTATATGGGAATCAAACAGCTGTTAGCAATTGTATTTCAAGGTGAATTTTACCTACTTTTCCTTTTAAAATATGGCTAGTGTGAGAGTGAACACTGTATTCTTCTATGGATAAGGTACAGAAAGACATATCTTGATGGGAAAAATTTCTAAAATGGGTAGCCAATCTGCAGCATGAGTGCCACAGGAGACAGCCTGCGTGTGTGGCCCATGGCAGATCAGGGAGCAGACAGGGAATACAGCAGCAGCAGAAGACAGAGCAGGAGTTCAGGCAGGGAGTGCAGGGCAGAAAGCTGCAGCAGATTAGGCAGGGAAAGGGGAAAAAAGTGGCACACAGAGATGAACTGTGTGAGGCTACTTTGTGGCACACCACAAAAAGAGGTGGTTGTTGCACCTGTAGCTGCCTACAAATGTGTGCATGCATTTCTTTAAGCCATATTTTAGGGCTCGTATTTTGAAAAACTGCATATGGTTTGAAAATTGCATGCTGCCATAGTGCTAGAACCAATATTTATACTTTTTTTTTTAAAATGGACTTCCAAAAGTATATAGCCTTGGCCCAGCTTTTCCTGTAGAAATCAGTGGAAGCAGAATTAACCAAAGGCTGAATAGTAAAAACTCACTGCCATAGACAATAGTCTCTAACTCATCATAAATATCTCTAGGTCTTTGGTTCTCAACCTTTTAAACTCAAGGCATCCTTCCATAATTTTCCCGTAGGTGGCGGCACCCAATGAGAACCACTGCAACTTGAGACCATTGCTCCTTGTTCTGTCATCTGCCACCACGAAAACAGTCTAGCTCTATTGTCTTTGGATTGCCCTTCAGGAAGTTAAAGGCTGCTATTAAATGCCCTCTCAGTCTTCTTTTCTGTTGACTAAATACGCCCAGTTCCCATAGCTTCTCTTTCCTTATAAGGCACAGGCCCCAGCCCCTCAACCATTTTTTGTTACCCTCCATTAAACTCTTTCCAACTTGTCCACATCCTTTCTGTAGTGAGGGACCCAAAACTGGACATAGTACTCCGGATGTGGCTTCACCAGTGCTGAATAGGGAGGAATAATCACATCCCTCGATCTGCTGGCAATGCTCCTATTAATGCAGCCCAGTATTCTATTAGCCTTCTTTGCAGCAGGGACACACTGTTGGCTCATATTCAGGTTATTCTCCACTGTAACCCCCAGGTCCTTTTCTGCTTAGCCAGTCAGTCCCCAGCATATACTAGTACATTGGCTTCTCTTCTTTGAAGCAACTTTCATTTTTTTTTAGTTTGTAAAGATAATATTTAAAAGCACAAACCTGAAGACTTTGGGTTATTTTTGGCAGTTTATTTAAAAAAATAACTAAAGCAACAAATGCAAATGTCAAAAGAAGAAAAAATGCTGAGCATCTTGGACAAGGAGATCTTTTCTATGCTTGCACAGAAAGTTTGAACAACAAAGCAAATATTTCCAGAATAATGTAAACAACGAAGTCTTATGCCCAAACCTGTGGGATACCAGAAACATGCAGCAGCATACTAGAGTATCTATTCCAAAAGTGCAAACTCTTCAAAGAAAAACCTCTGCTGATTATGCCATCAGCAATCCTGAATTTGCAATTCTTGACTGCCACAACAACAAAATGCAGTGGGTATGAACAGAAGGAAGTTGGTGGTATATTACTTAAGGATTTACATATGCATACACTGGGACTTGTGGGCCCACCAGACCTTAACTTAAAAAAAATAAAAATAAAATAGAAGGGTGCTGTCTGCTCTTCCAAGCAGCCTAGGATGAGAAGGGACTTGCGGGGGGTGGACCTATGGAACCAGTACCTTAGAGTGGGAACTTCAGTTACAACAACAACTAGCACTATGTCCATCACAGCCAATCCTAAAATTAGCTTCAAGCAGCAGCTTTGCCCTTCCATGTTATCCTCCCACCAGATGGGCACAATTCAAAGAATATTCATTACCCTACATGACAGTCATAGATGCTTCCAGCCCCATCAGTTCCTTCCTTATAACCAGAAATTGACAGCAGCAAAGATGCTTAAAAATAGAAACTCACCTTTAACAAGTGCCCACAGGAAAAGTGGTTCTCCTGGGTTCATACAATTCACATTTTGCACGCTCAGGTTGCTCACATTGGCTTGCTAATTACATTTCAAAAAAGATTACACTGCTCAATACACTGGAGCCAACAGGCCCTGTTCACCCCCCTCCCCACCTACCCAACACATGCACAGCTCAGAGTATGGACACATCTCCTCTTGTTGTCATTCAGTCTATAGAAATTATTTGAAAATGCCAAGTTTAACACTATAAGTCTTTAAATTTAGTATATAGTCTGCCACATCCTAACAAAGTCCAGAAATGCTAAAAGAACATGGGCATCTTAAATTATCTCTTTAAATAGTGGTGGTCTTCATTCATAGATTATAAAGCGAGAAGAAACCATTTTACCATTGTGATCATCTTATCTGACCTGCTGTGCAGCAGGCCCAATGGGAATACCCTGAATTGAATCCTGTTTGAAGCAGAGAACATACTTTCAAGAAACCACCCAATCTTGACTTTAAAATTTCTCAGTGGAGGATCTCCTGAAGTCTTTGATAATTTATTCCTACAAATAAACAATACTACTTCTGAATTTTTCCCCTTTATTTCAAGCCTGAATTTATCTAGCTTCAGTTTCAAGCCATTAGATCATGTCATACCATTGCCAAACTGAAGAGGCCTCTATTATCAAATTTCCATTCCACTGTTGACACCTACAGACTAATCAAATCACTCAATACCCTATTTGTTAATAAGCTAACTGGACTGTAGCACCTGATATTTTTATGGCAAGGGAAGTTGTTCAGTACTTTAATCAGTTTTGTGGCTCTTCTCTGCACCCTCTAATATGTATCAACATCCTTCCTTGATTTTGGCCACCAGATAAGAACACAATAACTCAGGTATACCTACACAAAATCCCTGGAAATGTATTTTGAAAGCTTATACTTTGCAGGTAGTAATAAAATGGTGTTTCACACTATAATCATCTAATAATATGTTCATTTTTGAGTCCCAGAGCTAATAAGCCCCCCAAAGGTTAAACATAGGCTTAGGAGACTTGGGGTTTTGTAGTAACAGACCTTAGTAAGAACAGAATGAATCAGCTATTCTCAAAACACCTCTTTCATTAACATTATATGACTCTTGACATTTACAAGATAGTCTGATGCACTGTATAATGAAAGAAAAAAAGAATCAGTCTAGATGCACAAGATGTTAAATTGAGAGAGTGTTCCAAAATTCACAGTACAGTACTCAGGAATACAAAGTAAAGAAATAATCTGTAGCTGATATATAAAATAATAAAATTACATACAGCCTTGAACGAAAGTCATAAAAAAAAAAAAATCAATAATTTATTAGCTGGTGGGCTGGTAACCTGAAGCCAAGAGAATTACAGTTTTACAAATCTAAAGCTCCTATTTTCAGGTTTGGAACAGGAAATTAGAAAACTATCTCCTCTTTTTTGCCATGTAAATATGTTTAAGTCCAGACAGTTTCTTTTTTATTATTATATTACTAAAATCTTTTTTACCTAGCAAGTGATCAAGTGCAGTCAAGCATAATATCGGACTGACAAGACCATACTCCTATAGTCTATATCACCTTTCTTAGAAGTTATAAACCACCAGATCATATTTAACAGTTGAACTAGTTTCTACAGAACATCTGACTAATGATGCACTATGTGACTATAGCGAACAAGAAGCAGAGCTACCATTAAAAAGATATTCTTCCTAGAGTTTGTGGAGGAATAGCATAAACCCTGCTTGCTCTTTGTGCTATTTGCACGTGTTTAAATTCCTTTTGCTATATGTGTGTAAGTGTATATGTAGACAAAGTGTGCTTTTTCATGTTAAAGAGCAACTGCATTTTCTATAGATTGTAAGTTTTCATCATATTAGAAAAAATATTTTTAAAATGCTGGATTTATTAAGGGTTTCTGGCAAAATAGTTTAACTTACTGTGCTATATTCTGACCCTTTTCCAACAAAATGTTCCCTAAGTAAACAAACAATAAAGAAATTGGTTAATAAAATTACTTCAAGTTGGGTATCGGATACAGAAAATGCTATGGCAATAGAAGCAGCCAAATATAATTCTCCTTTGAGAATACTCCTTTGAGAGACAAAGCTATTAAGGTTTTCCTTCCAATGCTGATATTTGTTTAGAATAATCAATTCTCAACATACAGTGGAAAAAAATGAAGGAAACCCACATTCCCCCAGTCACATTATTTTTTCCCTAAGTTATACAGAGATACATACACAAACATTTTTTGTAGCAATCCTTACTCATCCTTTTAACTTCATTCAGTCAATTTTGTCAACTGGCCCAGCTCTTAGACAAACGCGACTGTGTGCATCCTTCTAAAATGCCTTTCATATAGAGTTCATTACATTATTAACAAGTCAAAGCACAATGGTTTTCATGCCCTCTGCCCCACTTGGCCCCAGAACTATCAGATCATGGAAGAAAGCACCATTGTGATATAGCAGTAGAGACATAAATCTTATGGTCATTGCTAGCTGCAGTGATTAGAAGTAGGGGTAATTAGAAGCCATAAATTAAAATGTGACCATCAGAAAATGGATAAAACTGCTATTTTCTGGTGATATAGAATGTTGTCCCTACTACACAACCATTTGCAACACCTCGAGAATGTGAGCTGGCACAGCACTGTTTTGGCTTCGGCTACATTCATCAGGACGGACAACATAAGATTTGCTCACCTTCCAGATGACAGCAGTATGTATTTTACTGTTGTCAGGACAACTACATGCCCTATTCCTGGTTTGGGGTTTTTTTGTTTGTTTGTTTGGGGTTTTTGTTGGGGGAAAAGTGGGGGAGAAGTGGCGGAGGCAAGGGTACCTTGGGTTTTTATCTCCAATTTAGAATTTCTCATAACCACTAATAAGACCTTCATGATAGACTACAACAGTTAGACAGACTGGGCATTTCCTTTCTTCAAACATTGTTGGATAGATAATAATATCTGAGCTGGATATATTCTCAGAATAATGTCTAGCAGTTACAACAACAAGGTCAGTTTGTGGTTTACAAAATACATTTTTCCCCTCAACAAGGAAACTCCTTTCTCCTTGTTTTTGGAATCATAGCCCATCATGAGCAGGACATAAAAAAAAAAAAAGTAGTATAGATAAAACAAGCAAACTTTAACATATCTTGTCCCCTCTGTTTACCAAGGATCACTGGCTGAAGCTTTACCCAGAACAGAGAGCTATCTAAAAAACTGAACAACATGCTTCAAATATTTCATTAAATAGAGGTGCACCAAAACATTGCTCCATATCGTATCGGCACTGATAAACAGAAAATTGACATTATTGGCAATTGGCCTTTTTTGGCTGAGGTGGCCGATAATGTTGCCGATAAGGCGTGGGGGGAAGGGGCAAATTGAGGCCTCTTTGGTGAAGGAGGGAGTATGGCAGGGGCAGGTGCTGCACAGTCAGGGTGGGTGGGGCATGAGATGGAGCTGTGGCTTGTACAGGGAGAAGGGAGCAGCTCCTACCACTGTGCACACCCGTGGGGAAGGAATGGGGGATACGTACCTCCCAGATCTGTGCGTGGGCCAAGGGCAGGCTGCCCACTATGCACTCAAGGCCAGAGGCTGTGTACACCTCTTCCTGGTGGGGGAGGGGGGGTGGAGGGGAAGGGACCCAGGCTGCACTTGAGGTGGGTACCGGTGGTGCTGGGAGAGGGGCTATAAGGTGGGCTATGGCAAATTTTGGAGTAGCTGTAGCCCCCCATAGATCCCACTGCCAGTGCTGCTGCCACCTATCCACTGCTGCCTGCCCCAAGCACATCCCAGGCCCAGCCCCCATCAGGAAGAAGACAGAACAGTTTCTGGGCCTGAGCATGCAGTGGCAGCCCACCCTCACCCTATGCAGAGATCCAGGGGACACATGTCCCTCATACCTCCCCTGGGGGCAGGCAGCAGCAAGAAAACCCCCTCCCTCCCAGACGAGCCATTGCTGTCCCAAGCCCCACCCCACCCTGGTTCTACAGTACCTGCCCCAGCCCCACTCCCTTTCTCAGCCTGGAGGACTCTATCTGCCCCTCCCCCAATGCCCTTGTCCCCCAACAGACTTACCAGCTGGATGCTGTTTTCCAAGCTGATGGGCTGCATATTGGCAATTGGATCAGTATTGGCCAACATAGCTAGTTAATAATTAGCCACTGATATCAGCCCAAATACTGTGCAATAAGCTTTCCCTAGAAGCACGTCTACACGTGTTCCCTCTTGGGAACAAATCTGTTCCCAATGGGAGCAGCCCAGCATAGGGCTGTTCATAGCCTGTTCTAGCCCCCTGCAGCAGCAGCCAGGGGGAGATCCAGACTCCCCCAGGGTGCTAGCCCAGGGGCTGGCAGAGTACATGGGGCCAGTCACCAGGCATGTTGGGGCAGAAGAGCTGTACTAGCTGCAGCAACAGCTGTCTCCTTGCCCCATACACAATGGTAGGGGTCATGATATGCAGTGACCTGGAAGACAGCTGCCACTGCAGAACTCTCCCAGCCCCACTGCAAATGGGAATGAGCCCTATGCCCAGTGAGGCTTTCCTGCACAGCACAGCACTGGCTAGGAGCTCTCCCACTTTTGGGGCAGCTCCCAGCCAGGCCCCAGCTGGGTGAAGATTTTTCCATGCAGCCCAGGGCTAGCTGGGAACTGTCCCACTCCAGGACAAGGATTTCCCAGAAGCAGACTAGGTCTCAGCCAGCCCCTGGCTGTGTAGGAAGGTAGAGAGTTCCCCAGTCCTGGCGCTGCTTGGCTCCCAGCTCTTGTGGGGAGTCAGGAGCTGAGCAGCACCAGGACTGGAGAGCAGAAAGTTACCTTGTCCTGGTGCTGCTCAGCTCACAGTTCCTGGGGTTAGCTGTGAACTGAGCAACACAAGGTGGGAGCAGGGGAGTTCCCCATACCTTGTGGCCACCTAGTGTTGGAGCTGCCTGGGAGCAAAGATTAGCATCTACACATGCACTACTGTGCTAGCATCTACTGCACGGTTAGTATATTACCTATATTTACAGGCAGTAGCTAAGTGCACAGTAGACTAATTTGTGCAGTAAATGGTATGCATATGTAGACAGCGATGCTTTACTGCACGGTAGATTAATCTAGTATGCAAGAAAGCGTCTTGTGTAGACAACCCCCCTAATCTCTAACCTAATTTTTCCCTGCTGCAGTTTGAGGCCATTGCTCCTGGTCCTGTCCCCTACAGCCACACAGAAAAATCTCTCTCTATCCTCTTTATAATTGCCCTTCAGGTACTTGAAGTTAGAGGAACATTGTCAACCTGAAATTTAATCTATGTCAAAGATGAGTTAAAAACAGTTTCAGGCAACGCACCAGACCTCTGAATGTTCCTGACAATTCTATTGCTGTTAAAAATAACATAGTCCTGTTTTTCTTGTAATTTTTTTCCTCTGACCCCTATTATCTTGAGAGAGAACTACGAAAACATGGGCTAGAGGGGGAGGGGAAATAGTGGAACTTAAGGTGTAATATAAACAAAAGGGAAAAATATTTTCCTGACTCATGAGGACCTTAAATGTTGTTTGCCACAATAGTAGATAAAACACACTCAGTCACAAGTGTGTTTTATCTTTAAATTGACAACATCCCTTTAAGTGAATTAACAGGCCATAGTTAGAATCTTTTGTACACACATAATCCTAACCTTCTGAAATATTCCCTTGTTGGCAGGATAAAATATGTAACCTTGCAGTCCAAATTGTATCTTTGTTGGAAACAAATTTGTTCAGATTATACTGTCTTATAGTTCAAATCATTTTTTATATAGGAAAAATTAGTATGCTTTAAGTACTTAATTGGAGTTCAACCCAGGCACAAAGTTCGACTCACTTGCAGGATAGAGGCCTGAGTAAAGGTAAGTGAATATTATGGACAGGGGGAAGTAACGAATATCTGGAGAATGAGAGTCGTAGTACAAGGTGCTAGCTAGTCCATACGGACATGTGCATATATTTGATTGTTCCATGTCTGACATTTTTTAAAGGAAATGAAATTTCAGCAATCCACCATCCATCTCCTTAGCGGTTACCAGATTATAAACAGAAAGGATCAGGGAAAATGCAAAAGACACAACAACAAGAAACAGCAACGCGAAGGAAAGGGCAGAGTTGTTAAAAATCTACAAGACGATGATAAGATACTTGAAGATGATGCAGTGGGGAGGAGGCAACTGATGGGAAGAGGGGGTTAAAAAGGGCATTGATATAATCCAGATGATGGGCAATGAAACAAGATGTGGGTATTTTCAATGCACTTTGAATATCTGTCACAACTAAACACAGAAAAGAACATTGGAAAACCATTAAAAACCCATAAGTAAGTGTTGCTTTGGAACATTCTATTTCTGTTCATAGCCCTGTCCATTTTCTTATTAAGCTACCCAAGAGCCTTAGCAGTGAAATATTCAAAAGTGCCCAGCCCCACAGAAATCCAATTTCTTTTTCTATTTTTAAAATTAAAGGTCTCAAGTCAAAGCATGATATATTATGCAATGAATCTGCAACAAAAAGAGCTGTATAACATTGCCAGCTAGTGGTCAGTTGACTTAAAAACAATAACTCAGATCTAGCAGTTTTAAGGTTTTTTAAATGGCACAGAGGCGTTGCTGTTATAGCTTGAAGATGATGACAAGAAATTACAAGCATAATTCTGTAGAATAGTTATGATGACCTAAAAATCTACTCCGAGGTAACTATTATTTCATGTATATGTTAAATATTCAAGTGTTACCTTTACTTTTCCATTACAAGAGCACTCAGACATTTCAAAGACATAAAACTACTGACTTCATAGAATGCAGGAAAATATTGTTGTCTAATAAACATTAATTATTTCACCACCTGTACCATTCCCTGGGCATGAATCCTAGCTCCTATGCTTTTAATATGATTTCTTTTATTGTTGTTATCCCTGAAAAATACAGCAAGCAATTAAAAAACGAGCTTAAGTAAATACATTCTAAACACAAAGATACCAAAACACAGATGGAAAGGAATCTAAGGCCCCTCTACACATGCATGTAAAGGTACAATGGGATCTAATGTTCATCCACATATTTGTACTTCCTACCATGCCATACACGTGCAAGGCTAAGGCGTGACTATAGGTTCGAAAAACAGATCTCATCATTTCTTATTGCTGGTGCAGGGGCAGCCTGATCCCAGGATCCCCCTGCACTGGCCAAAAGCAAGCTCCCATGGCCAGGAAGCACCTCAGCTGTGAAAGCTCCTAGCCACAGGGGCACATCACGCACCCCTATGGCTGGCAGACCATAGCTGCTGCCATCTCCCAGCCATGGGGTGTGTAGGGCTACCTGAGCCTGGGAGCCCTGTCAGCTGGTAGCTCCTAGGCTTAGGGGTGCACATGGGCTCCCCAAGGACCCTTGACCATATGTTCAATTAACAGTGTAATAGGAAGCAACTGCAAAGCTATTACATAAATTTCGTGGAATAACTCTGTGGCTTATTTCTTTATTTATCATGCCATTCATTGATTGAACATGTGGCAGGGCAAGCACATAAGGCATGATGAACCGATTAATCACGACTTAACTGTACCATGTAGATGGGGCCTAAAAAGAAACAAAGAACTATACAGAAGTGTTCCTTTCCAAATGTAATAAAAGCAGAAAATGCTTCCCTCCTAATTCTGCCTCTTACACCCTCTTTTGTTTAGTGGCACAACAAGGTATACCAGGGGTTTTCAACTTCTTTTTGACAAGTGGACCCCTTTGATCTCAAAGTTTCAGCTCATGTACCCCCTTTATATTTTTTCTTGTTTTTAAGGTGTGGGGGGGGAGGGAAGATCCAAGCCCCCGCAGTGAGGGAGGGAGTGGGGCTGGGGAAGACAATGCATAGGCAGAGGGAGAAAAAATGATTTGGGGGGCTGAGCATGCGCACCTCCCCTAGCGGGCAGGTCTTTGGGGAAGGGGAAAGGGCCAGGGGGTGGGGGAAAAGCAGATCGAGGCCCCTGCAGTGAGGGAGGGAGCAAGACACAGGCAGGAGCAAGGGCTGGGATGAGTGGGGCCCTGGCTGGGTGGCAGGACAAGTGGAGGCCCAGGTGTGCCTTCTGGGCCTCTGCTCGTCCCACCACCCAGCCCAGCCATTACTTGTCAGAAATAAAGTTGCCTTTTGATTGGCTGCTTTATCTTTTTATTGGAACCTTCGGCTTTCATCCAGAGAGCGGATCATTGTTTAAATTTGACTCCAAGATGAACATGGGCCGACAATGCAAGGACATGGTCAGTAGGGCTAACTGTACCTTGTGATGAATCCACAGACGTATCACAAGCAGGGCCAAGGAGGTGATCCTCCCCCTCTATGCAACACTGGTCAGGCCACAGCTAGAGTACTGCGTCCAGTTCTGGGCGCCGCACTTCAGGAGGGATGAGGACAGCATTGAGAGGGTCCAAAGGAGGGCAACTCGCATGATCCGGGGACAGCAGGGCAGGCCCTATGAGAGGCTACGGGGCCTTAACCTAGCTGTCTGTTCCTTGTGCCTGTTACTGTTGGCTTTCGGCTACTACTCAGATAGCAGGTAGTTAGCTCCTTAGCTGCTAGCTTTCCCTAAGCCAGCTCACCCTGCTGCTGTTTACTCTCAAACAACAGAAGCCTTTCAACTCTGCAAAAACATAAAGATTTAAAGGTGTTTGAAAAAAAATAAAAATAAAAAAAAATAAAAATCAGTGAAAATGTAAAGTTTGTGTGTATTTTTGCCAAGCTGCTTCCAATCTTAAGAAAGCTGTTAGGTGAAAGCTACTTATGACATCAAGTTTACTGCATTCTGCCCATGCATAATTTGGTTAAACCAACTTTCAGCTTCAATTTTACAAATGGAAATTTCAAGGAATTAAACACAAAAGCTCTGGTTTTATGCCACAGAGCTTCCTTTCTTGGAGGCTACCTATAAGCAGTGACTGAAAGAACTGCGTGTGTAAATAGTTGGTAAAATTCTTTAGGATCTTTTTGGGGTGAAGGTCAAATTATAAGTGGAGGATACAATTTGAGACAATGGGAGTTCACAAAGTTCTGGCATTAGATAGGCAGTCTTTCCTCTGGGAAAAAGAAAGACAGACCCAGGCTGTAAAAAGTAAAAAGTTTACCACTCTTTCTTGGTACACAAAACTATCTGCCCAAAGCATCAGTACCCTTGACAGTAAATACCATTCCTGAATATTAATCTGGGTGAAAAATAACTGCTGCTTAGTACTGCCACCCCCCTGAACAAACAAAAACAAAAACCTGACTTGCATTTAAATGTTCTGATTTCCCATTGATCTGTACCTTTTGCCATTATTAACATCCAAAGTAGGAGTAAAGTGCTGTTAGATCAGAATAAAGTAGTGTTTGCACCCACTTTGTAGTCGCTTACTTCCATGCAAAGCCCAAATTAGTGGATTCAAGTCTATCGAGTATAAGGAGGCCATTTAAAAAAAAAAAAGAGTTTCAGAGTTAGTTGTGTGACTGGGAAGAACACACTTTTCATCTAAATTGCTTTTTTTTTTTAAAAAAGCTCCTGCAACCAACTCTAATCTTTATGGTCTTTCAATAACTTTTAGATGAAATTTGCTCAGTTATTAGATTTTATGAGCCCTGAAAACCCACAGCAGGATATGAAAGTCAAGCAGTGCTCTTTTCCAGTCTCTCCAGTAACTGCATGCATACCTTACATGCACTTTTATTACACCTCTGTATACATCAGGTGGGTCAGCTTTTCTAATAATTATGTACAAGCTAGAAATATAGCAGCATGAGATGCAAATCTCAGATTGAATTAGCAGTATTGCCAGCTAGGAACAAAATAGTTTTGCTTACAAAAAATAAGAATATTTGACCTAGCAAGAAAGGCAAACATGGAGCCTCTACGATATCCCTTTTACTCTTTAAAGAGTAAGTGCACTCCAAACTGAGTAAAGCAAGAAATGTAGAGTTCTTTGCCTTAAGCAACTCTCTCCATATTAGCTGAGAGATTGTAACAATCTTTTACCTTTATTTCCTACTTAAATAAGAGAACAAGACCTCAACCAGCACCTGTATAGAATTTTAATATCACTACATGGTAGCTTGACTTATTACCCTTCCCTCCTCCCCATTAGATAAACAGGGCAATTGGATTATTTCCACTACCATCAGGTACTGCTTAGGGTTGTGACTTGGCATCACAGCACATGTCAAAAGGAAGAACAAGATGGAACTAGCTAATTTGTTGGTAAGCACTTTTTCCTGCCTGTGAAAAGGGATTGCTTGATCTCTTTACTGAACTATTACCACTCATTTTTTCCTTCCCCTCTGGGGAAATTTGGGTACACCCCTGTTGACATATGCGTATCTAGTGCTTGTTGATAATGCTGGACCTAGCACAAGAAAAAAAAAAAAAAGTTTCATCATATTGCTTTACTAAATGTATCTACATTGGGAAAGACTTCTGGAGATGAAGAAAGTCAGGTCCACCAATTCCTTCCTACCTCTATTGAGATTGCAAAATTAGGACCAGTGGTGCCAATAGGTTTTACTGCTAGAGCAGCAGTTCTCAACCTTTTTATATGGAAGGTTACCCTGAATTTTAACTTTAATTCTCAACTGGTGTGATGCCAAGTGAAGAAGAAAATAGTGTTGTTCAGCCTCAGATTACTTCAGTGCTTAACTGGAGTGTTGCTGCCACCGTACTCAGGTGGAACCACCCTGTGAACCTCATTCACCCACTCTGACTACAGCCCTTCCTGGCTTGGCCCCACCATGCTCCTGTGGAAGCAGAGGTGAACAGGGTATTTTTACCTGCCCCCTGTGCCCGTTTCCAAGAGGAGCTTGGGGAGGTTGGACCAGGTGCTCCTGTCTGCTTTAGGACCAGGGAGGGAGAAAGAGGGAAAAAAAAACAAAAACACAAAACAAAAACTACACACATACCAAAAGGTACAAATTGCCTCAGAGCTGAATGTTTTGGAACTTCATTTATCTGGACCAAGTAAGCATAGGTCAAGGGGGCAAAGGGTAGCATAATCTTCCTGCAAAAAGGGAGAGTACATTATCTCTCTGAATGTAGGATGTTGCCCAGGCAAGAGAACGGTAAGATAATGTTGCAGATCTTGTCAGCAAGCCACAGCATCTGCTTGGTTGGCAAAACAAATATACTGCACAACAGATCTGTTTAGATTTTTCTTATATATTGCAAGTACATTAGGACATGAAGATACCATTCACTGTAATCCAGAAATGCAACATCTAGGACTTTTACCCTATACTGACAGCTCCTAAAGCTTCTGAAGTCAGACTTCCCATCACTCAGGAAAAAGTACAATTGATTTTTCTGATAGAAGCATTATCCTGGGAATCAGAAAATTAAATTTCTATTCCCAACTTTACTAGAAGCACCACACATGAACTTGGCCAAGTATCTGATGATCTGTCTATTTTTCTATTCTACATAGGGGAGTAGGGTCGAGCCTTCTCTGACATTCATTTTAGTAACTCATTTAGTAAAGCACTTCATAGAAAAACCTTTAAATCCTTTTAAGAAACCAGCTTTCCTGAATCCAGTTTGTTGAACAAGATCCCAAAATTATGAAACACTGGCAGAATTGTTTTTAGTAGATCTACTTCTAATTCAGAAGTCTCAGAATTTTAACATAAAGATAAAAGTTGTTAAGCAGACTACATTAATCAAATGAAAAGCATCAGTTATCCATCAAAAATGGCAACATTTGAGTAGTCAGATTCACTACTTGGGGCTTTGGTTATTAAAATCTATAATATGAATTGTTACCTTGTCCTTCCCAGCTCATTTGCTGCCCCATCCATCAATCACACTTCATCAGACTCATATAGTGAACCTTCTGGTGTAGTGAATGTCCTACTTGTATGAGAAACAGAGACGTGTACGTCAACTAGAATACTGCAATATCTATTTGAATGGTAAATTTTCAATCTGAAGCAAGGAAAATGACACCATAGAAGCTAACAAACTGCAAGAACACACACTTAACGCATGAAACCTAGAAAGCATAAGTTGCAGATTTATTATGCATTAGTTAGCTTATTAACTTAAAAACCAAACCGCATTGTACAAAAGGTCTGTTATCTCTGTTCAAGGCGGAACAAGTTTCAAAATATATATTTTTTTAAAATTTGTTCGGTCAATACACAATCCTTTATAAAAAGCTGTATATCTGTCAGTACCCTCATTACATTTATAAATACAAGATTTACACAGCACCCCATCTGGAAAAAAATTAAAACTCCTTACAAATATCTACATATATTTCATACATATAAAACATTCATAGGAGTACTTTGTTAAAGTTGGTTTTGTTTAATGGACCATTTACACTGCAGCAAAATACATATAAATCTGTATAACTTTTCATAAAATGTCTCTAAAAATTAGCACAATGCTTTGTAGACACTGAACTTTTTAAAGCATCTTTTAGAAAGGAATTTAATATGCATATTTCCATGAGATTCAGCAGGTGAGAGATTGATATGAAGGCTAAATATGATCAATTATATTATAAATGCACGCTAAGTAGCAGTTAAGGCAGGGGTGAAATTAATGGGAAGAATTTTCATACGGCAGATAGTGACAAAATGCAAAAAATACACACAAGTCTTGATGTAAACTACCTTGGCATCCAATTAACCTGACTCTCCACACTAGCAGTGTTCACATTTGTTTGTGTTACACAGCATGTCATTACAATCCCATTTTCTACAAGCAGAGTGTTACCACCTCACCAGTGCTCCTGGGTGCCAAGATTTTTTTTTTTTTAGCCACTTCAGGTCAGACACCTCTGGAATGTGGGTTTAAGACTTGTATGTGACCTTCATTCACAGGCAAGGTTCTCAATGTGTGATCATTTAACTATAAAAAAAAAAATCTTAGTTCTATCAATGTTCTATGGCATATTAGGTTCTATGTTAGTAAGGGATATTGTAGTTTACAGGCTTAGGAGTTTTAACATGACATTTATCCATCAGTAGCGTTTCAGATACTAGAACTGTATAGATTAGTCCCCTCCCATACCCATGAGGGGAAAAGGGGCCATGCATACAAAGACAAGACATAAGAAATGCAAAACTTAAATCTTTAAATATATGTTGGCAAGAACTGCATTCTGCCTCAGACCTGCTTATTTTGCATATGACTTTGGAAACAAAATGTCCAACTTATTTTTAAGTTTGGTCTCTCAGGAAGGTCTGTGTATTTAAGATTTTTCGCTCCAAAACCAGGGCTTCAGATGGCATTCGTGGTTGAATATCAGGAACAAGATTAAAAGTCTCAAACTTTACCCTGCTCTAATACCAAACACTTAGTGGGATTTTTGTTTTGTATAACCACAGGCCCATCCAGAATTCACCATCCACACACAACGGATGAGTTGCTCTCGGCTAATCTCCTTTAAGTGGCCAGAAGCTTCCTGCATCCTGCCCACTTTTGGAGTTCAGCGCACGTGGAATTTGTTCTTGTAGCTGCTGTTTTTTTTGTTGTTTTTTAAAAAATCTTTAAAGCTAGCCCTATACACTGCTGTCTTGAAGCAGTGGTTCTATGTCCTCTTCACTGCCACGATCTGGATTGTTGCTCTGGGTACTGCTGATGCTGTTGCTGTGCTTCCTGGTACTGCTGACTTTACTGTGCTCAGGAATGAATAAGGCAACCAGAAAAGCCAGAAGGACTGCACATGCTCCAAAGAGGAAGGGTGGACCAGGTATGATTGCTCTCTGAAAAGAAACAAACCAATTAGTAAGTAAGAAAGTTTATTATTAAAAACCGTGCTACAAGTCAGGAAGCCATAAGAAAAGAGTTATTATTAAAAGGGGTTTTTTTGGGTTTTTGTTTTTTTACGAAGCGTGACATGCTAAGTTTGTATGTGCATCGCAATAATGCATGCAAACAGGAACTACTCCTTTGAATAATTCTACAATGATAGGTATACAGATCTTAAGTCAACAGGAATTCTTGTAAAGTTGGTTTGTATCCAAATAGCGACTAGCAGATGAAACAGATGCCAATTTAGTAGTCAAATATGCCTATATACCGGAAAGTCAGAAAATTCAGGGGCTAATATTTCTAAACCATCAGATGCGTCACTGGTCCATGACTCACTCTCTCATCGATATAAGTAGTACAAATACTATTCAAGCTCCCTTTCAGTCTAATGTATATATAAATCTTTTCTGAAATACTGGCATGTGAAGAATATGCCAAACTGTGACTGATGTAATGTATACCTTCACTGCACATGGAGACAACTACTGTCTAATAATCAATCAGATCTGGAAATATTTCATCTTGTTCTTAACGTGTTTTTTTAAATACAGTATACTATGCAGATGTAATCTATTTTACATATCATGTACATGGATAAGTTACCTGGCTGATATCAATTTAAATGAACTAGATTTGTGGTATTAAGTCTTAGAGAAATATTTGTCATTGTTTCACAACTGAAAAGTTTCCTTTAATATTAAAATATATTTCACCAGCAACTCAATATACATTATGAACCACAAAGTAAAGCTAGCCAGTCTAACTTCCTAGGCATATTTAGTAAAATACAAGCAAGGCCATAGAACTGGCACATGTTACTTTTAAAGAACGGAGTTTTACCAGTACATGGAATCTAGTATCAGTAATGATACTTTGAGACAGAGGCCAGTTTTCAGACTTTTAATACCAAAACTTTTCATTTTCTAAAGTTGCTAAACAAGCGTACCCAACAGTAAAAAAAACACAGCTGCAAATTTCCTTATCTGCATTCAAAGGTGAGGACTACTATCAGGGTAGATAAAAACACACAGATAGGCCAAAAACTGCTAATATTTTATTTTTTTAAGTACTGGATTTTTTAAAAATTTAAAATCAGATTTTAAATTTTTTAATTCAAATTTAATTGTTTCGTTTTTAAAACAGATTAAAATTTGATTTTAATACAACATAGGTGAAGGCAACAGTACTAGACTTCCCTGCCCTACAAGCCAGATGGGCCATACCCAGCCTCTGGCTCTAGCAGGCACCATCGTGTGATTCTCTGATCAGGACTAGCCACTGAGTCCACCTGGATGGTATCAAATTTTATTCTCTCTGAGATCTGATTTATTTAGCTTTCAGCAGAAATAATAATTTTCATTTGGACTGGTTCATTTAAAGCTGAGAAATCACTTGGGAGTTGAAAAAGCTAGACAGCTTTTCTCTTCCAGGTTATGAATAAAGACGGGGAAGAAAATAAGGAAGATGAGATTTATCAGTTTTAAAAACTTGAAAGGAAAAGGCGGTAAAATTTTTCAGCTGCCTAGGTAAAAATAATGACTGTCATTTTAAAGAGTATTAGGCAAGTAGTCATTTAACCTTAAGTGACTTTTACTGAGATATTTTAGAAAATTCTCCCCAGGATGACCTAAAATGATTGGTTTAATTCACAGTTCATACTTCCAATAGAGCAGTTGATGCTAGTATTTAATAAATTAGTTAGTTGTAAAGGTGCACCATGTTTTGATTAAAACACAGCATCTAAATCAAAACATTATGGTTTTGCTTAATATAGTCAAAGTGCTGCTTTTGTGTATTTAATTCAATTCAAGCTGACATCGTAATGCAGCTTGATACAAATGAGCAAAAGGTTAATCATTTAGTGAATACAAAATATATATTTCACTATTTTATAGCATACTAAACATAGGATTACTAACAATAAAAGTGTGTTAACCTAGTATATTTGAAAAATATAATGTCTACTTTGGTACATGTTTCCCAAGTACACAAATCTACTATAAAACTGCATTTAGGTATAAGTCAATATGTTTTATTGTTATATCAATCACCTTGGTTTAAAAAAAATTCACAATGATAAAACTGATTAAAAAAAAAAAAAAAAAAAAAAAAAATCAATGATTTAAAACCACCTGGATTACAGTTACAATTTTTGGACACTTTCAGTGTTGCTGTTTTACTGGAAGGAGTTGAAATATAAAAAAACAGTACCCAAAAGTGCTCTGAGCAATGAAAATAATGCTTGACCAATACTTTGATTACACTCCCAGTGATAACTTGAAGATTAAAAAGATTATCTGAAAATGCTACCTTTTTTCCTAAAGCTCTCAAGTTTGTAATGACTTGTATACAGGTTAACTAAAACAAGATTTAAACATATTTGATCTTTATTATTCATGTACAGGATGCCAGAAAAATATTCTTCTGGAAATGGACATTAAGTACCCCCCCCCCCCTTTTTTTTTTTTTTTTTTATGAACAAGAGAGGTACGAGGACTTTTCTGCGACTGGAACACTGTCACATCGGAATGTCCCTTAGGTTGCAGTTCTCAAACTTCCAGGAGAATGGGGATAGAGTCTCAGTATATATTCTTTAGGTCCTTTCCAAAAAACTTGCCTAGGTCTTCCAATCGAAAGGAAAATGAATATTTTAAATGTCAAGAGAAAATACATTTTAAAGTGTGAGGTAGTTTTCACAAGCCATAAAGAGAATTCACTTGGTTCTCTTTCATTTACCATTAACTGCAAAAGACACAAGCAGACTACTTCATAGTTTAAATATTCATATTTAGAAATGTTTAATAAATCAACAGTCATTTAGAAGATGTCTAAGCCTACTGTCCAAAAAACGCAAGGGAAACCATTTTTTCTATTTATAAATTCCTTCTTACAGAAGCACCAGCACATCATTATGTGTATTTCAGAGGAATTAATATAACCAGTGTCACAACCCCAAGTTGTGGATTTTTTGATTGTGCGTGCTTCGGCACCGCTAAATTATGTTCCCGCCGAATTGCAGCTCTTTTGCACGACAGATTTGTTATAATTGTTGTTATAGAGAACCCACACGCAGAAAAGTGTTTCCCGCCGTTTTGTAGCCTTCTTTGCATTGTGCATTTCTCTTGCATTATAGTGATGCACGCTGCAAAGGAGTTCCCGCCATTTGTATTAAGATTTGAGCCACATTATTGGCCGGTCTTAATTTAGGCACACGTGGCGGCTAGCTATTGGCTTGCTAGCCGTACAAAAGGCTTGGGTGGTTTCCACCCAAGTTGGAGAGAAAGATGGAGAGAGAGACGGATCTCTAAGCGCTGTGGGTCCTTTCGAACCCAGCGCGTCTTTCTTAAGGCGGCGATAGAGGCTCCAATTGCCGAACCCCTGGAGCCTAGCAAACTCCGGGGCACCACTTACCGAGGGCCTCTAGCCTCTCCCCGTCACCAATCGCAGTCCAGACGAATCCCTACCCTAGAACCCAGATATCGAAATCGTGAAGTCTGAACCACTCCGAGGATCCTGGGAACCGAGTTTTAGAGTCCT
>NW_005842034.1:1204183-1219175 GCF_000455745.1 Alligator sinensis | reverse complement strand
GGCCCGGCTCGCGCCCGGCGAGGACGGGACCGGGAGCCGGCCCGCACAATCAGGAGGTGGTTAAAAGCTGCATGGCATTAGTTCTCACCCTAGAGGTCTATTAAGCTACTATTAGGTCTTCTGTATACACAGGTCAGACCAGTTTAACTAAAATTATTTTTAAAACAGTTTAGTTTGAGGACAGTTTTACTGCAATCGTACACTCTACAGACATGAGTTTAATTAAAATGTTTTAAAATGCAACAGTTTAATTAAAATGTTTTAACTATATTAATGCAAGCTGTACGAAAATCAATTAGGTCTACAACTAGAAAGTGATAACCAACCTAAAATGTCAAGTGGCTAAAAAAGTTATTTATACTTGTATACAGAATTCAAGATTACTGGGATAGCGGGCATGGATTTTCAGTTAATCTGCTTGTGAACTATTTACAGGATTTTCAGGAAAGAACACATGATTTAATTAGAGATTCTAAATATAATATGTTAACAGAAAAAAGTGTTCTTGTTTAAAATCAGAATGCTATTTAAAGGGTAATTAATCAACATGAGACAATTACATCAGGTTGAAAGAGTCGTGTTGAGAATTATTACACAAAACAATCAGATAGTGCAGGTGGCTGGTGTTTCTTCCATACACGTTTAGAATCATATTCATGTAGAACAGAGGTTGTCAGCCCACGGGGCCATTGGATCTGTCCTCTGGACATGCTGCTGTGGCTACTCGCTCTATGCTGTTAAAGGAAGAAGTGCTGGCAGAGGGTGGGTCCTAGTGCCTGCCATCACAAAAGTAGGTCATTCTGGTCTACAGCTGAAAAAGGTGACCTACTGCCGATATAGAAAACCTTTTATGTATAAATGTAGTGCACTTTATTGAATTTGTCTTAGTTGTGATCCCTGACTTAAGTGCTTTAGAAGCATTTTTAAACGGCTTGTTTTTTTCCCCCTCTTTAAAAAAAAAAAAAAAAAAAAAAAAAAAAGAGAGAGAGAAATTCTTCCAAGTTGTTAGACTGCTAAGCAGAATGAAGATCAAATTCACATCCCAAACTAAATAGGAAAATATGGGAAGAAAACACATCCGAATAATTAATTCTTCTTCCACACAACTTTGTCAGGTGTCTTGTAACTATGAAAAACAGAGAAGACTGCAGAATGGAGGTCCAAATCTAGCAAAGCATGACACAGCATGAATAGCCCCTTTATAGTCTAAACAACTACTCACGTGTTCCAAGTTATCCATGTGCCTAACTATTTTTCTGTACTGGATCCTACGTATAGTCTCTAAATATGAGGAAGTGTGAAACCATTTCTTTAAAAAAAAAAAGGAGACACAAAAATGATGTTCCAAAGCAGCTTTTATCTTAGGTCTTTGTGAAACATTTATTTTTATTTTTTTTACCATGCAGTGCAATCCACAGGGTGAGAGAGAGACCGCTGTTGCTCCAGCTTTGGTCTGGGGCACAGAAGACATGGTGGCTCCGGCCCCAGTTTCAAAGCTAGAGCCAGAGTTGTCACACAGGGCAAGTGACGGCAGGGGAAGGGCAGGCATCAGGTCACCTGATCCCACTCATTTTAAATTTTATATTGTTTTGCATTCAGGTAAATACAGCAAGTAGGCCTCTTAGAAATACTGGGCATCTAGGAAGCCTGGAAAGAGACGGAAGTGAGGATATGGCTGAATAGGAAAAGGCAAGCAGGCTAAAGAGTCCATGTAGAAGAACACTCAACAAGAGTCCACACGTAGATGAAAAATGCTAATCAGGACTTTGATGGTTATGAAGCAATTAAAAAAAAGGCTGAGAACCAGTCAGGTCAAGTGTCAAGAATATGACCTTAAAACTTGATGTGACAAACAAAGGGAAGTCAGTGAAAGGAATCTCAAGGGGAAAGAAATCAAAAAAAGATGAATATTGAGAATTTCTTTTTCATTCAAAATGAGTTACAAAGGAAGGGAAGAAAAGAACAAAACCAAGGTAAGTCTCCAATGGATATTTTTCTAACATGCCATCAATCTAAAGTAGCAGTTGTATACAGTTGTTATTCGTATAAAATCACTGTAAAAATTAGATACAAAAAACTTATTTGAATAAGTAGATCCAAAACATCATATTTAAGAAGCTGGTTGTAGCTTAAGTCAGTGTTTGCAGTCCTTACTGCTAATATATCAGACAGCTGAAAATCATAGCTGCATATAAAAGAGTTTTTTGTCATAAGTGTGCACGTGTGTGTGCATGCGCGCACATGTGTTTCTTTGCAGGAGTTTATTTGTCCAAGCAAGATCAGTCAGGGAATTCTCTTTAAAAAAACATAAACAAAACCCCCCAGGAGACTTGACTAAATCTTTTCAAGCAAAACAGCAGGCAGCAACACGAGATAAACACAATAGTGCCAGCTGTTGGCAGGAGTCTCTCTCCACATTATAGATACACCCATCCATGCACCCAGCCTCCCTCCGCCCCACTTTTAGGGCATAACACCTACACTGCAAGAGCTTAAATCAAAATTCTTGCTTTGAATCTAGTCTCTGTTGTGACTACTTAACATAATTAAAAACAAACCCAAAATTTCCTAACAAATTATTCCAGCAATTCAATATCAAGATTTTATTCATCCAAGTTTTATATTTTTGACAGAAGATAAAAAAAAAATATACCTCATCACTAGGATCCTCCATGGTATTTTTCTCAGAACTCTGGACAGGTACCAATCCACTGAGCTCCACGTGGAAGAGAAAGAAAATAAAACCATAGAGCGCTGGCCCCAGGCCATTACACAGGCCCCTAATTCCAGTTATTATTCCTTGGACAACACCTGTGTAAGGATAAAGTAATGGGGTGGAGGAGGGGGTTAAAAAACAAACAAACAAACCCAACTTTTTTATCAAACATTTTTACTTTTAATAAGGTATTACAACTTGAAGAGTTCTCTTACTGGATTTTCATGAAAGACTATAAAATGCTAGCTTTACATCCACATGATAGGGTACTCAGAAAAGCCATCAAGGAGGATTAGTTGGATTTCACATTCTCTAGGTGAGCACACAGCATTGTCAATATATTAGTGTGCTACCAGCAGACAGTTTTATTTACATTTTTAATTCAGAAATGACTAAATTAGAATCTTACTATTCCCCTTTAATGGGTGTGCTCAAATTCCACTTTAGTTAACTTAGGTGCCCCCTACCCAAACTTATACTGAATAAAAGAGATCAAGATGACGTGCATATATTTCCTTATTCAAAAGAACATGCAGAGTGTTGCATATGAAACAGATTTTATGTGCAATTTTTTTACCTTACATCTGAACTATGAATTATCAACAGCGAGCAAGCAAAGAAATCAAGGCATCAGATTAATTTCAATAAAACTTACTGCTGCTCCCAGTAAGAGGTAGAACATTATAATGCCAAGTGCTAAATTTATAAAGGTTTATCCACATATGCAACAGTTTGTTTCTAATATTAGCAATGAATACAAATTAACATTTAGATATTCTCACTGTAGTAAGTGGCTCATTAAATGCTGATAGTACATGATAAAATATACATCTGCCTTGAAGATCTTGAAAACTAAAGAAAAAAAAAAAGTCAGCAAAGCAAGCACCACTCAAGTCTCATGGCAACTATACTCATTGAACCAGGTAGTACGAACGTGTGAAAACCATGAGTCCTTGCATAAAAAGGAAAATAAGATAATATTTTTGGGTTTAACGGGTGAAAAACACTTAATCTTGTTTGGTTTGTGCAACTGCTGTTTTCTCTCCACTAGGTGGCAAAACTTCCACTCCAGAACAGTCTGAATCCCTTTCTGTACACTATGAGCTACTTGAAAACTGAACAATGCATAGATGTCTTCCCTTTAAAACTTGTAGGAGTACTCTTCCCCACTACATTTATCTTGCTCTTCACCCCCTCCCCTGCCCTTTTTCAAATGCTTTTATTTTGGTTTGAAAAAACTATTCATTTTATTATCCAAGCAGACAACTGGAAATCCACTCTTCCCACCTCCTCCACCCCCAAAGAAGCTTGCTTTTCATTAACAATTCTATTCCAAATGTATGTTAGCTTAGAAAAAAAAATAAGACATACAATGGCACCTTTCATACCCCTGCATCTCAACAAGAAACTGCCTCTTAGGACTGTTTTCTGTTTTGTCTTTCCAGTTCCATAAATTTCAGTAGGTCAGGGTATTATGTCTCGTGTTGTGTCAGAGTTGACTGCGTAGCTGTGCTAAGAGGTTAGACAATGGATTTGTTGAAGATGGTTTCAATAGGGATCATCCTGCCTCAGGCCAGGGGGGAAATGGGCAGGAGGTTGCCCGTGTACCCCTACCAGCATGTTTTATAAGTTAAACCCCTTAAATGCCAATTATTGTTATAATGAAATTAAATCCACCGTTATACAATTTCTCGTGTGCCCCCCCGAGTCCTTTCTTTATCATACATTTTGCTTCTTCTGAGGAAGACAGCTACATTTTACTAATTTATTTTACTACATGTGAATTGTTAAAATGGAGAAATAATTATGCTAGTACCTCACCATACAAAGAGGAAAATGATTTCTTGGGTATCTATAGAGCCAGCATTATGGGTGGGCAACCACCTAGGGTGCCATGGTCAGGGGGGCACAAAACACTTTCACAGTTCTCCAAACACTGCTCACAACAGTTCTCTCCTCCTGCCTCTTCCCAGTCAATCCCCACCTCAGGCAGGAGGAGCAGTACCCAGCCGAGCCCATCCCCTGGCTCCAGCTGCCCCAGGAAGACCCGGGCTGGGCAGCAGAAGCAGTAGCAGCAGTGCCTGCCTAGTGCACCAAGCCACACCGCCTCCCCACTGGACTGTGCCCCGCACCCCTGCCTTCCTGATTCTGCCTGCAGCAGTGCTGCTGACTGGGGCAAGCGGAGGAGGAGGAGGAGGAGGAGGAGGAGGAGGAGGAAGGGGGGGCACCAAAATGCAAGTTCACCCAGGGTGACATTTTCACTAAGGTCAGCTTTGGGTAGCTAAAGTAACTAGATAGTTAAGAATACAGCGACTCAGCTGCTATGAAAGTAAGTTAGTATTGTGATGCTAATTGCCCACAGCTACAGACCAACGCTCATAAAAAAGGAGGAAAAAGCATGAAAGATTAGCAACCTTTTCCATTCTTTTTTTTTTTTTTAATTACCTTTGAAAGGCAACTATGTAGACAGGTGACTGCATGACCATAGCTACACTTTTTAGAAAGTAAGGTAATTGTGATTCAAATGAATGTACCTCTCCTCACAAAATATTCATAGTGACAAACCTTTAAACTTACTGTCAAGGAAATTGAGTACCTGTCATCTTATCTGAAAAATACAGTTCAGTTGATATTGTGGTTTCAAGACAAATTACTGAAAAACATTTCCGGGAGGACAACAACGTTAATTTATTGAACTCACCTTGCTGATCTGACTCTGCATTTCGTGAAACCAGAGCACTAACTGCTGGAAATGTAATACTTGACATAGCTGCCACTGCTCCTGCTGCCCACATCATCCTGTTGATTAAGTACATTAATGTGCTTAAAGTACAGAGGAAGAACATTTCTGTATCTGAAAATTCACTTACACAAATGAGAAACCAACCATTTACCACTGCAAAACACTTCAGGCTTTTAAGTTTTGGTATATGTTTGTGTACAGTTTAACTAGTTAACTACTTATTCTCTAGCAGTGTTACAGAATAGCATGCAACAGCCTCAGTGCCCGTTTCTATTTATTTTTCCTCCGATTTCACTTGAAAGTATGTAAGATTTCATCTTATCCCAGTTAACTAACCAGAGCAAAGGTATACATGAGTTCAATACAGTGTGATGCAGACTACTACTTGGTTTGTAAGAAGTCATGCCAAGGAGCAACTTCAGAAATCTACTTTCAGGATGGGTGTACATGACTGGTTATGCCAGAATTTAACTGCATCCTGGTTTAATAGCTTCAGGGTTAATTGAAAAATAAAAAAAATAGTGTGTGAGATTGTCCTATATATAGGACAAGTTATTGGAAGATGTGCATTTTGAGAATTGCTTTTGAGTATATTAATATAGAAAGATTAGAATAGATCAACTCAGTTTTCAGAATTTGCTCCATTTTCCCACAGAGACCTTTATATATACTTTCATCTAGTGCCACTGATGAAGTTACCCTCTAGCTCACCTGAAATACTACAGAGTTCTGACAAAGAAGTTAGCAGTCATTCATCACTATAGAAAAGGTACCGTACTCCAAGGGAAGTAGTTATTATATTAGTTCTCTGTATTATTTGCTTCCCACTTTCACAGGGCTGCGGGAGTGCAGTTGAAGCAGAAACCCAAAACATCTTAATTGACCACAGCAGGAACATTGCAAGTATTAGAAATGATATGTTGCAAGTGCCTGAAGCTGTTAAACTCAGCCAAGTAAGTGGTAAAAATCTGCAACTTGCAAACTAGTACAGTGGTTCTCAACCTTTTTTGTATCAGGACCCATTTGTAAATACTGATGGCCAGTCCTGACCCAGTGCTCCTCGCTCCTGACCCACTGGGTCCCCATCCCCAGGCCCCAACCACCCAGTATATGGGAAGAGGGTGGGTGTGTAGGGTTTAAGGGCCTCAGGGGCCCTAAGCAGCCCCTTGCAGGCAGGAACTCGGCCAGCCTGCAAGGGAAAACCCACGGTTTCCCACATTTTTCTCCTTTAAAGGAGAATCCATTTTTAAAGTTTGTTCATGACTCTTTCATATATTCTTGCATTTGGGTCACAACCCATAGGCTGAGCAATGCTGTACTAGTAAACAGCTTCCTAGAAGGCCTAAGGTTTAATTACTAACAGTAAACAACCAAGAACATGCATATGCATGCTGCAGCATTAGTTACACTGCTAATAACTGAATGATGTAACCTTGAATTGTTTATGTATTGCTATATTGTAACTTCATGTTTATGCTAAGTTCTCTTAACCAAACTGTTAGAAATTTCAGATAACTATAAAGGGGAGTAGCTTCAGAAAATCCACAAAGTCAGGAAAGGAAGCCAGGAAACTGATAAGAAAACATTCCAGGAGATTTGAATTCCTCCCTTCAGTTTCACAAGGACATAAATTTTGGCTAACTGACATGTTGCAAGAACATCAAAGAACTGGTCTATGCTGGTTCCCAGAAGGCCCAAAGAGATCAAGAATTATAACTAGCCAATCAGAAGATGGTTGTTAGAATTAAGTGACTATATACATTGGCTTAGTCAAAATTGAAAAACAGCAAGTCCCAGAAATGACCTGCTGCCAGTGTAAATCAATCCTCTCCTGTTCCTCATGCTGGTCCTCCCCCAACAATGTTACAAATGAACTGTATTTTAACAGCAGCCAGATGCACACTTATTCCAATGCTAATTCTATGCCTGGAATTAAACAAGCGGTTCTCAATCTTTTTAGATTCAAGGCATTTCTCAGAAAATACCACCCCTTATCTTTCTCTTTTTTCTTGAATAAGGAAAAATAAATAATTTCTTCTGTTGCAAAAAACCCAAAAAACTCAGGAAGGTCACAACAGGTCAGAATGTTCTTTACACTATGGATTCCTAGTTAAAATCGTTGGGTTTATCTTCTGAATCATGTGGGTGTTTGAGTACCTAATAGTATTGATATATAGCAGCCTTAAAAGAGACTGCTCAGCACCCCAGGGTGCCATGGCATCCTGGTTGAAAATGACAAATTGATGTTAATCAAGTTCTACAATAATGAAGCTTAGCATGGATAAAAATGATCAAAATGATGGGAGTTCTTGAAAAATCTTTTAGGTCTCATAACCTGCATCCAGCTCAAAAATGTGTACTTACCAAGGCTCAGATCCAAAACCATACCAAACCAGTTGGAGTATCTGAAAGCCAAGACCAAGGAGGACTGTATTCTTGTTCCCTATCGACCTCATCAGGATACTGAGAAATACAGTCTGTAAAAAATACAAACAAACCTCAAGTATGATTGTTATAGCAATATCCAGTTCTGTAGGAGACAATCCAAGCAGCATTCACTACTACTGAAGAAATGCCATCAATCAAACTGTCACTATATTTTTATATTTTGTCTAAACCTAGACCTTCAGTTTGATCCCAACGTGATTTACAGGTACTGCTAAAATTAAAAAGCTCTTGATTCATGCTAGTAGGCACTTCACAGTATACACCTTCCCCATCTCTTTAATAAAAAAAACTGTATTAAAAAGTTGAAAAAAGTATTAAATAGAAGAGTCAACGTTTCAGGAAACAGGAATCCTGCACCCAAAGGGTTTTCCCTCTTCACTTTTTCCATGTTAAATAGGAGGCCAGGTTTAGCATAATGAGTTGGTTAACCATCCCAGGAAATTTGAACATAGACAGTGCTCAAAGCCATCTAAAAAACTACAAATATTGGCTATAAGAGAAAAAAAAACCCAAACAAACAACTTGCTTTGCTCAATGCTATTTTGTTTGGTACAGAACACAATCACCCAAACTTACATTTAAAACTCAGAGCACTCGACTTGTCTCTTCGAGTCTACTTTTATCAAATCTCTTTATTCATTTCCCCCTCCTTTCTTCCAGTCCTTCATTTATTTTCTCATTACTGCCTTTTGTTTACCAACCTTTCAACTGAGGACGTTAGTGAGCACATCCTCACCTTATGCTAAAAGTGAAAGGAATACTAAGGAAAGTAAGAGAAACCTAGAGGAAAAGCAGGACTGACAACCATGGGGAACAGTGAATGCCAAACAGCTACAAGTTCAGCAGTAGAGAAAGGGGAGCCCACTGCTTCTGATATCTCCTGTTGAAGACGCTCGCTCTACAAAGCAGGCATTACTCACTACATGGTACCTGCCAGTGTAGTCATATGGGAGTTTACTGTTAAACATAAATCCAATGCAATAGCACTACAGTAAGAGGAAAGTGAATCGTGTCTGTAGTTCTCTCATACCACCACACTTACTTAATCACCATGCATATCATTCGGCTACTCATCTTCATCTGCTTCCCTCATTGATAAAGAGACTTAAGTAGCAATATTGGAATCAAATCACATTAAAGTGTGATTAATCCATCTTTGTACACATCTAGGATACCAGCTTTCAGAGAGAGTTCTTTCAAGCTTAAAAATGGTATAAAGGAACTTGCCTATACATAATTGTAAAGTGTCCAAAATGGTTCATTAGTGTTCACTGGATTGGTACACTTGTACTGCTTTAGAAAAACATTTTAAAATTAGATGTACTGCAATGAACTGAACTGAACCCATGACACTATACTGGGTATGATCATACCTCTGACAAAAGATTATATGCAAGATGTCTTCCTTTTACATTTTTTCTTTTGTGTGTACCAAGATTTACTAGAAATTGCCAGAAGTTGGAGAAGCTACTAGAATAAAGCTTACCTGAGCTATTATAGACATAATTCCTAGCACAGCTATGAACGCTGCAATACTAGCAGAGCCAAAACCTATAATCTGAAAAAAAAGTAATAGAAGATTTGTTTTACAAATGACAGCTCCAGTTGTCAGGATAACCGTTAGTTAAAAAGACAGCATTTATAAATGCTGGAATGCAATTACTGCAGTGATCAGAATTATTTACATACACATAAAGAGCTATATCAATTGAACAGTTTTCTTATCTACACACCTTATGCCATATAAATCTACAGAAAACAAATAAAATTAAATTAAATACATTTACAACAAAAAGTTAAATTAAGAGTACAGGCATCTCTGGAAACATGAAATCCCAGCAGAGATATATTAGCAGCTCCTCATAATTTTAGAGATACCACTTGGTGCTCAGGAGATAGTTTCTGAATCAGTTCAGTTCCAGGTTTAACAAGATTACAATACAGTGTGATGGGGTTTTATACTTTAGGACTTGCTTTATAGTTTTCTGATTCTACATTTAAAAACAACAGGTCTCAGAATATCCAGGGTGAAATGTACTTACAGTTTATTTTTCAGTATCAAAAATTATTTACCTGTCGTAAATACAGAAAGAAGCTAGAATACTGGCCAGCCTCAGGTAAGTAGGAGAGAAACACTGTGATACAGATCAGGAGGACTGTAGAATCTTTCCCAACTTTTTTCAGGGACTATCAAAAATTGGAGAGAAGAGAAAGAGATAGGTCAAAATGAAAGCTTCTCGTAACAAGGGATAAGGACAGTAATCCCATGAAAAACTTTCCATAACTACTCCCCAGAATAAATTGATTCTATGGGCATGTTAACAGAACACTATCCAACTAAATCTGCAATTAAACGATTTTTTTTTGCTATAAACATCCAAAAAATCTGAACATTTTTACTTGTTTTCAACCAGTTACATTTGCTACTTTATACTTCATTCAAATAAACTGCTTAGCTAGAAGGACTTTCGTCCTCATACCAGTGTAACATCAGAACAGTTTGGGACAAAACCATGCAGGAAAGTAATAGATAAAAATGAAAATATTAAAGTTTTTAAATGGTCAAAAGCAAGTGTGGGGTCTTTATCCACCCATGAACTCATACTAAATTTTGGACCCTAAAAAGACATTTATGGCACGATGAAAGTATTAAATAGCAACATGCCACAGACTCATCACACCATAAATGGGCTAATTTGGCAAACCAGCCATAAAGATGTTCTGAACTTAATGTGTAACATCTTTCTGGCTGGACTGTATGGCACCTTAATTTAAAGTGTGGCCTATGTCCCAAACTCAGGGATGTTCTGGGCAGATGCCAACAAGTAGCTGGTTGTGGGCATCGGGCCTGGGACAGCTTCAGCTTTTGAACCAGGTCAGGGGCTGCCCAGTCAATATCAACCAGCTGGTCTGAAACCCAGGACAGTACCCCAGTGCAACCCCTGGGGATCAGCCTGAGGGCAGCTCCAGGAACCAGGGCTGTCCAAGGCCCATGTCTTGAAATGGGTTGACTGTCAGCATTGAAACAAGGGCAGGCCTAGATCTTGAACCAGGCCTGGGGCTGCCCCTGGCAATGATAATAAATCTGCTGATCATCTGCTAACAATCACCTGACCATCAAACACTGGGCAGTCCTGGGTTCTGGGAAATAGCTACCTCCTACTTCAATCCTCAGGATTGGGCTGGGGACAGCCCTGGGACCCTGCTCAGGCCCAACAGTCTCACTATTGTTAGGTGAGGAATTTTAATGTCCCATCCCAGAAATCAGATGTTCGGCCTTCCACATCTGGTTCATTTTCCTCCACCCACCCCCCTCCAATAATATGGTACTACATGTATTAATGAATTGACTGTGGAAAACAGATGTCCTTATCGCAGTCTTTCAAGCATAATCGCTTATCTCTCAGCATTCACAAAGCAGTTTCTTTAAAGCAATTCCCAGGAGAGCATTTTCACTAAAAACAATTTATTCTACTTGTTGGATAAATACCTACATAAAATAAGCTTCCATATGAAATCAAGAAGCATAAAATTAATGTAAACACGTTACGTCAATTCATTTTCTGAAGTAAAATACACTGCAGTATAAAGAATTCAACCACCACTTGCTCTTCCATGTTGTTAGAAGTGGGTCACAGAGGAGAACTGTTTGTCCCCTCTACACCCAAAATTGTATAGGTTTCCAATACACAAAATAACGAATGCGCAGAGTGCTCATCCTTTTCATTACAATTTGACCTTTGGCAAAAGGGTAGAAGTTAATAATGGTTTGGACGAATTATTTTATTAAACTGACATTAAACACTTAGTCCTTTCAGTGTTAAAAAAAGAAGTCAACATTTTGAAAATATTTATACAGATGAATCTTACAGCAAAAGGATCTGCTTGTTCCCATGATATAGGGGCTCCCCATGAAGCAGGTCTCATTTTTTCAGGCAGAGATTCTGGTACAGCTAACAGAATGAAACAGATATCCACAACAGCCACCACTGTGGCCACTAGTACAACCAGATTATCTCCATAGTTGGCAGAAAGATAGGCTCCAATTGCAGGACTAGTTACCAAACTTGCTGCAAAGGTGGCAGATACCTATGTATAAAAACAAATTTAAGTCAAGCTAGCTATACCATCAAAGCCCACAGTTACTTTTTAATAAGGCTACTACTTTAACGAACTACTCTGTCATTTTTTCAAAACACCAATACTTTAAAAAAGTCAAAGTTAGAGATGGTTGAATGACTGACAATTTTCAATCAGCCCTGGTTAATATACTTCATCTAAACTTGAACATCCACTGTGACATAAATAGACGAGAACACCAATTACCTAGATTTTTGTTTAGAGTTAAAATACATAATTTTATTGCAACAGTGCTATAACAGCAACACTAAGTACTACAAAAATCCAGAAGTTCTATAGCAGCTACAAGATAGATCAACAATTTAATAAAAAAGGAAAAATACAATTAGAATTCTTAAGCTAATGTAGAATCTGGAGCATAACACAGATCTGTGGAACTGTATACCTAAATTGAAGAACTACTTCTCTGAAAAAGCTGCTGGAATAAGGAAGAAGAGCTAAAGTTTTGACAAGATAACGCATAAACAATAATGCATAGTATTTACTTTTAGAATAATTATAACCGTATGAGCTAGAAACTTAGTTTTATATAAAGCAAAGGCTCAGGGAAGACTTGGTGGCAGTCTATAAATATATTAGGGGTGTGCACCAGGAACTGGGAGAATGTCTGTTCACCAGGTCACCCCAAAAGAAGACAAGGTCTAATGGTCACAAATTTCGGGAAGATCATTTTAGACCGGACATAAGGAAAAACGTCTTTACTGTCCAAGTTCCCAGAGTCTGGAACAGACTCCCCCAGAGGTGGTACAAGCGCCTACTCTGGACATCTTTAAAGGCACATTTGGATGCTTATGTTGCTGGGATCATTTGACCCCAGCAGACTTCCTGCCCCTTGGGCAGGGGGCTGGACCCAATGACCTTGCAAGGTCCCTTCCAGGTCTATTATCTATGAAATCTATATGAAAGTTCTGTAATATAATCAGGTGCCTGATAATCATGAAAACTAACCATACTTAAATACAATAAATTGATACAAAAGAGCACAGTTTTTTACAGGAGCAATTAATGATGATTAATTTTTAATCATCATTGCAGATTATTCTTTTGTGACAATTTAGATCTAGGTTTTCCAACCTTTAAGATAATAGGAAGGCGAACAATTCTTTTGCTGGTACCCATCACCTACATCTGTGTTACTACTGAGCATGTGTCCTGCCCTTTGTAATTCAAGAATAAAATTAGACATATCCAACACCTTTCTAATCAATTAATTACTCTGTTTTTAAATTTCACCACTGATGACAGCAGAAGTACACTCTTTCTGTCAGTGCCAAAAGGACACTTCATTTTTATTAATACATCCAATTTATAACAGATCCTTTAATAGGTCAGGATTGAAGGCATTGGACTAACTGTGCCCTTAAAGTGGACAGTAGAGGAGAAACAAGAGGCAAAATGAACTAACCGTACCCCAACTTACTGAGAGCAGAATGTCCTATTTTACCATGCCTCCTACATTTTTCATACTTTGCAATAAAATACTAAAAAGATCTTGTGAGAGGCAAGGATCTTTGTCACTGCTATCTTTTACAGGACCAACTGCATGGTTGAGATAAAAGTAGACAAACTTTCAAATGTAAGGATCAAGAACGTATCAAAAGCTTGTCTAATTTTATCCCAACTACACAGCTAGTCTAGGCAAAGAGACCACCCCCAAAGATCCGTGCCTCTTGCATGACCATCAGGGCTACAACAATTGCTCCAAAAGTTCTGAAAAAATCTTGCAACATTATTAAGGAAGGATCTGTTTCTCAGGTACAAATCTTTTCTCTATGCACGGGTTGCCATGGTGACTAGGCACTAATGAAGTAACATGGGACACTGGAGCATAAACTCTGTGCATCTTTGGTCCATTGCGAGTTATTGCTGCTGAAGAATTAAGCACCTGAAGTTCACTTTCAATATTAAAAGTAAGTTACACAGTAACTTTGGTAGACCTGTCCTTTGTCTGGCTATTTAGTTTGTTATGCCGTTAATAGAAGTACCGTATTAAAAAAAGAGGAGAGAGAGGATAAGTGATTTGTTTAAAAGAAATAGAAAAAAGAGAAAATTACATGTTAGCTCACTAGAATAGGGCAGTGAAACCATGGCATTCTGTTAGGTCACTGGCAGATGTTAAAAGCTCCCATGTGCAGTTGGAGAAGCAGAATTTCAAAGTATTATTTTTATGTAGCTGATCAAAACAACAGCAACAGTTTACTGCTGCCTGAAGACAAAGTGGAAGAGTTCCAGAATAGCCTCTTTTAATGTATTCTTCCTTCAAAAATCCATTCAAAGTCTTTGTAGCTTTCTCAGAAAGTCAAATTTAGATTACTCAGGACCAATTTCACAGCAAGTTCTATAATGCTAGAATCCTCACACCAAGGGGCACCCTGCCAGCAGACCCCCTCTCATCAGAAGGGACATCCATCCTGATCACCTCTGCAATCTGCAGCTCCAGCATTGTCATGGCATTATACTTTTGGCCTATATTCTTGTTAGTCACATAAATAAGTAGTTTCACTTCAAAAGAAACTGTATCATATCACCTCTATTTTATTTTCAAACAGGGCTCCCTCAGTGGCTAAAGTAGCAGGGCTGTGTGAAGCTTTGGTTGCTGATTTGGTTTGCTGGAGATTCAGCCCAATTCAGCCCAATCCGAAGACCCTTTAATCTCTCCAAATCGATTCGGACAGATTCAATGATCTGGACATAGACACAGCTTTAAATGTTTTTTCTACATACCTCAAGGTACCAGGCAGTTCGTGAACACTGAGATGGTGGGGCAGATGGAGCATCCCACAGGAGCACGAAGGTGGGGGGGTCCCAGTGCGCTCAGTGGTGGACCCAGAAATGGACAAGAAGCACTTCTGGCCCACTTCTGGGTCTACCATTGAGTGTGTGGGAGACCGTCCCCCTGCACACCGGCTCAGCGACTGGTGCCTCCTGGGTTGGGGGTGGGGGGG
>NW_005842034.1:1188660-1204173 GCF_000455745.1 Alligator sinensis | reverse complement strand
CGGGGGGTCCCCCCGCCAGCCGATCGCCAAGCCAGGAGGGCACACTCGGTGGTGGACCCGGAAGTGAACCAGTAGTACTTCAGTACACACACACACACACACACACACACACACACACACACACACACACACACACACACACACACACACACACACACACACACACAGAGGAGGAGCTAGTAAAGTGAAGTGAAGTGGTCACTCGTTAATTTGAGGACTCTTACCTAGTAAGGACTTTTACTGTTGTTATACTTTTTCTATTTATTTTTGCAAGTAGCTAGAAAAATTCATGGTTAGAGGTTATTCTTCACAAAAAGCCAACACCAACTTTGAAAGCCAGCATTCATTCCTTTCATTCAGATGTTTTAATTTTATGAACTGAAACTAATTGGTTCAAATAATGATTAACATTTGACATGTTTGCCCAAGCCTGCATGGCACAGAGCAGTGTCCATGACCAGTCTGTGCAAGATCTGTGCTTAGGTAACCCAGTGTAGGGTTAACGTTAGGACACTGGAGCAAATAGAAAACAACCTAAATAATTATTAATTCTCATTTGCTTTTTCTTTTGGGCTGCCCTAGAGGCTTTGTGGAAATCCCTAGGCATTCCCTAGCCAAAGATGGACTGATCCTGCCTTTCTAAGGATGGGATGTGTCAGCCTGGCAGATCTAGCAAGCAAAAGAGAACTGCCACAACTACATTTCCTGCCTCCCCTGCAACACAGTGGGTGACTGGCAGAAGAAGCAGCAGGGAAGGAAGAGCAACATCTGAGTCACAGATGCTCCCAGGAATGCAGGAAAAGCAATGCTTCTTACTTCTTTTAAGATTTATATGTAGTACATGTACTTATATAGCACTTGTTGCCATAGCAGAAGTGCGCCTCACAATCCTTAATACACAATTTTTCATCTCTCACCAAGATGTTTGAGAGTGTGTACTGTACAAGTTATCTCCATTTTAGGGTAGAGAATGGAAGTACTGAGGAGGCAAGTGACTGTCCCAACATCACATCAGGAAGTCTATGGAAGATCATAAAAATGAAAGCTGATCCCTGAAGCTTAAGTCCAGTACACTAATCTTGACTTTATCCTGGTCCCTCTGGAGTGACAAACCCAATTATATATGCTTCACAACGTCTGGACAAGGAAACATTTCCCATATTGAGAATTTATATGCAATTAAAAATTAAGTCCGTTGGGAACCACAATTATGACTTAAAAGAAAAAAAAAAGTTACCTATTACTTACCAATCCATAGGCAGTACTTCTCTCATGTTCTTGTGTTATGTCAGCTACATAGGCAAATATTACAGAGAAGGTAACAGAAAAGATTCCAGAGACTGAAATCATACCGAAGTACCACCTACAAAGTTAAGGCAAAAAGAGAGACAATTTAAGATGGAAAGAATGCCCACAATTTACTTTCTACATCCAAAGACAGGCTAAAGTTTATTAAAAATTCTAGTTCAGAACTATGTGTAATAACTTGGCAGCTGGTTCCCATTGCACTGTAAATTTAAAGTGAGACCAGCATCAAGCAGTGCTCTCAGCCTTGGGAGCAAAAGCCCTTCAATGCTCCAGTGCTTTCAGGACTGGGTACAGTGGGCACCAAGCTTGATGCTTGCTGATGCAGGGGAGCCTGGGATCATGCTCCTGGGCTCCCCCCTGTACTAGGAACAGGGCACAATTGAGATCTGATCCCCGATCCCAAAACTGCCTCCTTCCATGTATGTGTGCCTTATTAGGAGACGGGATTGCTGGGGATGCGAATCAGGTCCCATTACACCTTTAACTGAACATCTGTCAGCGGCCAAAAGCTTGAGAGAGAGAGACATACAGCATGAATACAGGCTCCAAGATGGCTTATATTGAAAGTTATTAAATATTTTCACTTCCTTAAATGCCACCAACAAAAAGATAAAGGAAGTTTAAAATTACAAAACTTTACAGGCAACTACTAAACACCATTTACTATATTCCACATTTTACACTTTCTTATATAAAATTTAGGCATTCATTCAGCTTTCAAAACATAAACAATGCTGTTTATTAGTGCATTCAAAAGGTCTGAAAGACAAATAGTAATTGTATGCTATATACTGAAAGCTATATAGTTATGTAATGCACTCTAAGCATTTTAAGCAATTATTGCTACGTTTGTGTAAAACATAGCTTCCATGACCCTTTGTACACACCCATACACAAAATTTATTAAAGCCTTGAACAAAGTAATACTAGAATATTTTAAATCACATACAAGAAAAATTTCCCCCGTCATGATCTTTGATTTCCAAAAAACACTGCTCCTATGACTGAATTCCTCAACTATATACTACAACCCCCTGCTGTAGTCTGCACCACTTACCATGGACTTATCCTCATTAATGGTATTGGAACACAAGTGAAGAAAACTGTAAGAAGAAGAAAAGACTTTCTTCCCCACACATCAGATAGAGCACCTATTAATGGAGCACTCAGAAAGGATAAAAATCCCTGTGAAAGAAAGGGAAGTTACTAATGCATTTTGATCTACATTATCAAGTTCTACTGCTAAGCACAATTTAAAATTTGTGCTTTGAATCGCAGAATTAATTATTAATAGTATGAAGCACACTAAGTTGTGCACATTCTCTTCCATTCACTCCACATACTTTACAAGTTTAGCACTACAACTGGAATGAATACAGGGGGAGATAAGATGATGAAAGTAGGGGTGCACCGATACAGAATTTTTGGGCCGATACAGACAGCCAATTTTTAATGAGCCACACTGGCCAATACCGATCCAATTCCAATATGTGGAGGGCAGTGGGGAGAGCAGCGTCTGGCTCATAAGTCTGTTGTGGGGGAAGGGGCGAGGGGGAGGGAAGGGGAGTCGGGGGGCAGATTGAGGCCCCTGCAGTGAGGGAGGAAATGGTGGCTTGTTGGGGGGGAGGGAGGGGGGAAGGGGAGAAGCAGCTCCCACTGCTGTGCAAACCCCGGGGAGGGCATGGCGTGGGGTTTGTGCCCCTGGATCTATGCACAGGGTGAGTGGGGGCTGCTGCTGAGGGCCGAGTGGTAGGCAGTGCCAGGCTCCTTCCAGCAGGAGGCTGGGCCAGGATGCACTCAGGGCGCAGGGCAGTGGCTCTGGGAGGGCTGCAGCCACCCCAAAATTCACTGTAGCCCCCCATGCCCCCCTTCCAGCACTGCCATCCACCCCGAGCGCAGCCTGGCCCAGCCTCCCGCCAATAAGAGCCCAGCCCCAGCCCAGAGGCAGCCCGACCTCATTCTGCTCATAAAAAGAGACAGACCCTCTTTACAAAGATCCAGGGACACATGCCTCATGCACTCCCAGGGTGTGTGTAGCAGCAGGAGCACCTCCCCACCGTGCTCCTGGACAAGCCATTCTGGCTCCATCCTGTGCCCCGCCTTATTTGGGCTGCCCCTGCCCCAGCCCCACTCCATTCCTCAACGTGGGGACCTTGATCAGCTCCCCCTCCCCATGCCCATTTCCTCCTGCCTTCCCCCACAACATTTACAGTCAGGCCCTCTCCATGCTGTCAGGCTGTGGCTGAGCCCATGCATGGGGCATTTAATCAGTGGCATTATCAGCCACATCAACCTAAACTGATTATTGGAAATTGGGGTTTTTTTCCTCATGTCTGCTGATCCAATATGGGACCAATGTATAGGTGCACCTCTAGCTGAAAGGGAGATTTTTTTTCCAAGGCAAGCTATATATAAAAGGCAGGATACAAGGAGACTACACATGTTGAAAAGCTATTGTGAGATTGCCAAAACCATTGGCCAAGATGTGCAAAAGGACACACCAGAGATGAGAGAAATGGGTCTCAGCCTTTCCCATTGCAACATGAGGGCCTGGCATCTAAACTCTTCTCCCATTTAGTAATTTGAGAAAAAAGCAACAGGGTCATGATCCCAGCAAGCTTCCAGAACTGCCAGATTGAGTACTAATAGGTGGGATTGCCCTAAAAAAATCTCACATCATTTACAAGGCCAGTGAATAATTTGTAATTGGACCTTGAAACAAATGAAGGAATACAATGTTTTGAGTATGGAGCAATGTGGTCATAGTAGTTCATAATATACATAAGATGGAGACCTAACATTCTGCATCTGTTGCAGCCTGGAGCCCATGGAAGCTACAGAGAACTGTTCCTGTCAAAGGAAGAGATGATTAAAGCCTAAAAAGATTACTTCAGCATAGGAGGAGATGAGACTTGCCACCAGTGCATCACTGCTATGTGATGCATAGGCAGAACTCCATGTGCATGAGTTGTAGCTATAAACTCTCCTTTAAGTCTTGTATTTTAAATTATAAAATTGATATTAAAATTATAACTAAAAATCTGTGCAAAAGCAAGCTATGAAGTACTTGAATGTAGGTTGTTTGTTTGTTTGTTTTTCTTCTACCATAACTTCCAGCAGAATTCAATTACTCAATTTTCTCCGCCCTCAGTAACAAAGGGTTTAGTCTGGTTTAGGCAATGAAAACTGTCCCTTGATTTTGAAACACTGTTTGCCCATTTGCTAAATGCCTGAAATCTTAGCAAATAAAGGCTAAATGCTAAATTGAAGGAATCTCTTTAAAAAGCTCTCATTCCTTCTCCTTCAACCCCTTGCCTAGCAGAATACAACCAGTCTTAGGGTGAAAGTGAGGGTAAAACTGCCTCTTTTAACCTAGGACACCTTTACCATTGAACTAAAATCTGTAAGAAGAAAGTATCCAAACAGTAGATGGCAGTTACCCATCATCATCTTCCTGAAGACAAAATAATAATTTACATGGTCAAGACACCCAATATACCAGGGTGTGTTGTCAGACATTCTGTCAAGAATGGTGTCTCAAATGTATTTTATGCTGCTGCAACACTAAATGAATTATAAAAATTTGAAACAAGATTATCTTGACTCCTTATCAGTAGAACGCTGCTTTTGCCTCAACACTACTCTGTTAAGTCTGCAGAAAGTCCAAAAAACAAGCAAATCTGCTTTTTAAGTGAAAACTACAGTTTTCTTAGTAAACACATGGGAAATAGCTACTCCACATCATTAAAACTTCACATCTGAATTGTGATATATCATCCTCCTGAAAATTACAACAATCAGAAATCTATATACCACTATGACATAGCAGGCTGTAAGAGATGCCCAGGGACAGAGAAATTAAATGTTCAGGTACTGATAGTCTTGTTATACTTCTCTTGGAATTATTAAAATTGAAAAATGAAAACTGGAAAGCTAAACAGAGCATATTCAGTGAGAACAAAGTGTATTACTCATATGCAGACTAATGATTTTGTCCATTAGAGCTAAAATTCACTAAAGTATGTGGTAAAGTGATTTACCAAATCACTTGGGGCCCAAAACAGTTATATTAAACATACAAATTTGAAGCAACTGCAACAGCCACACTATTTTTCCATAAAACGTTTCATTAAATCAAAAGACAAACAGTCAGATATGCCATTTCCCCACATATATTACACCTTCTGAAATAATTCATAAATTTATAGCACAAGTTTAATGCAATTCTACTTTACAGCTCTAACATGCACCATACTTATGTATCAATTTCCACTTAAAGAGCAGTAAATGACAGCGCTTCCTCATACACTTATATAAAATGTAGAGCAATTGTTAAGATTTACAATGAATCTAAAGTTCATGATCCATTTTATTTTAACTAGATATAAAAAGTGACAGGAAGTTCAAATCACAACAGGGCTTGTTTATACAAATACTTGTAACAATGACAAGCAACTTCAGAAGCAATTAAACCACTGATTCTCAGCCAGGGTGCAAGGGCACCCTGAGGCTCATGAAATCTTTTGAAAGGTGCTGTAAGGTATGAGGAGATAAGCAGATATAAAGAGATAAGTGCAGGCTCAAGCTTGTCCCTTCAGGGCTCTTGTCTGACCTCCTCTACAAGGAAGTAAACACTGCAATACCTTAGGTTTTGAAATTGGGTGCCACTCAATTCACAAAAGTTACGGAGGGGTGCAGAGTCAAATAGAGATTGCCTCAAGTCTAAGAAGGTTAGAAGCCTCTGCACTACACCCTCTTACAGAAAAAAAAATCTGTGTTACTTAGCACACTTGCTTTAATCTTTTATTTTCTTTAATATTTTCTTTCATATTTTACTTTATTCATGGGAAGTCTTAAGTAAGCCTCAAAAGAAAACACAGGAAGTGAGCATGTTTACTTCTTCAAAAGTTTCGTTTCAGTATAATAAAAATGAATTCAGACTAATAACCGAAACTTAACTAATTTACAACAGAAAACAAAAAACTTTCCATGTCTCACTAACCCATCTGTTTTATACTTACTGCTACAACTTTGATATCTTAATTTGCTTAGAAAGAGCTCTTTTAATGTATATGATGCTACTACTAAAACATATATATATTATCATTATGTTAAAATTACACTAATTATGCTGAAACACGGAAATACCTATCACTTCCAATAGTTCTAGAAGCTTGGAAGCATAGAAAAAAATCCAAGTATTCTGCTTACGTTAAAGAAAGTTTGCAAAAATGTCTCATCCTTGCCACACTGGTAAGTGTTTGTTTCTACTATCACTAAAGTTGTCAAAAGGCTGTAAGCTACTGCCAATATTTTGACCCTCAAGATGGGTCTAATCAAATTGCTGCTTATTATCAACCCCAGGACAGACTGGAAAAAACATTTATACCAGTGGTGACCAACCTTTTTGCCCCACAGGCCAGAGGTGGAGTGCAAGTTCCAGCTATCATGGAGGGGCAGCAGAGGAGTCCCATTGGGCAGGGGAGAGGGAGGAAAAGCAACCCAGTCCTGATCTGGACATGTGGGCAGGAAGGGTGGAGTGACCCCAATTCCTGATGAGCCAAAGACAGCAAGGGGGAGCACCTTGGCACCAATCTGGATACACCAGGTGAGAGGAGGGGGTCTGGGTGGAGCAATCTCCACCCAGAAAACAGCTAGGAGAGATGGACAGGGGACAGCTTGGTCCCAATTTGGACACACTGGGCAGGATGAAGCAGCCTGATCCAGATCCATGATGGAGTGTGGAGGGCAGACCAGCTCTGATATGGAAGCCAGGGAGGTGGGGTTGAGTGGAGCAGCACCTATCCAGATGCATGGAGAGGACAGGAACAGCCTGGCCTGATCCAGACACATGGGGGCTAGCCTGGCCCTGATCCCATTGAATCACAATGACCGGGGTAGGGCTGGAGCCATCTGCCCAGTTTCCCCCGCTCCCCAGCTGTTAATTTTTTCCCAACCCATGGAGATCCCTGCAGGCTGGATGTCATGGTTTCATGGACCACGTTCGGCCCACAGGTCAGAGGTAGAGCATCCCTGGTTTATACCATACTTTGGTGTAAGATACAAAAATATAAAATGCTTTAAGTTATTAGAACTGTTCCGTTTCTTAGGAGTTTGTCACTACATTGATCTGTTTTACTTGCACATGTATTCTCTCACACGCTGTTCTTCAATTCATATTAAAACTAGAAAAGGGGCAAGATTTCACATATTAATATGCTGATTATCTGTGAATCTATGCTTTAAACTCTGAATCAGACATCATTTCTCCACACCTCAAAATCAAGCAGAAAATACCAAAGAGGCATGATGAAATATTCCTAAGTATATTACAATTTTGTGTAAAAAATGGTAACAGCAAGATCTAGCACCTAGTTTCTCACTCACAGCAGCCTGTTTTAATGAAAAGACCGTACAAAGGGTTCAGTGTCCTAGAGTTCGGGTTCAAGAACGAAAAAACAAATTCATATCTTAAGTGGAGGAAAATGAATAGAATACAATTAGAATTAAATGTGGGATGAAACTAAGCCAATGGTTCTCAATCTTTTTAGACTCGAGCCACCCCTGGACAGACTCAAGGCATCCCTTGGAAAACACCAACTCTTTTTTTACTAAAGAAAAACAGAGCAGGGTTTCTGTTACAGAGAATTTAGAGAGACCACAGCTATGGATTTCTATTTGAAATCTCTGGATTTATCTTGCGAGACATGTTTGTAACCTTAATAATACTAACATTAAACAGCACCTTTAAAAGGATCTGAAGGCACCACTGGCTACAATGACAGCCTGGTTGAGAAACACTTAACTAAGGACACATGAGAAAATATTTAAAACTTCCAGAAAATAATTGAAGAATGACTAATGACTAATACTTCATGCTTGTATCTAAACAAAGTGCTATTTACTTTTTACATTTTTTTAAAATGTTACATTACCTCAGTGAGAAGCGTGAACATCTGTCACAAATTTATAAAAATCTGCTATCTACATAAGGATATAGATACTACTCAACTAAAATTTTTTACTCTTGCCACATTTGTTCCCTAACCCTTGACTTCTGTTTGCAAGTTAGGAGCATTCAGGCTTCTAGAATTGATGAACAAGCTCTTTATGGCAAAGAAAAAAAATGATTTTAATCAATTCCAAGTGTTCAAGCAGCTACTGTGAAGAACAAAAGTCAAAACTATATAAAATTGCGGAAAACCAATATAACTAGGGGTGCACTGATAAAGATTTTTTTGGCCGATACCGATGGCAGATTATTAACAAGCCATATCAGCCAATACCTATCTGACTGTTGATATGCAGCCTGGCAGCTTAGAAAGCAGTGTCCAACTGGTAAGTCTGTTGGGGAGTGGGTGGAAGGGGCAGATTGAGGCCTCTGCAGTGAGGGAAGGAGTGGGGTTGGGACAGGGGTAAACACTGCCCAGCTGGGGCAGGGAATGGGACAGATTTGTGAGCAGCCCAACCCTCCCACAGGAAAGACCCTGGCACTGCCCCGGCCCCAGCCTGCAGCAGCAGCCCACCCCCTCCCAAGGCACAGATCCGAAGAATGCCGCCTCAGGGGTGTATGCAGTGGTGGGAGCTGCCCTTCACCTCCCTGCAACCCCCAGACAAGCCGCTCGCAGCTCCAGCCCGTAGCCCACCGCAGCTGGGTAGTGCCTGCGCCAGCCCAGCTCCCTTCCTCCCTCACTGTGGGGGCCTCGATCTATCCCCCTATACCCCTTCCAAACCAAACTAACCAGCCAGACGTTGCTCTCCAAGCTGCCGGGCTGCCTGTGTGTGTGCACGTAGCATTTATTAGTGACATTAAAATCAGCCACATCAGCCAAATAAAGCCGATTATGTCAATTTTCCTTTTATCGGTGCCAATACAATAAGGACCAATGTATCAGTGCACCTATAAATATAACCTTTTTGTGCTGATCAGTTATATTTAGTGCTTCCACTTAAAAAGGATTCTTACCTTCACACCCTGAATAAGACCATTCATTAAAAAGGTATGATGAGGAAACGTTTCATGTAAGACCTAAAGAAAAAGCACATCATCCAATAGATGAGATGAGAGAAAAAGTTATCTATTTACATTTAATGAATAAATACAATTTCCAGGCCTTATTGGAACTTCCCTACTGTGCCCAGAACAAAATGGTTTGTTTATATACCTTATCGCTATCTATATGCTAAGGTATGGAGGTAATTATACAAGTAAAAACCTAGATTTGGACATTTATCCTGATACAAGAAGACTTTTTTTTTTTTTGTTTAACTTGTGTTCCAAAGGCTGCTGAAAATACTTTGAGATGTCTTCTTTCCCCAATGCATATATAGATGCAAAAGGGACCATTTGTGAAGCTACTTTGTTCTGTCATCATAAATTACACATGGAAAAATTACGCCAGGAATAACTATAGTTAGGAAGAGAGAAACTGTCAGGGGTTTCCAATACTTGTACAGTCAGAACCTGTTTATCAGAAAAACTAAAAAAATTCTCAGGTTACTAATACAACTGAGCAGTTTGTGCATTTTTAAAATACCGACCAGGATTTTTGTTACAGGCCTGATTAGGGCACTTTAACAATCACATGCCTGTTCTAAATTAGTTCAGTCTAATCTAATCAGATGAAAAGAATGCTACTGGTAAGGGATGCCCACTTCTAGAGAAATAGGGTTTGGGGGTTGTTTTTTTTTAAATTACCCTTGTGAATTTTGAAACTTCAAAGATAATTATTGAGGATCCAAAATGAAAGAAGTGTCAGTATAACAAGGAAAATTTTTTCTGAGATATAAATACCTTGATAAATGAGCAGCCATTTATTTTTATTATTTTTTATTTATTTATTTATTTTAACTACTTCTAGGCAATCTTGATTCCGAAAGCAATAAAACCAGTAACCGGTTTTAACAGGTAACCGGAAAGTGAAAGTTTCATATTCTATCACCAATCTTTCAGAATTAAGGCAACCTAAACAAAACTGCATTCCAGCCGTTTAAGCAGTTACCACGCCTACTTTTCACATAAGGACTTTTAAATTTTACTAGAAGTTCTATACTGATATAACAAGACACCCACCCTACCAAACAAAATTGTACAGTTTGTAATCAGAATCTGCTTTATCATCTGCAGGTAAAGTAGGGAGTCATTATGGAAGTCTGTTTTTAAAAAAAAAAAAAAAAAAAAAAAAGAGAAACCTGATATATAAGATCTAGCACGCCAGGTATTCTACCTGTGACAAGCCAAATCAGAATGCTGCCAGTCCAGATTTGGACATTTTTGCAACCTGACTGTTAAGAGTCATGGTGTTGTAATAGGAACAAAAAGCTACACAGAAGAGGAGAGACATTCATTAGCTAGTCAGCTGGATATAACCTTGATTATAATCATAACCTTGTAACCAAGCTCAATTTGATTACTGTAAATATTATAAGCAGCCACCTATTCTCTGGATCATGGTGTATGTGCAAGAAGTCTAGTCGGGTGCCTCACGAATCCATTTGTGGCTGACAAGCCCAATTCAAGACTGACACAGATTGTTACAAGTTTCAGACCAGTGTGTTGTCTAAATATGGAGTCCAAGTTAACATGCTGCGTTATTCAATAAAATATATATTGGCAATACTTACTGTTAGCATGGGTGTTGTCAATAGTCCCCAGGCAAAGAATTCTAGGAATATAACCACCACAGCATGGTATACACTTGGCCGACCAATACCTTGATGCTAAAAAGAAAAGGATATTTTAAGGTCATTCATGATTTATTTATATTAAAAGACGAATTGAAAAACAGTACTTAACTTTCAAGATGCCCTACACTTTCAAAGAGAAAGAACCCGTCTGCATAGGTGACACGCAAGGGGACACATGCCCCCCTGAAATTGGTCCTCACTATGGATGCTCCCCGTGAGACGCCAGCACTTCCAGGGTTGGTGATTGGGGGACCCCCATCTCCCCAGTCGATTATTGGCCGCTGGTGCCCCCCCCAGGGTCATCCATGCCTGTCTGTGACGATGCAAGCCACATGTGCTGCACATGCAGGCGTTCAACATGCTGCAAATTAGCAGCACAGTGGGTTTTGTTACCAGGAGATCCTGGTGTCAAAAACAAAACACAAACAAAACCAAAAACCAAACAAACATGCCAGAAAAAAGTGGTGTAGTGCATGTGGTGGCACTATGTGCTGCCCGAAACCGAAGCCTGGTCGGCCAGAGCCATGAATCTGGATGCCAGCCAGGCTCTCTGTGCCTGCATCGCCACCACTGAAACCCCAAGAGGCCTCCAGGACCCCAAGTAAAGATGCTGGGGCCAGCCCAGGTGCTGGCCCCAGCATCCCCTACTCCACCCAGAACATTTGTCCCCTGCACTAACCCCTACATGCAGGGGTATGCACTGGGTTAAAAAGCAGCGGCACAAATTTGTCACTGCTTTCTTCCCCCCATTGCAACTGCATGCCCCCTGCTCATAAGGATGTGACCACAAGTCTTCTCTGTCAAATTGAAAGACCAGCATCCCTCAGTCTCCAGGAGATAAGGAACACATCTGCACACCTAGCCTACCTTTGTGCTGGGAAGGGGACAGTTATTACTCTATCCCACCTTGAGTCTCCTCTGTTTTAGGCCCTCCTTCCATGCAAGTGACTATGACTGCAGTCTCTTCTACGACATATAGCTTCCCAAACAGCAGAAGAATGGAATGTTCATATTCACTTAGACAGCCATGATATCCACAAGTTGGTTGTTTTTTTTAAATCAGCTACAGTGAAAATGACCAGACTGCAACTGCACTTTTCAGTCTGTTAAAGAAGGAGACAAAAGTCTAGCACACTCTGTATTGGACAAATTGCAGAATCAGAAAGATTCCGATTGTTGATCTTTCACATTTCTAGCCCCATTAGAAATTAAAACTCAAGCTCTGTAGAAATAGAGTACTTTGACCCCCTGAATCATTATGCAAAGCTGCCTATTTACCAATAACTCAGTTGGTGACTTTCAAACACTGCAGGTGTATGTAAAAATATGAATCCTTATCAAGTAGTTTCATCATAAAGGGCACCATGACATGGCATGTCATAAAGAGACCTTAAATTTACCTCATGTACTGTTCTCCTTTTAGTATCACTTAGCTTCACTGTATTAAGAGCACTGAACTGCCTGTCCTACATGTTACTTACTCTAAAGGGAAAGCTATTATATTTCATCTTGAATAACAACTTTGGAGTTCCCAAGGGATTTGAACATGTGATTTGGGGCTCTGCTCCGAGCATCAATACTTTTTTCAGCTGGGGACGATTTATTGTTTATAGAGTAGATGCTCCCTTGATTCAATCACATGCTTAAAAGTTTAACAACAGATGCAAATTCATCACAGGATTAGAGACCCAAAAACTCACTGTCCTGCTGCAGCTAGCTGATGCAATCTTCCTCTGTGGTCTTTGATTTAAGCTACCTGATCTATAAAATAGAGAAAAATCTTCCCATGTGGTATGTACTCTTAAGGCTTAATTAGTGTTTAATAAAGCATAGTTATGCACTTGCTGTTCCTCCTCAGTCTAACAGCTTTGATCTGCACCAGTGGGAACCAAAGCTTACACAAAGGCATTTTTGTTACCAAGTTAGTTAAATATGCTTGTACCTGAACCAGGTCACTAGTGGGATTTTAGAAGAGTTCCCTAGGGTAGACACTGTTTAAGCATATAAACTCTCTACAGCAATTTCTAACCAACAATCACATTTTATTATTATGGCTTAAGTTTCCTGCTCCACATTGCCTGTGTTCTGATAAACACAACACTGTAAATGTACTTTTATAATATCTCGCTTCTGCTCATGGTGTAACTATGCATGTTGGCTGTAGAGGATGGAGAAAGGCCCTCCTCCACCACCTTTTAAATTGTTAAGAAGATAAAAATCTTCAAGTTATCAAAACCATATATGAACATCATTATCAGTATGGGCTCAACCTCTGTTGACATCCCTTAATTTCAAGCCAACATTTTCATTATATTTATGGAATCTTTTATACACCCACAAATTACTCTCCCCATACAGAGTATAAAGAAAAGTCTTTAGTATAACAGGAGATGGCTCAACAAGTCCAAGGCTGAGTTAAGACAATCTAAAATCCCACTGAGTAACTGATGGCAGCTACCAGCAGCAGCTGGCCATGCAACAGGACCTCCTGGAGCATCCCCCCTCGAAGCAGTGGCAAGGAGTTAGGCAGTATGTGACTAGACAGACGGTCAGTGGCAGGGTCGGCGAAAATGGTCAGGCAGCTGCTGCAGCTCTGGCTCCAACCCCTGGGTCAGGGTCAAAGCTATCTGCTACTCCCCCCACACCCTGGAATCCAAGATGAGCACCACCCTCCCCTCCTCCCCCGTTAAATGGAGATAAGGGGTCAGGGCTGAAGTTGGAGTCACAACCCGTCTTCCCCTGCAAGAGGAGGGGCTTCCCCTTTTCCCCGTATTAAGTGGCAGGATGGAGGGGTGGGGAGACAGACATCATCTTGCAGTATATGAAGGAACATACACGGTCAATATAAACATTACATGTTTGTGCTATGCAGGTCAAAAAAGCAGTCAACTGGTCAGTTATGCTGTGTATGTCTAATATAGCTGATTACATAATCCAGTAGCTCAAACTATGACAGTTATGCTTATCCTCTCCTTCCCACTTCTCTTCTTTTTGTGTATTTACTGCTTCGTTGAATATTTCAAATTAGCTTAGAGCCTCTAAAAAGCTTACAGCTTCTATGTTTGTACAATAGCAATTCACAGTTTGTATCTGAACTACCACAAAGGGACAAGCTAGAACTGTTGTAGTCGCCAAATACTGCACACTCTCACATACAACACCCCCCCAAATAAAATATGTATGCTGTTTTTGAAAGAAACTGTCCTGGAGGGAGGAAGGTTCTTCCAGAGTCATGGGCAACTGCATGACAGAGTAAGAAAGAGGGTCCAGGAAACATGACATTAGGCCCTTCCTGGAGTAGCCAACTGTCTCCTATGATACCACACTTCCTGGACACTATATGTTCCCAAAAGGACTTTGTCACCCAATATTAGGTCCCAGAAGGTTAGTTCTTTACTTTAAGTCACTCTTTAGGCAAGTTTCTGTAAATGAAGTGTTGCTTCCACATCCCAAGCCTCATCAAGATACTGTAAGTGGCTCGCTTGCTTCATGCACAAACTACAGCAAAAGCCATGTTATCCAGACCCATGGGGAATGGGGGGTGCCAGGTAACCGAATATGTTGGTCACCCGAGAAGCGTCTTTGCCTGGTCGGGCAAAGATGTCCCTCCAGCCACATCTGGCAAGTCTACATCTCATATTAACCGCGCCGCCCGTCCCCTGGCATCAGTGTGCCAGGGGACAGGGAGGAGGTCTCAGTACAGGCTGCTTTGCTCCAGGCCATGGCCTGAAGTGGGACTCAATGAAACCAGAAGTCCTGCTTCCAGTTTCACTTTTGCCGCATCGACCAGCATACTGTTTAATAAAGCATGCCAGTTAATGAAGCTTTTACCATACAATGCACAGCCAATAGCTATAGCTGTGAGAGGGTTAAAACAGACTCAACTCCTTCAGTTTGTTAAGCAGGCCTAAGCAGCAACCATCTTGGTGGCTCCACAGTATCATGGTTTCCAGGCTTGGTCCTTTTCCAGTCAAGAAAAAAAAAAGATAGACACAAAAAAAACACAACAACAGCTTCTCTGCTTTGAAAAAAAACCAGAAACCCAAGGCAGGTGAAATTAAGGTATGTATTGTGTGAGAGAAGATAATATTATGGACAAGTTGGAACTATTACCCTAGGAACATAATTTAAGGAAAAAAAAAAAAAATATAGGGGACGAAACGTGACCTAGCACAGCATTTTTCAACCTATGCTCGGCAGACCCCTGGGGGTCCACAAACTATGTCTAAGCGGTCCACAAACGATGATTATGGTCATTTAAAAGTAGAGGTGCACCAATACATCGGTCTGATATCGGATCGGCACCGATATAAAGAAAACCGACTATATCATAAACCGGCCTGATATAGCTGATAATTTGGCCGATAAACGTCCACGCGTGTGCACAGCTGTAGCACAGCACGCAGGCAGCAACAGGTACAGCCCAGCAGCTTGAAGAGCTGGGTGCACCTGGTAAGTCTGTTGTGGTGGAAGGGCAGGGGGCGGATCAATGCCCCCCCCATGGTGAGGGAGGGAGAG
>NW_005842034.1:1183932-1188650 GCF_000455745.1 Alligator sinensis | reverse complement strand
GGGTGGGGCAGGGCAGGCTGGGGCCAGGCTGGGCTCAGGGCAGGCAGTGGCACTGAGAAGGGGCCATGGGAGAAGGGGGCTACAGCCACCCCAAAAAAACTTGGCCGCAGCCCTCCCATAGACCCTTCCCAGCACTGCAACCACCCGCCCCGAGCACAGCATGGCCCAGCCCCACCTCCCCCCACCAGAGAAGGCCCAACACGGCCCCAAGGGCAGGCTGGGGCCAGGCTGGGCTCAGGGCAGGCAGTGGCACTGAGAAGGGGCCATGGGAGAAGGGGGCTACAGCCACCCCAAAAAAACTTGGCCGCAGCCCTCCCATAGACCCTTCCCAGCACTGCAACCACCCGCCCCGAGCACAGCATGGCCCAGCCCCACCTCCCCCCACCAGAGAAGGCCCAACACGGCCCCAGCCCCAACACAGGTTTTTAAAAGCAGGTAAATTAAATTCAAAATCATACTGTGCATTAATTTATAGATTTTAGTGAAATGGACTCCTATAAGCCAACTCTGTAACCACTTACAGACATGTTCAATTTCACAATCCATAAGATTCCACTTTAAATCAAACTGATTTCAATTTACAGAATAAGTTAAGCACATGCCCAAGTATTAGGACTGGAGCCCTAAATACCCATGTCACAAATTTATACAATAGCTCCCTCCATGAGTTATTTCAACTGTGATAAAAAACATAAGCTCCAATTATTTCCATGATAGAAACTCGCTCTTTCAGACACTGAATAATGACAAGGCCCAACTTATACAGCTGTTTCTTATCAGACTGCCTACTGAAAGCAGTTTGTTTTGGGAAATCTCTACAGAAATTCAAACTGTGAAATATTTTGAAGAAAAAAAAAAAAAAAAAAAAATCAGTGTTCTGGGAAGTTCAACATCTCCTTTTACGGTGAGCTTGCTCTTAGAGCCAACAGGCAGTCCTCAAAATAGCAAACATACAGTTCAGAGCTCTTGTACACAATGCAACACTCTTAACAACTTAAAAAGTGAGATGAGAGAGATGCATACAAGACAAATGGGGATGAACTTGAAACAGCATCAGAATTCTTGCAACTAGAAGGAAAAGGATAGGCTGTACAACTCAACACTTTAAAGGAGGTGGGGATAAAATAAAAAATCATTAGTCTATTATATAAATAGCGTTTGGGTGGAGAAATTTAGGCGGGGCATTAGGAGAAAGAAAAAACAAAATCAAGATGATCATCTGAACCACAGAGGCAGTCTTAGACAGGATTTTTCAATCACTTTGTGAATTCTACTTCTAATAAATTATAGAATTAATGGTCTGAGAAATGGTGCAGTGAGTGGCAATAAAGGTAAATCAAATCACTTGCAGCACACTGCAGCTACTCAGGACCATTACAACAACCTAATCAGTAGGGCTGTGCGAAGCTTTAGTAACCGATTCGGGGACCAAATCTCCGAATCCAAATCTAATATCGGGAGACCAACTAAAGGCTCTGAAATAGATTAGGAGCATCTGAATCCATTCGGAAAAAGCTTCAGAAAAAGATTTGGCCGCTTAGGAGATTCAAGCAGCAGCAAGGCAAAGCCCCCGTGGCTCCCCCCACCGGAGGAAGAGCCGCTGGAGAAGCTCCCATGGCTGCTCTGCCGGGCCCCAGCCTCCCAGCACTTAAAGCAAAAAAAAAAAAAAAAAACCCCAACCCCCCCCCCCCAAAAAACCAAACAATAACAAAAACACAAAAACAAAAACCCACACTTACCAGCTACAGCAGCGGCGACCACGGCCTCTGGGCACTGGTGGCTGAGGCCCCCCACGCTGCACAGGGGGGGCTCTGCCACCAGCGCCCAGAGGCCCCAATTGCTGCTCCTGCAGCCAGTGAGTGAGGTTTGTTTTTGTTTTGTTTTGTTTTGTTTTAAGTGCTGGAAGGCTGGGGCCAGGCAGAGGATGGGGCCAGGCAGGGCAGCCATGCCTGCCTCTCCCCAGCTGATCTGAATGACTGAATCTCTCCGAATCAGCGCCGAACCAGTTTCAGAATCAATTCAGGACAGTGATACAAAACGAATCACTGTCCTCCAAATCAGCCAAATCCGAATAGAATACTTCCCTATTCGCACAGGCCTACTAATCAGTAGCGTACACATCACACATAATCCCTATTTCTAAGCAGTGGGGATAAAATGAATTAATGATCAGTTTTTTAATTTTTCCCCATGTTTAGTGCAAAGTTAACATACCTAACTAACTAATCTTGACAGATACCCAAGTTGAAAAATAGTAACTCTCGCAACTTCTCTCTTTTATACTACAACCAACTATTTAGTAGGGCTGTGCGAAGCAGGGCGTATTCAATTCAGATTTGGCCCAATTCAGGGGACAATGATTCAATTTGTTGATTTGGGTCACTATCCCAATTCGATTCAGTCAAATCCAAATCTGAAGATTCGATGCCGATTCAGAGAATCAGAGATTTGGGCATAGACACAGCATTAAATATTTTTTCTACATACCTTGAGGTATCAGGCATGGCTTATGAACAGAGATAGCGGGGCAGATGGAGCATCCCACAGGAGTGCGGAGGTCCCCCCCGCATACTCAGCAGCGGACCCAGAAGTGCACCAGAACTAATTCTGGGTTCACCGCCAAACCCGTGGGGGACCTCCCCCCCAGCTCACCGATTGGTCACAGGTGGACCCCAGGTGCCCCCCCCAGACCCAGGAAGCACCAGTCGCCAAGCTGGAGGAGGGTCCCCTATATGCTCTACGGTGGATCCCAGCATTGCTTCTGGTCCACTTCTGGGTCTGCTGCCAAGCGTGCAGGAAGGACCGCCCCCCTCGCACTCCTGTGGAACACTCCCTCCGCCTCACTAGCTCAGCATTCACAAGCCACCTGGTACCTTGAGGTATGTAGAAAACGCATTTAAAGTTATGTTTATGTCCAAATCATCAAATCTCAGAATTTATTTGGACGGTTCCGATTTGATTCAGAGAGATTAAAGGGTCTCCCGATTCAATTCAGATTTGGAGGTTTGGCTGCTGAATTGGGGCGAATCTCCACCAAACTGAATCAGTGACTGAAGCTTCGCACAGTCCTATTATTTAGTTTCTTAAGAACTTAAAATTCTCTCTACTAAAAGACAGGACAGGATATTCACAAAACACTCACTAACATAGTGCTCAAGTTGAGTACCAGATCCACACAATAAGCGCTCTCACAGTATTTTCAGCCACAAACAAATCTGTTCTAAACCTGGATCAGAAATTGAGAAGATTAAGTCAGATAACAAAACTTCTCACCTCTAAATGAGGGGAAGACCATTCTTTTCTTGAGGAAATGAAACTAGTTGTTCTTGTTGCTTGTCCAAAAACATCATACTACTGGTCTTTCTGGAACAATGCTAACCTTTCCTCTTACCCAGAAGAGTAACTGGCTTCACTTACTTTAAGTCCTTTATTTAATGCATCTCTAACCTGCCTTCTGCTTTTTAAATGCAAGTTACAGTAATACCATTAACAGTTTCACTTCTGATACAACTGTTCAACTAAAATGCACGCTGCACAAAGCAGAACTGGCTCTCTACACACCAGAGCCACACATGTCCTTTTTACAAAATTCTCTCTCATTTGCAGCATAGCAGTAGAGAAATCTGCAATCTGACCCTGTTGGGTGCTGTAACCCTTGTCCATCTTCCATAAGCATAGCCTTCTGTTCATCTTCACTAAGTACGCCATCTTAGATGACTGAATGTTACTTTTTGTTCAAACAGAATGATTTGATTTAGCGTCTCAAATGTAGCCAACTACGCAGCTTTGCAACACAGAAATAAAGCAACAAGTTTAAGCTGATCCTTGCAACTCAGCTTCCTGGGAGTTCCATTTGTACCATATTGTCTAGCCAAGGCGGCAATCCAGGACAGGAAATAGTATCTTGAAACATTTTGATACCAAGTAAGAGCCAATCTATTTCCAAATTCACCATTACACAATTTAGAAAGTGAGAAGTTGACACTTAAGAATTTTTTTAATGAATCTTTCTGCCTTTGTAGTCTCTCACATTCATACAACTGCAATCAGTAAATGCAACCACCACAACTGCTTTCAACACAGTACTGAAAAGTTTGTTTTCAAGCCACCTGAAGCATACTTCTAATTTCAAGATACTTCTGATTTTTCACAAACCAGATGTACAAAAGCCCAACATATTTAATGACTAGTATTATTAAGTCTTATTTCAAGTAGTTCATTTGTCCTGCAAGCCACTGCTGTGATCCCCTCCAATTTGACTGCTTTTGTCCACCTACCTAATGTACTCTGCTATTTAAGTTTCATACAACTTCAATGCACCTATTCTGATAAACAGGTCTCAGTCATAAGAGGATCTATTATGCTGCACAATTATCTATTAAATTATTTTAGCAGTTGACAGACCGGAAGAACTGAAACATTAATAAAATTCAAAATTTAACATTTCTTGCATGTTAAAACAGGGTAAAATATAGCAAAGAAACATTTTTCTTGTTACATTTAAATAAAAGATACAGCAAACCTGGACATTTGCCTGATATATCACAGGACAAACTTTTGAAGTTTCTTAACCTAAGACAGACAAGGTTCCTTGAGTGAATTTGATATCTTTTATTAGACCAACCTAAGACAGAGGTTTTCAACCTTTAAGGAGTTTAACCCTTCTGGCGGAACCCCTTCCAGGTGGCAGGGAGGCTGCTGATGGCCGGCCAGCCGCA
>NW_005842034.1:1161992-1183899 GCF_000455745.1 Alligator sinensis | reverse complement strand
GGTGGGAAGGGGGGGCGCGGGGGGGGGGGGGGGGGAAGCTCTGTGACAAGATTAGCCAGTGTCAGCAGTAGAAGGGGAGGTGTGAGTATGTACAGAATGCAGGGTGGACAGGCAGGGAGGCAAGCGGTAAGGGGGGCAGGCACAATTGGGGCAAGAGGCAGGGGTCAGGAAGCCTGCTCCCCATGCTACTCAACTCCTTGCCACATGCCCCTACTGTTCTGCCACAGCAAGTGGGGGGGGGGGAGAAGGGGAGGAGGGTTGGACAACAAATTTAGGACAGCAAGCCTCCAATAATTAAATTCTAGACATGAAAAACAACAAAATTTATACATGTGCCATGTCTTGAACAAAATTATTGTGAGGGTCATCTTAAAATTCAGAAGTCAGCTTGGATTCAGGTAAATATGGTTTCTTGCCACTGGAGTCCAGGTTTGTGAAGTGCCAGAGATGCCAAAGGAGTTCAGTTTGCTGCATTTTCAAATTTCTGGAGCTTTGGCTCCATAGCTACTGCATTTCAATCTGCAACTTCTTCCTACTGCATGAAACCAAATGCCAAAAAGTTCCCTGAGCATGCATCTTCCTCATTTTTGAATATTCAACTTTAAAAAAATTAGTTAGTCTTTTTCCTCCCTACACATATACACAGACCAAAAAAAGAAAAAAGATGTCCAATTGAAAAACAAAACACAAAACCCCTTAAAAATATCAAATTTCTACTGAAATACCTGAAAAGTTTCAGCCTATAACCATAGTTCAAGGAGGAGCAGATGCCAATGGCTGGTAATGATTTATGGAAATGAAATGCATCTTGATTGCGTTCCTTTTCTCCACCCTTTGTAGATTAGTAATTACAAGGCGGAGACAGAATACTGTTTGTACAGGTCCTTGTACAATGAGTATTCAATTGGAACTGCAGTTCTTACACATTTCTACATAGTAAATATTTAATAAAAGTATTTACACAAGTTGGCAGTTACCCTATTTCTGTCTACAGTTTGCGATCTGACTACATAAAAATGTGAAATGTCATTGGATAATTACTTATCAGTTTTTATTCTTTTTTCTCTGCCTTAAGCTAACACTATATATTTGCATTTAATAGGGTAAACAAGAGGTGAAAGACCTAGAGAAGATGCTCGATTTTGGTAAGACCTATTATCCTACCCAGATTCCATTTTTTAAGCTTCCTGCATGCTTCACAGAGGAAAGGGAAATTACCACTGCTTTTCAGTATTTTTATGGACCAAAGTTTAATGTACAAGTCAAAAGGATCAAAGCTATTTATTGTAGTGGCTTGATAAACCACAAAAGATAACCACAAACATGTATTTCCCTGTGATTTTCCATCACTTAATTTTGGTCCTAAATGCTGGTTGCCACTGAACAAAGTATGCGTGACAAATACGTAAGCTTCCCTCTATGAAGGTACCACAATATGCAAATTCTAGCCTTCAAAGATACATATGGGGATGCATATAGTTCTGTTTCCATGCTTCTTCAGTTCTCATTTCTGGCTAGGCTGGCTGAAAGGGGAAAATTACTTTGGTAGATTCTTCGCCATATATATATGGTAAAACTAATAGAGAAAGCTAAATACTGTAATCCATATAAACTACTAGTAATCCAGACACTGTCCATCTGACCTGTTAGCTGGAGACAATCAGCACCTTAGTAATCTTTCTTCTGCTATTGATCCTGCAAAACACCATCTCTATTTAAGAAACACTGGGTTTGTCATTTATTGTTAATATCAATATAAAGCAAATATTCCATTTTGTACAAGATCAAAGGGCGCACATTATTTGTAAAAAGCTCTCAATAATCAACATCAAGTTTATAACTACATACTTTTACAATGAACTTGTCCAAACAGTGGACTGTTTCAATTATTGCAGGCTAGTTAGCTCATTGCTTCTACAATTCCTGGTCAGAATGGTACAAGAGTATCAGCTACCACCAATTACACCTTTTGAAATATCAGATATTATCCATTTGATTTATCCTCACACTAAAATAGAAAAAAAAAAAAAATGAATAGTCTTTCACAAAATACATACCTTATGGATTTCTATACTCACTTGGAAAGACCATTAGGAAATATTCTGACAGCATGGTTACATACACAGCAAACTGAAGGAGAATTGCAAAGCAAAACACTCTGCCCTATAATAATTCTTTATAATACTGCTTTCTAAAATACAGAATCACAGCATTTGTTCATCCAGTTCATCACTATAGTAAAAATTAGAAAGTTCACTTTCATCTGCACACTTCCAGATCAGACAGCAGAATTCATTTTTCCACAGAAGCCTTGATAGAAAATCCAGTTAAGTAAAGGTCAAAGTTTGTACAGATGAACAGCTGAACAGAAAAATGCATGGTCCAATTAATTTTCATGACTATTCTGTCATTTGCTTCATACCCGGCTACTACAGAGCTTGGGAGATTATCTGCCATTTGATCATGAACCTACGCAGTGGCACACGCATCATAAAGAGAAAGAGCACAAGAACTTAGTAATGCTTCTCAGATCACCTTGCATTCAAATCACTTTTACTGGTTTAAATACACCTTGTTGTTTTGGTGAACCTGCTCCCAGTCCCATTTAGTAAAACATTGTGTGTCCTTAAAAAACTACGGATCAAAACTGAATTCAAGGAACTTGGCTCCTTGGAGATGGGTTTAATGTTTTACAGCAGGTATTTCCAAACTCTGACAACAGCAAAGACTACATCTTAATTAAAAGGACTATTTTGTAGACAACCTTCTGCCCTAGAGAAAGTGCAGCCTATTATCAGGTTTAAAATACATTCACACACAAGACAAGGATTTCTTAGGGAGATATCTTTTTATTGGACTAACTGTATAATTAAGATAAAGTTAGACGAGTTTCAAATGCAAGACATTCTTCATCAGGTCTGATCAGTAAGAGCCCATACACCATAGTTAACCAGTTCATCCTCATAAACTTGTGGTTTTTAAATGGAAACCGTGACAACTATACCCATAAAGATATGACTGGTTTCAGACCTTACCAAGAAGAGTGCTGTAAAACACAGGGAAGGAGATGCTAAGACAGAAATATGAACAGTCCCGTTCACCAACAGCAGCCATGAATGTGTCAGCACTGCCCAGTGTTTCCACGGCGATTCAGTGTTATAACACCCAAAAGGCTGTTCTTCCAGAGGTACAAACAGCAGCCTATATAACACATTTTAAAAACAGCAGAGGTTGCCAGAGTTCAGTAGTTTAAACCACAGTAGCATAAAATATTTATAAATCAACACACTTTCCGCACTAAGCACTGGTTCCTGCCTTTTATGGTGAGGGTACTAACTAAAAAGACTTTACATTTCTTTCAGAAACTAGTAAATCATGAGCAGTTTAATTTTTGATTATGTGGCAAGCCTACATTTAAAATGGAAAGTGCAAAAGGATTTACAAAGACATTTTACGCACAGGTGCACATGGTGTAATTGTATGACAATTACACCCTGGATTTTAAAGTTATAAGTAATTCATAAATGTTGCAGCCAGAAGATCTGTTATCTTCATACAGTCCAATCTCCAGCAAAAAAAAAGAAGTGATATTTCATAGTGTAATTCCTGCAGCAAACCCATAACTCCACATTAGACATCCTTCTAAAAATATGTAATAGATCAAACTTTGATTTAAATTTATTTCAAGTAATAGCAAATCTACCACATCCTTCACTAAGTTGTTTTAGTAATTACACTCATAATTAAATCTGTACTTTGTTTATAGTCTCAATTTACCTCATGCTGGTTTCAGGCATTTCATCTCATTATATTTTTGCTTGATATCTTAGAGAATTCTCCACTGTCAGAAGTCTTCCCACCCATACAAATACTGATTAAGCCTCCTCTTAATTCTTTCCATGCTAAAGAGAAATTGAGCTTTATATCTCAGTAAGTTTTCTAGGCCTCTGGTCTTTTCACCACCTTCATCTCTATAGTATCCAAAGAACTACCAGCAATATATTAATTACTGTGAATGTCACACAGTATGTTTCCTTATTACCTAAAAAGGAATAACTGCACCTTGTCTTGGTAGGAGACTTTTGTGCTGCTTTTAGTTTTGTTTATTTTTCAGTTTAAATATGTATGCACTGCTTTATATGTTAGAGAAAGCATTTAATCAAAGTGCAAGGTACACTTTATGCAAGCAGTAAGGTATGTGCTCATTCTTTTCCAGTCTCAGACTAGATGCAGAAAAAGAGCTGTTTCCTGCACACTATATTTCCTTTGAAGTAAAATATTCCATTATATTGGAGGTGTGCAGTTGTCAACTATGGTCCTTCTGGAGCTTCAGACAACTACTTTAGGATATGACTTCAAAGCACAGGGTAACCCCTACTCTTTCCACAGAGAAAAAGTTGGATGCAGGTTTGGAGATGCTTAACCTAGCTTATTCAGCAAAGGGTAGAGCCAAGACCCTGCTTATACTGGACCTGAAAACTGCCAGCTCTGCATGATGACACAGGCAAAACTTACCCAAATGCTGACTCTTTTCCAGGACTATTCCACAACCACACCTGAAGGACAAAGCTCTTATGTTTATTTAAGAATTTCAGTGTCCCAGCGTAAAGAAAAATGGAGTATGCAGCAAAATAGATACAGGAAGAAACAGGACATACTACCAAGACAACACCTACTTTTAAAATAAGCTAACCCTAGCCCCAATAACCAGTCATGCAAACTGACTGCGCAGACGAGGACACGCAGACTGGAGTACCACTTGGCCAAACACTGTGACTGACCTGGGCATTTCCAGGTTCATGAAACATTGCCTGAATGTGGAAGTGATGCTTCAAGCAACCGCATTACAGGATTCAGAAGCAATACCATGATTACGGAATACAGTGAGAGAATTTGAGTCACGGTCAACTTTGATTTTGAGAGAACAGCGAGAGAATTTGAGTCAGGCAAAGGATTAAATGGAAAAACCATGATGCCTACTTTTTGCACACAATCAAAAAGTCCCCATTAGGAAGTACAATTAACACTAGCCAGTGTAATTTACCTATACCATAACTATTTATATGCATAAGAGAATAATTCACTTAACGGTATAAAATAATGCTAATCCCACTGTGGTGTTTATTGTTTATGTATTGCAAATTCATTACCTGCATATATTGGTCCAATAAAAAAAGATGTCACCCTAAGAAATCCCTCTTACATAATTTCTGGATAAATCACAGCCTCAACATGATTCTTATGATACATAACATGGGGCAGGGGATAGACCAAATCATTTAAGCCCTAGGAGAAAGTCTCCTGCCCTGGGCACAGCTCAGGAGATGGCCCACAGTCAAGAAAATGCACCTGCCCCATACACAGCTCTGAAGTGACCTAGAGCTATACAAAAGGTAGGAGATAGATCTTCTAGTAGTTGGAAGTAAACTTCCAGCACACACAAAACACTTAATGAATAACTTGCCATCTTTAGGTACACACAACTTCTAAATCACAGCATTAAAGCTCTTTTGGTTGACAAGGCAGTTTAAATATATTTCTAAAATATAAATGTTACCCAGTGAAGATTTCTATTGTGTCCCATAAAACATGATTTTTCCCTACCCCAGGAATAAAAGGAGTCTTAAAGACAAAGACAATGCATAGCAAAATACAGGTGACAATGTATTTCACAGTCCTGGAGAGATTAACAAGCATGAAAAAATGAACTTTAAGAAGTGACATTATAAAACAGTGATACTTCAACAATGAACAACAGGCAATAGAGAATACATTTAGATTTCTACCATAAAACAAAAAAACAAAAAAACAAAAAAAAACCAAAAAGATTTAGCTTCTGTAGTAACAGTAACATTTCAGTTTTTGAAAACAAAGGTTCAAAGTACAATTCATTTTGAACAAGTTACACCGGTATCTTTCTCCAGGTCTATTTGTAAAATGGACAAGCTTTCTTGTGGAAACAGAGAAAAAAGTCGTACCAAATAAGCAGGACATTTTGCTAACTAATTTTTCTAACTGTAAGATGATGATTATTCCTGTCAGTTGCACATTAAATAAATTAAACATATCACAGTATTGCTATCAAACTCCATATATCATAACAGATAATATAGACAGAAGTTGTGTAGAAATTAACAGTGTTCAGCCAGAAAGTCTGTACACATTATTTGATTTCAGATGCTCAAATGCAACTAAACTAGAAGTTAATATAGTCAGCGTGAATGTACTTAATTTGGTCAGATTTCACCTGGTCAAATAACTACAGTAAAAGCTTTGTTATCTGGCACCCACGGGGAATCGAGGGTGCTGGATAACAAAATATGTCAGATAAATAAGCGGCCCCAACAGGCGTCTTTGACTGTCTGGGCCACCGCCTGTCCTGCCATATCTGGGGTGTTGCCGCCCCTTGCACAGGTCCCGAGGGACATGGAGGGGGGACCCGCGCAGGCTGCTATGCCCTGGGCCATGGGGGCTTGGCAGCTCAGGCTGCTTTCCCCCAGGCCGCGGGGGCTCCGCAAAACCAGAAGTGCCACAGTGGGCATTTCCAGTTTCACTTTTTCCTTACAAGCCAGCACTCTGGTTAACAGAGCATGCCAGCTTGTAAGGTGCCAATTAACACAGCTTTTGCTGTACATACTTTCCTTATTTTCAACCCAGAGACAGCCATAATTGCAAAAACAATTAAAAAAATATTAAAGTTGTTCTCATTTCTTCAGCTTGAAAACAACTGATTCAGAAAGTTCAATTACTGACCATTTAAAATTGAAGTCTGTTTTCCATGGAGATGATAAAAGAAATTTAGTGCAACTCATAAATACTTATTTGGCTTGTCAAAACACATTACTTCAAAGTCCATTAGTACATTTCTTCTGTCCTGCTAAAGACTGCATCATCAAGGATAGATGCCAAATACAAAGTCAAATCAAGTAGCTGACCAAAGCTTGTTTTGTAATAGCTCTTCTTTCATTAAACAGCCGAAGGGCAAATTTCTGCCTTCACATGCCAGAACTGTACTCCCATGGATTTCAAAGGGGGCTCTGCACATGCGCATACATACCCTCCAAAGATATGATTTAGCCCTTAATATTTCAGTTTGAGGAAGTGCCTTCAAGTTTATTATTTTTTTTAAATTCACTATAAAATGCCTAGCAATAACAATCACATGGATTTTTAGGAGGAATTACAGAATCTGCAGCAACAAAAGAGATAGTGGCCTATTTAGTTAGGAATTGTGAACCAAATCCAGAACTCTATTTATTTATTTTGTTTATATATTATTATATACATTCTGGATTTTACAAGAGCTAAGGACAGCCCAATATTTCCCCCCCCTATATACTTTAGAAAACGCTCCTAAGATCTTCAAATATTTAGTAAATATCTACCACCAAAAAATCCCTGAATTTAGAAACAGATTGCTCATTTGACTTAAAATCTGGTTGAAGATATTAGTATTCAGAAGCATCATTCAAGCCTGTGATCCCCAGCCTATGTTACAAGACCCCCCCCCTGCCAGTGTTGCTCACAGGCACAGGAAATTAGAAAGCTGTGGGGAAAGAAAGTACAAGCTTCCCTAGAGCCCATGTCTTGCTCAGTGTTATTCCTCATAGACTAGTGAAGGTTATCACCCACAATGCTAATGGCATGTTTAGAGACATATGCCTAACTGTCGTACAACAGGAATCAACAAAAGTAGTTTTAATGATCACTGAGGAGGAAAACAAAATAGGAAAAACAATAACAACAAAAACACAAACAAACAAACAAAAACACACCACCTTCGAAGTTATGGTAAGTGGGAAAAGGTAAACTGGAGCATCTAAAGCTGCTATATTTATATTACTTCTTTTATAAATTTCTTAAGTTTCTAAGTATTTCCCCCCTATACTTCCTAAATAAATCCCTCTTGCTCTTGTGCCCAACCCTTTGTTCCGCCTTTCATTATTCTTATGTTCCTATTATAACACCTTTGAGATCAAAAGCAAAACTGAACACACTATTTGAAAGTATTCAATATTAACTGCTAATGCAACAATACAGGGAAAAAATAGTACTGCTTGCCAAGGGATGCCCTACTACTTCATCAAGTAGGAAATGCATTTTTAAATCAGAAATTTTACATGGGTATCACCACATGTGATATTTACATGATAAAATATATTTCAGAAGCTACTGGCCAAACGTAAACCTACTCTTTAAAAACAGTTGGTAAAAAGAATAGTTAAACATCCTAAACCCCAAAACAGGAAGCAAGTCAAATAAGGTTCTCTGTGATTTATAATATTCTAGACGGTGTAAAATGTTCATATATGACTAATTTTCTTGCACAGAATAACTTCCTCAAGCAGATGACAAGAGCAGGTTGCAAGAGTATTTATGACAACTAAAGATCCTCTGATGTACCAACACATTAAGGGTAATTTAACACCTTAATAAAATAACCTTGGATCTAAAAGGGATGAAGGAGCTATTGATGAGAGAAGAGTGATTTTAAAACACTTAAAGAAATGCAACACTCTAGAACTCTTGGTCCAGAGTTGATACCTTTTATTAGACCAATTAAGTTTTGCATTTCTTTGCGTCTCAGACTAACACAGCTACCAAATACATCCTTCAAACAGTTAAGATACTTCTGCTCTTAGTGTCAAGTCTTCAGATGGATTTGAGTTGTTTGCTGTTGAAAAGGATTTAGAAGCCCACTGACTTCACATACTTTCTATAAAAAGAAATATTTGGAAAATTAAGCTGTATAATTATATTTACATGAAAGTCACTTGGGGAATTAAAAGACTTACCAGGCTGCTAACTGTTCATACCAGAAGCTATTATAGATGGTTTTAGAACATATTTTAAATTTGCAAACAAACATACATTGCTCAGTACCAATGGGGGAGGGGGGGAAAGAAGAGGGGAATTAAAACAGAAAAAATGTTTTATGGAATGGAAGCTCATTTTGATTCTTGATCAGGAGAAATTAAGCATTGTATTAAGGTATTTAGAATTTTCCAATATACACAGTTTAAAGTTGAACTACACATGGTTTAATTATGTATGATAACACAAGCACATCAAACGAAAAGTTTTATGCTGATTTTCATAAAAACAAAATGAACAAATTCAGATCCTTAAACCCTATTTGAATGTAAGGATTCTACCCAATTCTGTAAAAGAGAAGAGCAAATTTGTACCGCCAAGTGCTGCCAAATAGCAGGCATCACCAATACTGGCACTCTAAAGACCCCAAACATCTTAAATATGAGCCTTTGTACTGGGTCTCAGGAATACCATAGGTATCTTCCCTTTTAATTGCGTGCACAAATTAATCTGCAACAAAATTTAAGCTGTTCCTCTCAGCCCCATTAACTCTGAAACAAGTTATTCTAAGGCCTAGTACATTTACAGCTGCTTCAGGTTCTGATCTTCCATGGCCAGGTCCAGACGAGTGCGGCCATGCAACACGTGGCACTGCAGACATATCTACAGCACCACATACCACACATTGAGCTGTTTTCCACCACGCCAGGGAGCAGCACAGGGGATTTTTTTTTTTTTTTTTTTTTTTTTAACAACGGTTACTCGGGGGGGCCAAAATTTTGAACACTGGATATCCAGGGGGTCCAAAAAACAAAAAAAACCCCACCAAACCAAAAACCCGCAACACTCCCCCCCCCAAAAAAAACAAATAAGTGGAGTGGCACACGCAGTGGCAGCACACACTGCTTACAGCTGGAGCTGGGCTGGCCAGAACCATGCTCTGGCTGCCCGCCAAGCTCTGCGCAGCAGGATTGCCACTGCTGCAGCCCCAGGAGGCCCCCAGGTAAGGCTGCTGGGACCAACCTCCCCTATCCCACCCAGGGTAACTTGCTGCATGCCAGAGGGCTCACAATAGGCATTCCCCGGGGACAACTAGTGGGAGAACAAGGTGCACCGCCACTAGTTGTCCGCAGGGAACCAAACCTCCATGCACATGGGGACATGGCCCATGAGAGCAAATGTTTGCGCATATATAGATATTCAGCAAAAAACCTTGTGGGCCCACTCACATGGAGCTCTGTGCAAGCTCAAATCCAGGGGCAGGCAGCCGAATTTCCATTCATTCCGGAAAAGTATTTCCTCAAAAGAAGAGCAGTTCAATAAATCTCAAAAGTCACCTCTAATTGAAAGTTTGCTATGACACTGTCATTCCATGTAAAAATGAGCAAAAGTCAAACATCAGAGGAAAAAATTACTACTCTAGTTACTTTGTGCTTTTTGACAGATTTGTGCAGAGCCACTCTCTTCCGCCTACCTTCGTTTATACCAGATGTTCCCAACCACCAGGCCACAAAGGGTCAGCTGCCAGGTCATGACATGAGCCCCCCGCTCAGACCCACTGTCTGTCCCCCCGGGCAGTCATGTGCTGTGTGGTGGGGCAGCCCAGGGAGGAAGGCAGCCAGGTCCATGTACCCTGTCCCGTGCTAGTCCATGGTATAAAAAAGTTTGGGAGAACCACTGATTTATACCATTTAGGAAGTAACAGGAGAACAAAAGTTTATGACAGGAAAATGACTTAAGAAGGGGCCTGGAAATTCCTATTTCAGCTGCACTTGAAGCAACAATAAAAAATATTAGAAGTAGCTTCAAGTATTTAGGGTCTACCATAGCACAGGATAGTAACATCAAGGAAGGAGAGAGGCAGGAAACAGATCCTATTTGCTCCTGTCATCCAAGCACAACCCAAGGAACACTAAGCTTCAAGTCTACAAAACTATAATCAGGATGTGTATAACCTACGGCAGGCAAACCTGGGTTCTCGCAGGCAAACATGATACCACGCGATCAAATTGATGCAGAGTATGATCCCATAAGACAAGAATGGTGCATAAGAACCAATAACAAGTTGTGTCAATTGTACAGAGACCCAACCCTAACACAACCACAGTGCCTGGACCATGTCAAGAGAGCGGAAGTGATCAGGACACCAACAGAAGTGCTGCCCAGGGTAGCAGAGGGGAGAAAGCCACCTGGAAGACCAAAGCAAAGATAGTGACACGATACCACATCAGACCTATAGAAATGAAAGGCTGACAACCAGGCACATAATGGGCAGGAATGAAGACAAGGTTCTTTGGGTAGATCTGGTATCTTTTATCAGACCAAGTGAAAAGCTGGAAAAAATTGTTCTTTGCAAGCTTTGGGGCACAAACACCCTTCTTCAGGTATATGAAGGGCACTTGTGCCCGAAAACTTGCAAAGAACAAATCCATCTATGCAAAGACCCTCGTCTGCCTCCAATAGCTACAGCTACCACCCCCGAGGCTGCCACAGGCCTATAAAGCTAACCTGGTACTACTGTTTGCTTGTTGAACAGACTTCAAATGAAAACGAAAGGTGACCAAGAAGGAGCGGCAGCAGCTTCCTGCCCAGGCCGGCACCACCTTCCACAACCACTTCCCCAAACCCAGGGAACTGGCGCCTCCCTTCAGCCAAAAGAGCCAGCCCCTGCCGGCTCAGCCTCCCCTGCCAACCCCAGAAGGCCGGACGAGGGGTGGGTGCTTCCCCCGCCCTCCCCAGCTGGCTGGGATGACTGGGCACAATTTATGCCCATGATCAGTGTCTCCACGTGCATTTAATTGAAGTAAATTACCCTGGCATGAGATAGTACTGTCTTACTTAGTTTACTGGCTACTGCGACCTAATACCGAGGCACATGTAGACAGTGACACTTTACTCTGCAGCTAATTAGTCTACCCCATAATAAAGTACATGTGTAGACATGGCCAAAGTGCTCTAAATTAATACAAATACTTTTAAACCAAAATTTCCATAGATATCACTGTGTTTTGTTGCATATAGTGCACACATTTCCTGCCCCCTTCTCCCTCCTCCCAAAACTTCCGGGAGCAAACTGGCAAGGGTGGAGCTGTAAGCGTTCTTGGACGCCTGATTGAGTAACCTGGCTCAAATAGGTGGAAAAGAGGCAGGGCTCTCTTGCCCTCTCGGACCGCTGATTGGATAAGGGGCGAGGCTGTGTTGCCCTTTCGAGGTTCTGATTGGATGGAGGGAACTCAAATAGGCGGAACGGGGGCGGGGCTTCATTGCCCTCTCGGGCCTCGGATTGGAGGAGGGGCTCAAAGGAGTGGAATGGGGGGCGGGGCTATATTGCCCTTTTGAGCTTCTGATTGGATGGAGAGACTCAAATGGGTGGCTGGGCTGTATTGCCGTCTCGGGCCTCGGATTGGAGGAGGCGCTCAAATAGGTGGAACGTGGGGGGCGGGGCTGTATTGCCGGTTCGAGCTTCTGGTTGGAGGAGGGGCTCAAATGGGTGGAAAGCGGGGCGGGGCTGTATCTTCATGTCGGGCTCCTGATTGAAGGAGGGCCTCCGGGGAGGAGGGCACGAGGGGCTGGCCTCGCCTACACCCTCCGTCACGGTACCGGTCGGCAGTCAGCTCCTGCGCTCGAGGTGGAACCCGAGGCACTGGGGGAGGGCTGAGGGGCTGGGCGCTGTTGGGACCTCACATTTGCACTTAATAGGTGGGGGTTGCCCAACCCTCGGGGCCGATCAGGCCTGTGGAGCTCCCCGCGGGTTCAAAATCTGGTAGTGGGGGAGGACTGACAGGTAACTGCCCCTCAGGCCCTTCTGTGCTCAGGGGAGCATGTGGGATGGATTAGGGTGGCACGGGGCCACATGGAGCTGAGCGGGGCCCAGTGGGGCGGGGCAGGCCATGGGGGGCACAGGGCAGTGTGGGGCCAGGTGGAGGCTGCACGAGGCCCGATCTTGGTGTGTGGGCCCTGAGCCTGCTCGCAGGCTGGCCTTGTGCCACTTATCTACTTTGCACAGGGGCAAAAGATTGACCACAGCTATTATAGACTGATATATAATCAAAGCTGATATATAGTACACACACCTACTTTGTTTAGTCCACAAAGTGCAAATCTACCCTTTCCTCTACTTGATTTCAGACTATGTGGCTAAATACATCCGTCTTCTCACAGGAGTAATCATTGACTCATGAGATTTCTCATATATGCCTAAAGTTAAGCATGTGTGCACTTTCAGGGGTCAAGCCTGGCTATTACTAGCAAATAAAAATGTCTTATTTACTAATGTCTTACTTATTTATTGACTAGTAAATGAGAATGTAAATAAGGATAACAATGTCTTCAAGTCTCACTGATCATGTGAGCGCCTGCTGGGTTTTTTTCCCTTTAATTGCCTGCCAAATCACAATCTAACAGTGGTTCGGTTTTAAGTCAAGTATTATGCATTAACTCGGAGGCATTTTATTTGTGTGTGTTAAGGGACTTTGCATTGGACTCACTTATTTGGGACCTGAGTCCAATTTCAAACTCTTCACATGAACGGTAATAACATTAGCTAAAAAAAAAAAAGGCTTATAATATAAACACATTTTGTTTAAAATAAATTCTCCCACCTAACCCAACACTCTTCCATAGGGAGGGTTGTGCTTTTTCCTTTTTGCTATAGGGTCCAGCAGGTACACAAACTTTTGAGATTTTTCTGGTGAATAGTCACCACTCTGAAAAATCCTGTACCTGTTCAAGTCAAGTGGATTTTTCTGGTGACCTCAGTGGAACCAGGATTTTCCCAATCGTGCCTAGTAACCAAGGAGCTACAGAAGGCTCATTGCTTTTGAAACCTCCACAATTTATAAGCCTGGAGAGAGGACACATTTACAGCACTGTAATTAGTACTTATACCAATGTCAAAGAGAAGCACAGCCAATGAATCCCTACACCAAAGTAACTTCAACCAATGTGATGTAGAATTACTCTGAAAGACCAGACGTGAAATGACACCTGTGTAAATTACATTTGTATAATTGTCACCTTTCTGCTTCTGTCTGGGAGCAGGCACTTCAGGGCAAACAGGCTGTTACTTTGTGGCAAACTTGTAGTAGTGCTTGCTTACTACATGCATCTGCCATTGCCATAGGATATCTACTGTGTATCAAGGTGCAACTGATATTGGTATATGAACCTAATGGAAGTTACACCAAACAAAAGTTTAACTGTGTCATGTATCCAAGCCAGTGATTCTCCACTAGGGTGTTGCAGCACCCTGGGCTGCTTTGAGATCCTTTCAAGAGTGATTTAGGGTGCTGCACAGTGTTAGTACTGATATGTGTACAAATATTCACAGTATACACCCAGAGATTTAAAATAGCAATCCAAAATTCTTCCAACAGAAGAATTGCTCTATTACTTTTCTGTAATCAAAAGACAAGTGAAAATTTAAAGCTTCCATTTTCCAAGGAGTGCCTCTAGTCTATAGAGGGGTGTCTCAAGCCTAGAAAATCTGAGAACTGCTTATCTAAGCCCTCAAATACTGGCATACACATTTTTAAGCTTAATATTATACACTCAGTTCTTGAAAAGAGTCTTGACCAGACTCATCTCATCAGTTTTGCATTCATACTTAGTATTGCTTGAAGTCAGTACTATACTTTGACACCTTTAGCTTTCAAGTGGCCTAACCATGGATCTGATACAGCTCCTATTTAAATCATTAAAAAAAACCTTATTAATTTAATGCCTACAAGGACAGTTCACAAGTAATGAAAATAAAGTCAAAACCACAAAGTAGCCTTCTCTGCCCCCTATTAGGTTTTTGAAGTTGAGAAGCGTTCATCTGTGTGGAAGTTTCTGCTATTTCTTTTTTGTCCTGCCCATTTCCTGTCTGTGGGTTTGAGCCTGTTAAGGGCTGAACTTTCTGAATGAAAGCTTACTCCATTGAAATCATGGGAGTTTTGCCACTGATTTTGATTGGCCCAGGATTTAACCCCCTGGCATTAGTCTAATATAGCACGTGTGCATGTGCTATCACAAAAACTTTGCAGTCACTTGCAATTTTGTGTAGTTTCTGTTTAACTGACAATGTAAAGATAAAGTTTCCTATAACATTTGCCACTGTCATATCCAAGCACAGCATATGTAAATTAGATTTCCACAACAGTGAGATTTATAGTAGATTTCATAAATTACTATGTTCTTTGCTCCTCCTTCTAAGGCTTTCCAGGAAGTTACCTTAGAACATATCCAATCAGAAGCATAACAAGCAATTTTTGCATCCGGGGCAGTGTCAGCTCCCATTTTTGCACGCCCTCTAAATGGACGACTGGGGTTGGTGTCTCTTGCCCACCCACTAGTTGCACTACTGAACACAGTGGCAATCTAGTTGTCGTGAAAAAGATTTGTCCTAAGTGGGTCTGGTAGTCTGTTTTAAGAGGGTTAAGACCCTGCTTAGTCTAATCTCTTACATAGCTTGAAACAATAGCTGAGAGAGGTATAACTGCCAATGTTTATTTTAGTGGAGTGTTAACTCCATAAGCTAACGAGGATAATTGAAATGTCAACACACGTAAATATTACTGCTGAACAAATCACATAGGAAAAACAAGGGTTCACATACCAGTGTTCTGCAAAATCTTTTGAGTGACATTTTGGTTTGATGTCCCAGTTGGGTGGAGCTTGGTAAAGTGCTAATACTATTTTCTTTCCAAGTAAACCTCTAAGCACTGCTGTCTTGGCAGGCTATGAAGGGGAATGATATCATTGATTCATTGTACTGGCAACTAGAGCAGATTGAGACACCTAGAGGAAGTGAAGCAAAGCAGTGATGTGGCCGAGAGGTAGATTATTGCATTCCGTACAAATTGAAGCCTGTTTTGCCTTTTAAACTACAGTAATCCAGCCTATAGGTGTGGATTATTATAGTCAATTCCTCCTCCAAATGGCAAGGACAAAACCACCTGGCCACAATGAATTTGGAATTGTGATTCAGGAAAAGAGAACAAAGAGGAAAAAGAACAAAAGTAGTTGATACGTTTTTTTTTCTTCGCCAAGGACCTCACAGCCTACCCTGATCCGTGTATACTGTATTGACCAAAGTCCTAACAGAATTTATGAAATATGCAAGGTTGGAACAGGGATGTGATCTTGATTGTTTCCACTGAACCAGACACATTTTTGTCTCCCTCTCTGTTGAAGATACTGATAAAGAAGTAATGAACAATTTATCAGATCACCCAAACCAATCACTGTTTGTGATACCTTTTCTCCCTCATCAATTTGGTAGCAGCAGAGCACTGATATATTAATCACAGTGTTAATCCAACATTGCTCAGAGCTAATCCAAATGACTCCACAGTTAGAAAGCTAGCAACCATGTCTAGGTTATTGTTCCCAGTGTTGTGACCATGTTAAAAGCACTTGTAGTAGCAAAGGTGAAACATTTTAAGAAGAGGAAACATTGAATGTAGACAAGGCCTTAACAAGCTACTGTTTTAAGATTTCTACTAAAAGAAATTCATAGGATCAGTGTTTAAGAAACAGTTCAAGCCCTAGCAGCTCGCTATTGGAAAGGAATCCCACTAGATGGGGTTATAGTTTTGAAAGAAGGGGGTTTGAAGCTGGTTGGTGAAGAAACATGTTTTTTGCCTACACCCAGTGTATAAACGGCCTGCATATTCTGACATAGCTGACAAACTAAAATTTGCAGTAGCTTTACTGCATCTTTCACAATAATTCTACTTTAAAAAGAGGTTTTCAGGTTTTTCTACATAAGTGCATAAATTGCCATGAATGTTGTCAATCTGTGACAAACAACCAATGACTACCTCTCTCTGTAAATCAGTGTGGCTACTATCTATTTAATATTCAGTTTAAAAAAAACTTGAACATACATGTTTAGCTCTGGTTTGGTTTGGTTTGGTTTTTTTCCCTTTGGAGCTACTGCAATCATTTTACCCTCAGACTGTTGTTTTATATACTTCCCATGTAGTATTTCTTTTTAAAAAACTCCACACTCCACATTAGGACTATGAACCCAGAAAGCTAACCATATGCATAAACTTCTGCAGGGTTGGTGTCCTACTTTGCAAGGTTTTTGAGGGGCAGGGACTGGGCAATCCCCACTCCTCTGCTAGGCATAGATATTGCCCTACTTTATGAATGGAGTCTGTAACTCTTGGTTCAGCTTCAAAAGATTGTTATCAAGGAATGTCATTAGTTGCTAAAAATATATCTAACAGTTCAAAATAGGAATCTGAACTATTTAAAAAAAAAGCTAATAGAGCTGAGTTAAGGTTGTTATAAGGGCTTTTACTTTCCCATTTCCTGACCTGTGATTGTTTAGAACTATTACCTTAATACTATGCTGAACCTAAGGGTTTCTTGTTTTGTTTCATTTTCTTGTGTTTTTAATGAGCACCCTGACTTGTGAGAGCAATTTAATAAATAATGTGATTTCCTTGTGCTTTTAAGACTGAAGAAGTACCAAAAAAGAATCAAGGGTCATTATTATCCCTTTTCTAAATCTACTGAGGTTGAGGTAATTTAGAGAGAACTCACTCCTATTAATTTAGCAAAAACAAAACAAATCAGCATTTTATCATTTACACAAGGAGCTGCAAAAACGGCAAATTAGTATGTGGGAATTAAAGCTAACCCATGAAGAATCTATAATATGGTGATTTTTAACAATAATAAGATAACCTGGAAAAAATGTTATTTTAAACTATCTGAGAAACATCAGAGGTCCCATCTGGCAAGGTATTTAATTACACTTCATAGAGTCTGCTGTCAGTCAGTCAATGGATGAATTCTGAGAAGCAGAAATTTCAACAGTGCAAATTACTTGCATGTCTTGATCTCTGTACACACCTAGCATAGCTGAAAGGTCTCTTTAAACAACATCAGCGTCCGTGAAACACATTTGACAGTTAGTCTTTTGGATAGAAAAGCAATAGGATGGTTGTATATTTTTAAACAGACAATTGAGTTTTTCTCAGCAACAGAGAGGATTTTACTTTTAATGTTGTGCTCTGGATTGTATATTTGAAAATCATAATTGCATTTCAGGGGAGGAAAAAAAACCCAATGTATTGTGCATTCCATGTAAAGCAGATGTGGATTTATTCAAACAGTTCCCACGCTCCCAAAGTTATTAAATGTATTACAATCTCATTTATACTGAATTTCTGTTTATAGACCCAACTCTTTTCTTTCTTACTCAGAAATCTCCATTTGGTGGTATAAATACTATATGATAAGGTTCTACTTTTTAATATCATGATTTATACTATATATTAGATTGCTTACTTTCACAATTAACAAAGAACGCTGTCTGTTTGATTAAGTAAATACAAAATAAATCTTTTATCTGGTACCTGGGTGGTGCATCTAAATGCAGAGCAGCAGGTACCACAGCATGAATGCAAAGTCTGTAACGTATCTATTTAGCCTGCCATGTATTCTAGTAACCTGGAAATAGTGCTTCATCAGAAAGACAGTATGTGGTGTGTGTCTTTCTCTGTGTACCTCTGTGTCATAGCAACTGCTACCAAGGTAGATAAAAATGAACTGGAGCCGAATGAATTAGACCAGAGAATATTTTTTATAGTCATTATCCTTCCACAAGTGAAAGAAACAGGTACAACAGGTGAGTGGAGTACAGTGTGAAGGCTCAGCATAAAAATAACTATTTACTTCTAACTCATTCATTGTCAGTATTTAAACTTTTTTTTTCCTAAGAGAGCTTTTTGTTTTGGAGAATCTGTTTGAGGTACTGCGCTAAATATGAAACACCAATAAAAGACCCTGCATAAAACTGATTAATAAGATGGGCTATTTGTTTTCCTTTAAAATCCTTTTTTTAAACACCTATGCAAAATCAAGACCATTCATGCTTTTTGGAAATTTCATACTGCATATATTTTTTTCAATAGTTCAAAGATGGCATTAGCAAGTGGACATTGGATTAGAAAAGAAATAACAGGAGACCCTCCTAGCCCTAGGTATGTTATATTAGTAAGAAGTTATTTTTGGCATTCAAATTGCATGCTTGTATGTACAGTATAATTCAGTATCAATGCTGGGTATAGTTTGTGGGTAATATCTAATTTGATCTAAGAATAAGAGAATAAACTGTTACTCAATCTTAATGTTCTGCATTGTGTATTTGCTTTGTCAAATGAACAATTGAAAATTGGGTTTCTTTTAGATTAGAATAAGATTCTGATCACATGGCAATTGTCCAATATCTCATAGCTGTATTTTTATACAGTTAAGGGTTTAAATATCACTTTCTTGGTCAAATTCCAATTTGTGTAAAATTACAGTTTTGCTCCTAAGACTCCATGACATTGCTGATATCACTGTATTGTGCCTTTGGTAGGACTGCACTCGAATGTTATGTACATGTACAAACTTTCATCCATTATTTCATAATATATAAGTAGTTTGTGAAGTTACTTAGGTTCTGCTCTACACACATTTAAAAGATTTGCATACATATAAAGTGGTCACTACTATTATTTCACTTCATTCGCTGTGAGAGAGCAGCTTAGACATCCATTGTTCCTTGGAAAAAGATCTTCAATGGCTTTCAGCTATTTTAGATATTTACCTATTGTATTTACTTCCTACCTACTTAAGCAGGTGTTTGTTATATGTCAAAATCTGTGTGCGTCCTGGTAGTGAAAATATCTGCAGGTACTTTTTTCACTGTTATATTTATGTCCTTCTGATAGCTTAGACCTGTTGTGTGCACGGGTTTTGTTTGTTTTTTATTATTGTGCATAGCACTATACAAACACAACAACCAGTCATTGACCAGTCAATTATAATCTAAAGTCCCAATGCTGCAAAGGACTTATGGATGTGCTGAAAATTAAGTATGTAATCAGAAGAAAATGCTAGAGCCACTGTGCCTATACGATGATAGCAGTTGTCCCAGCCAGGTTCCTCTCCGCAAGCTCCAAATGCAGAAATATGTCTGTGAACATACTCAAATGTTCAAATGTGCCAAATACTAAGGCCTCACGAGCAGCCACAAAGGGTCACCTCAGACTGTCTTAACTGGTATGTGGCAGCAGGAGCCACCCTCAGATGCCAGAAGCACCAGGGACAGCCCCTGACACTCCTGGTGGAGAGCTCAGGGACCCTGGCCCCCAGAAAACTTACCTGAGAGGCAGACCAAGACAGGGAGGGAGCCATACTAGCCGGCGCTGCTCCGGCTTTTGAAGTGGCTGTCAATCAAGCTAGGCGGCAGACGGCTGATGATGTCAGCTGCGGCCACTGCCATGTGAGATTTAAAAACCGCAGCCGAAGCCGCGTGTGAGGGGGAAGGCAGGAGGCGAGATGCCGAGCTCACTGAGAAGCAATTCGGCCAAGCCGAACCCCCACACGACCCTGCCCCATCGAGAACAGGCTGGGGCAGCAGTTGGGAGCCAGGTGAGGTGTCCCAGCTTCAAGATCCATGGAAAGGGGCTCAGGGTCAGCCACCACGCCTAGAGACCAGGTCATGTGTATTCAGCCCTGTACCTGCAGAGGGACCCGCAGACACAGGTCCAGCATAGGATATGGAGCCGGAGCCAGGATAAGGAGCAGGAGTGAAGGGCAGGCTGCAGTTGCAAGCCTGCACTTCAAGCAGAGGCCAAGAAGTTAGCGATCCATTGGCTGGATACAAGAAGCCACGGCCAGGAGCTGGCACAGGGGCTCAGCGGTGCTGACGTTTGGCAAGTGGACAGGCTACAGGGCAGGCGGAGCCCCAGAACCAACTACAATGAGTCTGTGAGTACCCCTGTCTTTGGGCCAGGGACAAGAACACCACTGAACCCCTCCTTTTAGTTACAGTTCCATCAAGTCGTGGCAAGTGAGTTGGGGGGCCTGACCCAGGGAGCAGGGAGATACTCACAGCACCAGCTGAGGGCGCCACAGTCGGGGTTTGGAGCATGTATACTGATATGGGTACACAGGATATGGTCAGGAGCTTCTTGGTGAAGGCATGCCATTGTCATGATGTAGACATGCTTTTAAGGATGTAGGCCTGGCAATGTAACAGCACCTAACTTATAGGTTCCCTGTCACATAGGGAATTCACTGTTTCAAGTTAGGTGCCCAAGAATAGGATCCACAAAAGCCAGCAGACTGAATTGGGACCCAGTATGAAATCTGATCTAATGATTAGGTTAGAGGGATAGAACCTAAATGTCACTCTTGCTTAGGACTTAAACACCAAACTTCAGGCTTCAGAGAACTACATGGTTCTGGTGGTGAGGGGCGTCATCTATCAGGACTTTTACTCACAAATAATCCGTTCCTAGGCAAATGCCACAAAAAAACCTATGGGACAATGGTTCTCAACCTTTTTGGACTTGTGGTACCCTTTATTAGATTTGAGGTACCCCTCCATAACTTTGCAAATTGAGTGGCACCAAATTTAAGTAACATTTCTGTATACATTACAGTGTCCCTCCTTGCAGAGGAGCTGGGCAGTGGGGATGGGGGAACTAAAAAGGCAGGAAAAAAGGTTAAGCCTATGCTTATCTGCTTAGCTTAGCTGCTTATCTTCTCACATTTTGCAGCACCCTTCAAAGGATCTGGTGCCACCCCACAGTGCCCCAGAACCCTGGTTAAGAATAGTTGCAATAGGGTATTTGGAAAGGAGAGGTATGTCAGTCTTCTCTGTTGAAGCTACTTCCCTTTGTATAACATGCTTATTCACTGTCAAGAGACTGGACTCCAAATGTCTCATCTTTTATATGACTATGCTAAACTATAAGCTATATATCACACTCTCTCTCATTCTTCCACTGACACCCTCTCTATCTGCCCAATTAGGGCACTTTTACATGTGCTCCAATGCATTCTGATTAGAATGCATTGGAGCAGACTTGATTAATCAAGCCTGCTGAAACATCCTAATCAAAATGCTCCAGCATGCTGCAGTCTCCCATGTATTTAGTGTCTCCACATTTCAAAATGGCAGCAGTGGCACTTTAAAGTTTGTCGAAGAAGCTTTAATTAAAGTGCCGTCACCGCCATTTTGAAATGCAAGATGTTGCATACATACGACACTGGGAGTGTTTAAACTAAAGCACTTCCAAGAGCCACTCTAACTAAA
>NW_005842034.1:1155481-1161961 GCF_000455745.1 Alligator sinensis | reverse complement strand
ACCAAAAAGCCCCCCCCCCCCCCACCTTCACCTCAGAGCAGGTTTACAAACACCCTTAGATACTTACTCAAGGCAGAACAGCTTCAATAAAGAAGAGTGAGAGATCCCCCCATCTCATTAGGATACATTTGTGGAGGGTAGGAGTTGTTCAGTCCCCATAGGCAGAATAGGAATTCTAACCTCCATCCCAGGTGAAAGCCTGAAACTAGCTTATTCAGGGCTCTTCCTCTGGTTGTGTTTCGTGTGGGCCCCAGTCTGGCAGGCATGCTATGAAAACTCAGAAGTGTTAATGGAAACTTCGACGTTGTTAATAGAATTTATCAGTTTTAGACAGGAGCTCAGTCTGTGCTTCAGTAAAATGAGCTTCTGCAGTGAGAGGGGAAAATGCTTATAGATAAGAATATACCCAATGAAATCATTTTGCTTGACAGTAAGTCTGTCTGTCATTTATTTATTTAATACAGTAACCACACAGGCATGTTGGGATTATTTCTTGAAATTTTGTACTCAAGAGACTCTGCAGATATTTCTGTTTAAACATTAGTTGTTCGTCTTTGGAGTGCCTGTTTGAACCACAGTTCTCATAGTGGTGCCACACATCTATTTTTGAACAATTCATCCCTGGAGAGCAAGTTATGCCCTTATGGCTTGAAAACTGAAGGCTGAACTTGTGATGCTCATCTAAAGCATATTTTATTTACTCTTCTAGTATGCTACAGTTTATCTTTGATATTATTTAATCTTTGTTTAATCACATTTCTACTGAGAATAAGCACCAGATGCTGTCCTTAACCTACATACAAAACTGAGCTGATATTTTATAAGTCCTGATGATAGGAAACCGTAACAAAATGTAAAAGCACTTTCCTTTTGGATAATATACAATGTACATGATGCATAATGCACACAAATCTGCTTCCCGTATTTGCTACCTCTCCTTTGAAGTGACAGTATTCCAATTATGAGGCAGAATTCACTTTTTGTTATTTTTGATAATCCTGTTATCTGTATACACTACTTGCTCCAGAATTACCCTATACTGTAGAAAATGTGCTTATATTCATTTAGTTCTTCATGGACATCAGAAGAGAACAGATGGAATAAAGTCTTGGAAGGAAGTTATCTCCAGGTGGACCCCCACAAATTACACAGATCATCATGTTTAACCTAATAAGCCATGTAGAAACATTGTTAAGGCTTGCCACTGATATTACCTGCAGGTTGTATGTATACAAGATGCTTTACTACACAGTTGTCTAATCTGTGCAGTAAAGCATCACCGTCTTCACATGCGCACGTTGCTGCACAGTAAATTAGTCCACTGCACAGTTAGTTACTATCTGTAAATACGGGTAGTGAACTAACTGGGCATGTCTACACATGCATTTACGCTGGCTAAAATTTACTGTGCAGTAAGTGGAAATAAGCCAGCATCTACACATGCAAGTGTTAAAGCACATGAACACTGTATATAGACTGACTTGGAACTAAAGTGTTACTGAGCAGTAAAGCATCTACACATGCATTACTGTGCAGTAACTAATTGGGTGTAAATTTGATACCTGCATGATGCAGGTATCAAATTTATGCTCAAGTCAGCATAAGTCACCATATTTACTGTGCAGTGCAGGCATTCACATGTAGACGTGGAAAATTGTCTCTGATAAGGAATGAGAGAATAACATGGATGTGCTAAGAAATAAGCCTCAAAATGGCTATGAAAATCTTTAAATATTTTTAAGCATCTAGCGTGAACTTCTTGCACTGAGTTTCAAAGCCCTTTCAAAGCTTTATTTTGCCTATCCTATTATCTTGGCATGAAGTTGACCTTTGCCTTTATTCTGCCAGTGATATCAGCCTCAACCATCTGCTTCTCCAAGAAGCACTTTTACACTTTTGCCTGTACTGTCACTTGTGTGTAGGAAAACCTTTCACCTTTAAGTTTCTCCTTAAAACTCATCTCTCCTGAAATATGTGCTGAAACCTAGCCTCAGATAATGGTTAGACAGGCGGCATCCTGTGGTTATAACTATCCATTGGCTTTCTGCTGTGCCCAGTGTTTTTCTGTACTAAGACATCCATTATGGGATAACCCATTCCTTGCTCCTCCTGTCCCTCATATATTGGATTGTAACTTAATTAAGAATAAATCCTATTTCACCTTTATGTGCCAAAGTGGCACTTACGTATCCACATAACTGCAGTGTTTGGCACTTACATACAATTAGGATTCTATTTAAACCAGTGTTGCTACACTCACCGTACACTTGCCTTTCTGGCTGTGCAGACCCCAGGGCAAAATAGAATTGTCTCAGCATGTACCCCATGGCAGGTAAGACCCAAAGATTGAGTTGCAGAAAAGCCATAACTGGAGACCAGGGCAGGCAGGGATATGGTTACCCAAGAGTATTTGTAGTTGCTAGAAGTAAAATGGTAGAGGAGCAGGGCAGCCCTCCCACATTTTGGCCAATGGGTTAGGAAGCTTGCCCCAGGAACAGGAGACTGGAATGCTAAACACCCCCTATGCCTGATGGCTTTTTTACACCTTGCATTCACTATTCATTGGATACAATTGATAAATGGGAGAGGGACAGTTTCTTCCTCATTGAAAGCATGGGCTAAGGCCACCTCACCACTAGGGCAGTATTCCTTTTCCTGATCCACACTCCCTTCTTGCCTTCTGGCCCTTCCCCTCCTGACTGCCTAGTGGGCCAGTGTCAAGACAAGGGCTAGGGAATATTTTTAGCAATGCTTAGCCCCTAACCTGGTGGTTAGAGCATTATGCTGGTAAATGGGAAATACAGGTTCAAATCCTTTCTATGGGTAAGGGACAGATAACCCAGATCTCCTGCTCTCTGGGCAAGTGCCCTAACCAGTAAGCTACTGAACTAAAAATATAGGAAGATTGACCTTCTCCATTTTACTTTCAGCAGGTTACATATTCCATCATAAGTGAAACAAAATCTGAACTGTGCACGTCACTGAGGTGTCTGAAAATGAAGCCGGATTTAACATTAAGTCCCTTGGGACAGGGTCTATTATACAGTGCTAAGTACAATGACTTAGCTGATACATCTCTGTGTTACTGTTATAAAAACCATAAATCATACTAATGAACCAACTCTCCAAATAATTTGGAACTCATTTAGCACTTGTTTTTTGGCATTTGACTGAAGAATAAAATATTTTAGGAGATGTTTTCAATGTGTACACCCTCGTTTGTGGGGGGGGGGGAAAGGGTTATTAATTTCTCTTTTCCTAACAAGCTAAGATCTTTATCTGTATATAATCCTGGTAACCAAGGAACTATATAGTAATTTTAACAGCTGAAGTTATTCACCACTGTTTTGTTTCTTTTGTAGGCATGGACATGCATTGACAGTGGCCGGCGACATAGCATTTGTATTTGGAGGATGTTCTATGCATAATTCCTTTGTAAGTGTAGCTGGTAATGTTTGTTGTAGTTCGTTTAATTTTTAACGGTGAAGAATTTGCTGTTAGTGTAATTTTAGGTGTAATTTTTATTAAATAATTTTTTTAAACACTTCCTGTTTTAAATGGTCTAGTTTGATCATTGTTTGTTTTGAATGCAGAAATGTATAGTTAATCATTGCAGAACCATTCCATGCATTGTGTGCTGGCAGACGAGGTTCTTTGGATAAATCCAGTATCTTTTATTAGACCAATTAAAATAGTTGGAAAAATTCTTCTTTGCAAGCTTTTGGGTGCAAACACCCTTCTTCAGGCTGAGGAAGTGTCTGCAGTTGTTCTGTGATCTTCCTGAATAGAATAGGTCGATTGCTGCAGCCGCTTCCGGAAGTGGCTGTGGCAGCTTCTAGGAGCACTGCTCCCCTACTGCTGCACGCAGAGGGGGAACCAGCGCTCCTGCCTATAAATAGGGAGGATCAAGCTCTGTAGTTTTTCTTGTAGTTCAGATGGAAGTGACTTGATGGTAGTTTTGAGTTTTAAAATGAAAATGGGAGTAGGATCTTCCTTTAGTTGTATGCTAAGTTATATGCTGACATGCATTTCAGTTCTACACCCACTGCTCCCTTGGTAACAATCTATGTTTTTTTTCTTAAACTAGACACTTGTGAGATCTTAAACACCTCTCTAATTTGAAAAGCATTCCCTGCTTTGGTGGCACTATTAATGTCCTGTAAATAAAAATACCAACTTCAATTTCTCTCTGTATCTTCCCCTAGGATGATCAGCCAACATATTTCAGTGACTTCTACATGTTGACAAGTGAGATATTATTCATCTTTTCTAGCAGGCAAAGTATTCATAGATTTATTCCTCCCTTTGGAGTTGTACATATTTCACTGTAATAGGACAATCATTTGCAATGTATATAAAGTGTTATCACCATAGAAAAAGAGAAAAGTGTTACTGAGAAAAAAGCTAAGATGGTTAAAAATCATTTCAAGTTTTCTTCCCATGCTGCTAGGAATAAACAAAAGATGCATAATTATTATTCCCTGTGGTTTTTAATTTACTTAATATGATTGTTCACTCAGCACGACAGAGAGTTTATTTAGACATATTTTAAAACATTATTTGCTGATCTGCTGTGACTTATTTATTTTTTTTATTTACTGTATTTCTTGAGCAATGTTGTTAGTGCAATTTGCTGCTACTAAGTTACTAGCATATAGAATGCCAAGGTTTAATTCAGTCAGCTATTTTAACCTTGGATTTCTCATATCCAGACATATTGCAAAAGAACTCTGCTTGTTTTGGGAAGGACAGGGAAATGATGGCTCGAAGTTTTACTCTCTCAGCTGATGGATCCTCCCCAGTTCCCCATGGCTTTCAGCTCTAAGCTGGGGAGGGGAGGAACAGGACATTCTCTTTCCCAAGTAGAAGTAAAAAAACTTCGAAGACTGGGTGCAAGGAGACTACAGAAAAAAATTACTGGAAGCCAAAGCAAGTTTTTTAGAAGTATACAAGTTCCAAATGTGCATTCTCATAATGAAAGAATTAATTATAACAATTATCCCTTTCTTTATTATACAGTGTGTTTTTTATCTCATCAAAAATGTTTGGTAGTATGTTACTGGATACCAGTAATCTAAAAATCTAACATGCGTGTTTATAAATAGTTTCTCCTACTGATTTGACTTGGGAGAGGATACCACAGGATGGACATATACCTTGTGCCAGAGAAGGACATGCTCTTTGGTAAGCAAAGAATGCAAACTGTTCTTACTACTAGCTTGGTAAATCCTTACTTCTTTTTCTGTTACCTTACCATTGTTGCATTTGAATAACAATTTTGGACAAAAAATATTAAGTAGTGAATTTTAATGATATTACTTCACAAGCTAATCCGTAACTTTGGAAAAAAAAACAAACAGTCACATAAGGAAAAACTTAAAGCCTTCCATTCTAGAAAGTCAGGACCCTGTCTGTAACTTCTAAAAACTGAAAATCCTGTGTTACCAGATTTGCCCATCACCTTGGGGTGTGCTCATTTATTAGGGATATATTTCTAGGGTCTTTGTAATTCTATCAGTGTGCTGCTTGTGTTACTTGTGTTTCTATACGGAGCTGTATATCTCCCTTCTGCAAGTCCTCACTCCCAACAGAGGTATCATTCAGGACTCCGTTTCAATGTGGCTGGGTTCCTCCAGTCACCAAATGAGTCATATACACACAAAACACACAGAGTAACGTGACACACCTGACCCGGCTGGGTTGATCAGCATGGACAGGCTGACACCCTCATATGCCAAGAATCAGTTCATCAGAGCAACAATAAACTGCAGTCAGACACAAGCACACAGGTGAACAGAATACCTCTGAATCTGGCTGGGTGTCCAGCTGACACCCTCATGGGCCAGCATTCAGTTCATTAGGGCACATCTGAGCCAAACTGGGTCAGTCAGTCTGTACAAGCTGATCCCCTTATGTGTTTCAAACTCAGCACATCCCAATCTTTAGCCTCTTGACGAGCAGACCCCACAATATTTTTGGGCTTCACAGGGATCTTTAGCTTAGGTAAAAGAAGCGTTGCTGCAGAGCAAGTGGGAAAGGAGGAGTAGAGAAGGAAAAAAATATACCTAGTTACTACCAGTTTGACTATAAAAGTTATTTATTGCTAAGTATATGAAATATATAACAGTACTAGTAGTAATAAACATGCAAAGGAAAACAAACACAAGCAATTACAATACTACCCTGGTTTCACTAAGTATTTGGGGAAACTTAGTTCAAACTTAACTAATACAGTTCAGGTTCAGAATCTATACCTAGAGAGAAAAGAGAGAGAGTGAGGAGCTGGGATCTCACCAGTCCAAGGCACTCGGGTTTCAGTGCTGACAGGTAAAGTTCTTAGCACAATCTTTGAAGGGAGATGATATGTTTCTTCCAGCTTCTCAAGAATGACAGCGGATGGTGTTAGAAAGACTTCTCTTGAAGCACACAAACCCTTTGCTGCCTTTTTTTTTTTTTTTTTTTTTTAACACAATTTTTTAT
>NW_005842034.1:1139839-1155264 GCF_000455745.1 Alligator sinensis | reverse complement strand
ATGGGATACCTCATTGTTTCTTCAGAAACAATAGATAGCTTGCAGCATCAGGGTTTTGGATTACTTGTTGTGAACAAGCCTCAGCTTAGCATGACTTTTCCAGATCTTACAATAGTCTTTTAACAGACTTAAGGCAATTACTGGAGTGGTCATAACCTTTTGTGGGGGGAGGACTTCCACCAGTCATCCCAGGAAAAGTATGACAACACTTGTGGTCAGGACTCCAATGGGCTGGACACTCTGATGAACCCTTTACCATTGTTCAAATGTTGCCCATACCCCCTCTGACTTGATCTCTTTGCCTCAGCATTCCCTAACCCAGCAACTGAGTTTTAGTCAATCAAGTTTAAATAGGCCTCCCATAGTGGGACCGGGGAATGTACGGCCTGAGATGCCTATTAAACTTTCCTTCTGCTTAGTTCTGGTTAGATGAGAGGTGTGTGCGTGGGGCGGGGAGGGTGGCAGTCCTTTGTAAAACCAGATTAGAACTGGTCTGATAAATGCTGAGCTGGGTGTGTAAATGTGGGTTGATTAGCATTTGGAGCACGGATTCGGCATCATGCAGTGCTCCCCTGCTTATCTGATCCCAGAATTCATTGTAGTCTTTTCTTTAGGTGTTCTGTTCTCCATCTTCCATATAAATGAATGGTCATCTGGTTCCATGTCAGATGCAAATGAGACCTAGGGCAGTTGCTCCCTTATCTGGAGGGCTTTAGGTATGTCTCCCACTGCATCTTAATCAGTTTTGTTTAGGTAGAGGAGGGGAGGGGCATGGAATTCTTTGTGAGTCAGACAGGCTGTGTCCTGTGCCAGGGTTCCCCAAGAACACGGAGCTGAGAGGTAACACCTATTCAGCAGTTTCTACAGTTAAAAACTAAATACTGGGATAGAATAGCTATCTGCTTTGTTCCAGGCATAAAGCTTCAGAGTTCAAAATTGGCTATAACAGTAGGCAAGACAGAAAATACATTAAGGGTGACATCAAACAAATGCAAAGTTATAGCAAATGTTGGCAGCAGCAATGCAATCATTTATGCACAGATTAATTTATATACATATAATCTGCAACCTTTTGCACCACAGGTGCCTGAAAAGAGGAAGTAAGCAGCCAACACTCGCAAAATAACAGGTTAGGGACTATTTAGAAAAGCTGGATGTGTACAAGTTTGTGGGGACAGACGGGATGCACCCGAGGGTGCTGAAGGAGTTGGCTGATGTGAGTGCAGCCACTAGCCATTATCTTTGAAAAATCATGGTGATCAGAAGAGGTCCCAGATGGTTGGAAAAGGATAAACGTAGTGCCTATCTTTAAGAAAGGGAAGAAGGAAGATCCAGGGAACTACAGACCTGTCAGCCTCTCCTCAGTCCCTGGAAAAATCATGGAGCAAGTCCTCAAGGAATCAATTTCAAATCACCTGGAGAAGAAGAAAGTGATTAGGAACAGTCAGCACGGATTCACCAAGGACAAGTCATGCCTAACCAACTTGATTCTATGATGAGATGACTGGCTCCGTGGATGCAGGGAGGATTAGACCAAGAGGACTCTCATGAGGTTCAATAAGGAGAAGTGCAAAGTCGTGCACTTAGGACAACAATCCCACCCACTGTTCAAGGCTTGAGACTGACTAGCTAATCAGCAGCTCTGCAGAAAAGGACTTGGGGGTTTACAGCAGACAATAAGCTAAATATGAGCCAAGAGTGTTCCCTCGTAGTGAAGAAGGCTAAAGATATATTGAGCTGCATTATTAGGAGTGTTGCCAGCGGATCAACGGAAGCAATTCTTTTCCTCTATTCAGCACTGGTGAGGCCACATCTGGAGGCAGTTTTGTGCCTCCCTTCCCCCCACTACAGAAAAGATGTGAACAAATGGGAGATAGTCCAGCAGAGAGCAACTAAACTGGTTAGGGGGTGGTCCACATGACTTATGAGGAAAGACTGAGGGAACTGGGCTTATTTAGTCTGGAGAAGAGAAGACTATGAGGGGGATTTAATAATAGCCTTCAGCTACCTGAAGGGTGGTTCCAGAGAGGATGGAGCTAGACTGTTCTCAGTGGTGGCAGATAAGAGAACAAAGAGCAATGGTCTCAAGTTGCAGCAAAGGAAGTTTAGGTGAGTTATTAGGAAAAAAATTCTCTCACTAGGAGGGTAGTCAAACACTGGAATAGATTACCTACAGAGGTGGTACAATCTCCATCCTTGGAGGTTTTTAAGATCTGGCTAGACAAAGCCTTGACTGGGATGATCTAGTTGGGATTGGTCCTGCCTTGAGCAGGAGGTTGGACTAGATGTAACCTCCTGAGGTCCCTTCCAACCCTCATTTTCTATTATTTTATAATTCGATGAAAGTTGTACATTGCACTATTGCAGGCCAGCATATTGACAGGAAAGTGTTCTTAGTTCTGCATTCTACAGCTACGGGACTCGGAAGATTTCCCACTTCAGACTGGAGTTGCCAATGCAAATTTCTGCTTGATTTGGCAGTACAGTAAAAGCAGTGTTAACCAGCATTTTCCTAACCGGAATACTCAATTAACCGGAATTTTCAATTTCCCCCAATACAAATCCTCACTTTAGCAACCAGAATCTTTGCCGAGTCTATTTGGCATGTGCATCAAGCATTTCTGTTGTTTACATTACTGAGTAACACTGCCAATAGAGGAGTTGCTGGGAGTTTGTGGGGGAAGGGGCGGGGAGGGGGAGGGGAAAAGGATCTGTGCAGGGCAGGGCGGGCTCCTGCTGTGGGCTGGAGCTGGTATAACGCTCAGATAACCAGAATTTTTAGATAACTGGCACCCCTTTACCCCGCTCATGCCAAATAACAAAGCTTTTACTGGAGCTTGTATTCAGCCATAAAACTACTTCTTTGTAAAGTTGCACACAAATTCCAAGATTATGGATTTTCATTAAAGTCACCCATACAACAGTCAAGACCTAGAAGTATAGATTAATTAATAAATAGTCAGGCAGTGCCCAGGAAATACATTATCTCCCAATACAGATTGAATTAAAAAAATCAGACACCTTCTTGTTTGTGTGGGTTTTTTGTTTGTTTTTTTAAGGATTAATTTTTGAGTAGGGACCTAAATACATTTTCCGTCTAAAGTAGCCTTACAATATTTCTTTTACAAAGCTACTTGGCTATAAAGTACATGAGAAATTTTGACAGCCGATTCATTTGAAACTAGATAAATGCCCTTTAAAAAACTCTAAAAATGTCATTCTTAATAAATGGTCAGACTTACTGTTGAGCTGTTAGTATTGCTAGAAAAGAATATAATCTAGCATACAGACATTTTTAAAAGATTATTTTTGAGATCATAAATTTTAAATGATAGTAATTACTTGGGCTCCAGTGTCCTTTACTATCTGGTGTGAACGGGAGTAAAACAAGTATACCTCATGAATGGGAAAGGGGCTACTAGAGGACAAACAGAAACACACACATTTCTTTTTATAGTGTAGTGAGGTGAAAGGAGACAATGGAGGACAACTGCTCTACATCAGGGATAGGCAACCCTTTTTAGCTACCATAATGACTCATCCCAAAATCAGGTGTGGATAGGTGGGCTCTAGGACTTGGCTGGTGCCTCTGCTTGTCTCTGTGGTGGTATGAGAGCACCCACAGCCGAAGAATCCCAAAGCCCCACATGTTCAGGCTGGATCTAAAACTTCTGTGGGCTGGATTCAGCTAACAGACCATAGGTTGCTGACAACACAAAATATACCAAAAGATCTTGTTAATGCTGTTTGGGGCAGTATTATCTTTGACCTCTTAGTCTGTTAGCACCATTGGAAGAATAATTAAGTTCAAGTACTGACCAAGATACAATACTATAAGAGCTAAGGTTAAGGACAGGGACTAATGTTTGTGTTTATAATAAATAGGTTGACAGCCTCAAGGTGCATCTGACTTGAAATACACAGGATATGGGTCACAGTTTCTGAATCCCCAAGATAGAACACATAACAGTGGTGTATAACTTTGCCCTTCAGCATCTCCCCTAGCCCCTTACTCTAGAGGGGCTGATTCTATGGAGATGCGGCTTCCTGAGAACAACTTAGAGTTTTGGATTAGAGGAATTATATGCACACACATGCAGAATGTAGGCACTTGTTACATTTGATGATTTGCTCAGACACTAAATCTTTAGTCTACTTTTTAGAGACGTGAAATGTATTCCTTCTTAAATCCAAGCAAGTATAAGGTCAGACCAGACCAATCCACAGACATTTTATCCCAAAATTTATATTTGGCATTGGAAAACACATCTTTCTAATATAGCCTGGAAGTGGGTCTAATGAGTATTCTGGCATCACAAGAAGTCAAGAATAGATTAGAATAATGAGATATCAAATTGGATCCAATTCTAAGTTTAGCTTCAATGTTAGCATGATTGCACCTACGAACATACTTATACAACTTACTTCAGAAATCACATAAAAGCCCAGTAGAAAAGCTGTGCAGTGCTATATCAGTTGGGAGATGAGCATGAGGTTGAAGTCATTATTTACTAACTTTTATTTCCGTCTTTACTTATGTGCCTATGGATAGATTTTGGTCTCAGTGTCCTATGGCAGAGAGTTATACTTGTTAACTGTGGATGTGTTTACATGTGCGTAGATCAGGGAGCAGTTTACATCATGAGCAAACTGTTCATAAGTAAGTGCTCTGAGGCAGGCATCTACACATATAGGGAAGCGGGAGCAGATTTGCTGCTAATGGTCTCGCTTCCTGCGGCCCTGCAGTCAACCCTTGCCACCACTAGGGGGGAGCTGTAGGCTCCCCCTGGATGCTAGCCCAGGGGCTAGCAGGGAGCACAGGGCCAGGAGACAGCCATCTCCTGGCAAGGGCTGGGACATTGCTCCCTGCCTCTGACAGGGGGACTACAAGTGGTCGGTCATCATACCAACCCACCCCTCTGTCTAGGGCAGTCTGCCCCGTCTTTCCTGCCACAATGTGCTGTAATATACTTGATGTAAAAATGTGGGAGGCTGCCCATTTAATGCCCTAATGCCTAGGGTGTTGTACATGGCTCCGACCTTCCCTATACCATGTCCCATGCCTCACAGATGGTATCACAAATTAGTAATAGCTCTGGCCCGAGGCCAGGCTAGACTCCACCCCTTGCTAGGCTTCTAGCATTCTACTCTCGCACTCGGCCCACTCTCACAAGGCCTAATTCACTCTCACTTGTTCTCATTCATACTGCCCTTCTCTGGGCCACTCTCAGCCTGCCATAGATCCGTGCAGCCCCTTCAGGTCCCCCTTGGGCCCTACTCTTCATGGCCCTTCCGGCTTCCGTACTCATACTCTGGCCGGCCCGCATGCAGCCCGTCAGACCCTGTAGCTACTGGCCTTATGCCTCACACTGGGCTGAACTCAGCTACTAACCCCCACCTTGCTCATGTTGTCCCTCCTGTGGGGGTTGGCCCATGTGTAGTCCTTCAGGTTGCCCAAGCAATCCTATTCTATACACCCCATGGTGTAGCCCTTCAGGCCCACTTGTGCAGACCCTACTCTACACCCCTCATATACAACCCTTCAAGTGCCACCATGCACCCTACTCTGTGTAGGCCCCCTTTCTTCCCCTTCACTAGGGCCAACTTTACACCCCCTCACTAGGGCTCAGGGTCTTACACCCCATGGGCTCACATATCCACAAATGTGCCTGCCCCACTGCCTGTACCTGCTCTCAAATTACCCACTGGGTGGTAGGAGCTGGGGTTATAAGGCACCCCTACATGCCTTTCACTGGGGGAGCAACTGGCCTGGCATTTCTGGGTAACTACCCTGCCACAGGTAGTTCCACCAGGCCATCCTTCCCCACAGCAGGGTATAGTTTTCAGTCATGCCCCAAGACCAAGGGTCTTCTACCACCCCCATAGCTCCTGCCTTTACCTCAAAGGATGTTCTGAGCAGTAGCTCAGCCAGGTGGCACTCTTCCAAATACTAACAGCAGACTGCTGGCTGAGCCCTGAGGGCCTGAGTTAAAATGGAGACTGCTTAGCCCCTCTTCTCCAATCACACGGGTCTCCTGCAGTCACATGACCTCATCATTAAGGCTGGCCTGCACCTGCCGGCTGCCCTGCTGCTACTCTAAGCCCTTAAAGTGGCAGGCACCAAAGGTTCTTTGCCACTGCCTCTGGGGGACTGCCTGCTGCTCTGGGGGTGGGGCAATGACCCCTTGCTCCAGCAGCAGGAAGCTCCCAGCCCCAGCAACCTGATCAGGCAGGGACTTGGAAAGAGCTGCAGGGAAGGGGCAGGTCCAGGCCCCTACCCCAATCTGTTGGTGGGGCAGCTAGCAGCAAGCCCCCAGCTGGGTAGGGATTCCTTGCCCAGCTGGGAACTCACTACTAACTGCCCCACCAGGTAGATCGGGGTAGGGGACTGGACCTGCCCATCCCCTGCAGCTCTTTCCAAGCCCTGCAGTTCAATCAGCTCATCAGGGTGTGGTTCCCAGACCCCGCTCCACCATTGTGGGGTAGGGGCCGGAGAGCCTGTTCCCTGCTCAGCCCCACAATCATGGAGCTGGTTGGAGAATAGGCTGGAGAGATTCTTATTTCCCAACACCAGCTCTGCAGTCGCAGGGCTGGCGCTGCAAGATAATCTCCCAGTGCTGGCCCCATGACCACGGAGCTGGTGCTGGGAGATAAGGATCTCACAGCTTGAGCCCCAAGACAGCAGAGCTCGGGCTAGGAGATAAGAATCTCCCAGTCCACACTCACTGATCGTGATCTTGGAGCTGAGGGCTCGGAGCTCTCTGCTGCCAGGGCAGGGGGACATAATTCCCACCCAGGCTCTGGTGGTAGAGCTCACCCTGGCAGCACACAGCTCCTGGCGGCAGGGAGCAATCTACTGCACCCCTATGACCAGTTGACTGGGAGCAGATTTGCTTCCTGTCAAGCATCTACATCAACGCTACTACTCAGTAACTACTCCTAAGTAAATTTGTTATCTGCATTTGTTACTTGCATTTACCTGCAAATGCAAGTAACAAATTTACTTGCAATTAGTGAGGTTTACTGTGCAGTAAGCAAGTGCATGTGTATATTTATCTGCATATATAGATATATATCTATAGAGAGACAGTGCGTGTGCTTCTTTTTTATCCAAATATCCTTATGGATATGGATGTGGATTTAAGGATTAAATCCAAGAGTTTAAGAGCATAATACAATTTGCAAGACAGAAGTTGCACAGCCAGCCTATGAAATAAGATATACCTCAGCAATATAAACCCGCAGGCCAAAATATTCTGATTTGGTTGCCTAGAGATAAACTCCAAGATTAAAGTGGCCCGATTTTCAGTTGTGCTAAGGAGCTACAGCTCCCACTGACATAGCTGAACTTACTTGTTCCCTCAGGGAGGAAAGGTGTCAGTATCTTGAAACTCCTTGACCTCAGTGCATCTCAGGATAAGGACTTATTTCTTAGACTAAGTTTAAGGCACTAGATTTTTGGCCAAAGTGTCTGTGCCTACACAAGGCGCTGACTGCACAGTAGCCCAAGACTACCATGCAGTAGTGTCACATGGCAGAAACCATGACATGATGCTACTGCACAGTAACACAGGTTACTGCACAGTCATTTAGTACTTATTTATACAAGTACTAAATAACTGTTTAGTACCAACTGCACAGTCAGCGTCTCTTGTAAATGCAGCCAGTATCATTCTAATTTTAGGACCAGATATCCTAGAAACTTTTCTTTTTTTATCAATTAAGTTAATGGCAGTTAAATTAATTGATTATTTGGCTGAGTTGTTTAAGAGCTCACTAGTATTTTGTTATCAGGAATCATATTGACTCTGTTACTAAAATACAGCTTGCAGGAACTATGGGACAGACATTGAAAGTTAGGATATTATTGTAAATTTGTAGTAATCCATTAGAAGGATTGAGGGGGGCCAAGACATCTATTCATCAATTAAAATGGAATCTGCTGCCATTCAGAACATATATGACAGCATCCAATAAGAATCCAAATTCTGACAACTTAGAACCTCATACCTTAACACTTCATAACTCAAATTTTGATGGGCCACCTTTGAAAAGACTTTAGGGCTGGCCAACACACCTTCATCCTCCCTTTTCCTCACCCTATGCCTCTCTTCCCAAGACCAGTAGTCAAATGAAAGAAAATCTTCAGCAGATTCTTTTTTAAATGTGTAGAAATTCTCACCAATCATCTTGCAGAGAAGAAGGCTAGGCTTAGGTCACCCAACCACTTCAGAGCATCTGAAGAGTATCTACTAGGATTGATCTAAAAGTTGATTCTCACAGCCTATGCATGGTCCAGTTTTATTCCCATGCTTGAACCTGGAGTCTCTGAATAATCATCTAGGCAAGAGAGGAATGCTGCCACAAGAACAATTGATCTCACTTTGATGGTGTGAATATGTCTGCTATTATCAAGACATGGGTGCTTCTACATCTCCATTGTTCTCCCTCTCTCTGGGTGCATCTGCACATGCAATTAATGCTCAGTAAAGTTACTGTGAAGTAAAATAAGGTGCAGTAAGATATGACTGGGAACATGTGCAGATTTGCATGCAGTGGGAGCAGCCCAGTCCAGGGGCCAGTCCTAACGTGCACGGGGCCAGAAGAGCTGTGCCGGCTGCAGAGGCAGCTGTCTCACAGCCCCATGAGTCCTGATGTGCATGGGACTTCGAAACAGCAAAATTGCTCCTGGTCAACATGTGCTATTATGCATTATCTAATAAACCATTTATCTAGTACCTGTATGTGTTGGTGCTAACAAATGGCACATTAGACTAATTTAATGTGCAGTAAGTCCTGTACACATGTAGACAGTGATGCTTTACTGTGGAATAGATTAGTCTAATGCACAGTAAAACATCTTGTGTAGACGTGCCCTTTGGCCTTAGGAAGGTTGTTGGCATTAGTATCCTTTTACCTCTTCCTCTCCAGTTCCTGGCCTCAGGTTGCTGAGTGGTGGTCCTACCTCAGAGCCAGAAGTTGGGGTGTCAAAATGCCAGTATTCATTTATGCTTAGATGTCACATATAATTAAAATATTTTTACAGTTAAGTACAGTATGCTATAATACAGTACAGTAGAGTAAAATTTAGTTTGGTATAGTATAGTATAATATAGTTTGGTATAATTTGATGTAGTACAGTTTGGTATAGTTTAACATAGCATTGCTTAGTTTTTGTATAGTGTAGTATAGCACAGCATAGTTTAGTTTAGTATAGTTTGGTATCATTTAGTATAGTTAAGAAAAATAGCTTTCCAATCCCTAAGGCCAATAAGAATAATGATTAATTTATAGCAGTAACTCAGGGAATGAGTGCCAACTGCTGAATAAAAAGGACTTGACTCTTGCCAGTGCCCTTCATGATTCTCTCTAGGGGACAGGTGCCATGAAACAACTGTCCTTGACACTAAATAAGCCCACCATCATAATCCTATATGGCACTGTGCCTAAGGGTTCAATTGGGACAGATTATGTGTTGTGTCTTCAACTTCAAGCAATTGTGAATAAGAAAATTGTGCTGACAGCTTAGTAAAGCAACTCTTTGTTATTCACAGGAAAATGTATTTATGAGGAGCAACTGAGGATTAGGATCTGAAAACTAGTGCTAGGAACATCTTTTGTGCTTCTTTTTGAATACATAGCTGTAACTAGGCATGTGCAACTCCCTTCCCCCACTCAGGCCCTGGAGTCCTTTCCACCCTAATGCACAGAGCTGGCCTTAGGAGTGGGCAACATGGGTGACTGCCTAGGGTGCCATGGACAGGGGTGTGTCCCCCCCCACACACACACAGCAGTGCTCTCCCTCCCCCGCATCGCAGTTGATCCCTGCCCCAGTCAGGAGGAGCAGTGCTCAGCCCAGCCTGTCCTCCCACCTTCACCCACTGTTCAGGAGGAGCCAGATTGGGTAGAGCAGGTGGCATCACCTCCCTTCCAAACTATTCCCCCATGCCCCTGCCCACCTGCAGCAGCGCCATTGACTTGTGGGGGAGGATGCTAGGGGAGGTGATTGGGGGGGTGCAAAAAAAAAAGTTCACCCAAGGCACCACTTTCCTTAAGACCAGTTCTGCCAATGCCATTTTACTTCCTTATGCATGCAGCCCCCCTTTTTTTCCTTGCCTTTGATGCTTTTTTCATATTCTGGATATTTGTAATGAGTCTTGCACAGCGTGACCGTATGTCCCAATTGGCCAACACAGTCCCAGATTTCATAGGCCAATCCTGGCCAGTTGGTGAAAACTAAAATAGAAATCCCAGAATCTTTGGGTTGGGATGCATAAGTACAAAGTGCAGTCTGGTGGGAGGCAGGGTGGGGTGGTGCACCAGGTAGGCGGCCAATACCTGTCTGCCTATCTCTGCCTCTGCCTCCAGCAGCACCACTGACTTGGAGCGAGAGAGGGAGGAGGTGGGCAATGTCCTGGATTTTTTTTAAAAGAATATGGTCACCCTACTCTTTCTGAACAATCTAGTTAAGGAAACTCAACAGCAGTCCATTCTGGCCTCATCAGTCTTTGTTGTGATTTGTGCAAGTCTTCTCAGGGTCCCTCCCAGACTTTAATTGTAATCTTTGGGTGCCCCCTAGGCCCTTTTACCATTATTTTCCCATATCTACCATAGGCTTTGGCTCATCTCCATAACCAGGTGAATTCTGCCTCCCTAGTCATTCCAGCAACCTCCTGGGCCCTCCACTAGCAACTGTCCAGCCCTGGCTTGTCAGGCTGTCTTATCTTCTTGATAGTTTAAGCTTAACTAACTTGGCTTTCTTACCTTGCCTCTCATACAGTTCTAGAGCTAGGCAGAGCCAGAAGTATAAGGCCTCTTGGCCTCATAAGGGATCTTTAACTTTTGGGGTTTTTTTACTTCCTGTGCAGTAACACTGGGACCCTGTCACAGTGTCATACCCAGCACTCTATCAAATGACATAATACAGAATTGCAGTAGGGTTGGTCACTAACCAATGCCATTTCCTTGAGATTTTCATGGAGATCTTCCATTCAAATAGTAACTAGATCAGGCTTTGTTTAATTTGTGAGATAGGATGAGAGAACAGTCTTTGGTGGTAAAGCTGCAGTTACTATGTAAAAAAATGAAGGTTCTATAAGGCACTCATAATGAATCTCCATTGTAGTTTGAAGAAAAGCTTTCCTGAGTATCTTACTGATAATTTGCAGTATATAAGGCATGTCTACATGAGCCGCGTTAATGCGCCTTAGCCTAAGTTACTGCACAGTACAGGCATTTATCTATACATGTATGCCCTTACGGTACAGTAATTTAAGCTAATCACACCTAAATTTGATACCTGAAAATGTAGGTATCAGATTTAGTCGTGATTAGTTAATGCACAGTAATGCATGTGTAGGTGCGACCCGGCACTAACTTTAGTGCTGGGTCTGCCCTGCCACTAGGGAGCCGGGCTGAGCCAGGCCCCAGGGCTCCTGGCCAGCTGCCTTTCCTGCTCCAGGGCTGGGCTGCTTTCTGGCAGCCCCTAGCTGCAGGCTATAAAAGCCAGCAGCCATTTTGCTCTGAGGGAGCCTGTTCTTTGTCCAGGAGCCCAACAGGCCTCCTGTGCCCCACTGGACAGGCCACAGGCTGCCTCTGCCTGGGCTATTTCCTCTGCAGAGTTGCTGCTTATACACAGGTGAGTGTTGCAAAGGGGCTTGCCCAGTCTTGAGATTTCTCCAGGGCTGCTGCCTGGCTATCTCCGGCAGCAGGGCCAACACATGGTCCCTGCTGCTGCTCACCCCTAACGGTGTCTCTTTGCAGGTGATGTGATAAAGTGCCTCTGCTGCACAGCTTCCAGTTCCTGGCTGTACCATTCTGCTCCTGAGTGCTGTCCAGGGACAGCCACCCAGGGACAGCTGCGTGGGGTCCCAGAGAACCAGTGTGGGATGAGCATGTCATCTTCATCATCCTCCCTGTTAAGCCCTGTCCCCACCCGCATGAGGACACTCCTGGTTGGCACAGCAGTGCTGCATTAAGGTCAGGGCCATGCGGACACAGTGGATGGCCCTGACTGACTACAATCATCAGTCCAGTTGTGCCCGTAAGATGATGGCCTTTATGTGGGAGATAACCCATATTTTGGTGCCCTGGAATATGGGTGCAACCCAGGCTGCACTCCTGCAAGTGTTACCAGCACGGGCCACCTAGCTGAGCCTTCAGCCCACCCTGACCTCTCCGGTGACATGTCACCAGAGGAGGGGCCCTCAGCCCTTCAGCACCTCATCCCATCCTCCTCCACACCTGCTGCATCCACCAACATATTGGGGAGCCCTGGCCAGTGGCTGTCTCACCCTTGATGCAGCCCCAGACTCTGCCATGAGGACTGGCTGGACATGACACTGCCAAGCACCAGCAGGAAAACCCCTCCCCAGGAGGGGGGGCCCTGACCAGGCACCGATTCACCACACACCACAGGATGCAGACACTGGGTGCAGCTGGATGCCATCACCAATGGGGAGGCCTGTGCCAACCTGCCAGCCTTGCTAGCCCAGGACACATGGTAAGTCCCGCACTGGAGGAGGGCCCTACCAGTCTCCACCCCTGGCCCTGGATTCCCCTGCTACAGCACACAGGGAGGTAGGCCACAGTTCAGAACTTTTTTAGCAGCCTATGTCCCTGCAGCTGGGCAGGCATGGTCCTCTCACACACTGAGGAAAGTGTTGATACTGGCGGCAATGTCCTTGGCAGCAGGGGGCAGGGATGTGTACTGCTGCCATAGGTAGCCCTCCAGGTAGTGACAGAAGTTGTGGGGTAGCCCAGGCTTGCCCCCCATGCCATCGTAGCTCAGGGTCCTAAACAAGGAGCACAGCCATGCCCACAGCACCAGGAGGATAAGCAGCAGTAGGGCATAGTGGTTCAGGCACCCCTCAGCCTGCATAAATGGCTCATTGTGCACCGCACAGGGCATGCGCAGGAGGGGCACACTCAGGGCTCAGCAGTGGCATGGGGTGGTGGGGTGCCAGCTTCAGGGAACCTTCCCAAAGAAGCCCCCTGTGGGGAGGGTGGGGGCACGGCCAGCCCCTTACCCCAGTTGCCCAGGAGCCCTATGCACCCTGAGCCCAGCCACCATGGACTGGATGGCAACATGGCAGAGCAGGTGGTCTGGAGGGAGGGAGGGTAGAGTAGGATCTGGAGCCACAGCAGCAGGTGCTGCCAGCAGCCTGGCCTGTCCCACCCTGGGAAGAGGACAGGGAAGGCAGTCTTCCTGCTGTCAGCACCCAGCAGGCCATCAGCCCCAGGAGAGTAAGGGGAAACAGGGGGCTAGGGTGGCAGCCACCTGGGTTTGGGTCTGCCTAGCCAGCTTACCATGGTACCTGGGCACCTGTCCCTAGCCGACCCCCGATCTGAGGCTGGGCAGCACATGGCCCATAGCGCAGAGCATCTTATCTCTGAAATGTTGCAAACTCTCACAAAAGGCTTCTGTCTCTTGCCTCTGCAGGGCCAACATCTGAACGTGGGGGAGAGGCCAACAGCCCCAGTGAGGATGCAGGCTCCAGGTTGCCACTGTCCACTGCTGGAGCCATCTGGATGCACTGGCTGCACCAGCAGCGCATCAGGGACCGGGCCCTCGTCCAGCAACTGGTGGTGGTGGCAGAGGAGCAGGAGGCATGGCAGTAGGCACAGGAGATGTGGGAGCATGCCTGGTGGGCAGAGAATGGCCGTGGGGTGGAGGCACAGGACCAGGTACAGCAGGACTACTGGGCCCAAATGGAGGCCCTGAAGGAGGAGCACTTGGAGTTGCTCCAGCAGCAGGGGGACACTGTCCACCAGGCCATGAGCACCCTCCTGGCCCTGGTGGCTGCATCCATGTCTCCCACTGCCTGGCTTGTGCTCATGGCCTCACAGGGGCCTTGGGTCCTGCCCACTGGCCCACTGCAGGCCCCTGCCTAGCCCTGGGAGATGCTCCTTGGGTGTCTCCTACCCACCAGATCCCCTGGCCTGGCCCCTGCCCCAGACCTACTGCTACCTGCCTGGGCCCGACCCCACTACTCTTCCCCTGCACCACACAGCCGAAGGCCTGGCCATACATGAGGTGCCACCTGCTTGGCCCCTGGACCTACAGGGGAACATCTAGAGGCTGGGATGCTGGGCCCCTGCCCTGGGGCTCTTCCCCCTAGGCCCCCTATGACCCCTCAGTCTGGGATTGAAGACCCTAAAGCATCAGTTTTCCACTTGTAAGTGGGTTTTTTAATGTGGATGGGGAGGGTGGTGGAGGGGTTCTGTTGGTTGAGGTGGGGGTTCTGTTTGTTGATGTGGGAAGGGGGAGGGATGCAGGTGGGTGTTGTAAAGGTAATAAAGTTTTTTTGTTTTTACCATGTGCGTGTCCTGAGAGTGGTGCTGGGGGTGCTCAGGATGTAGGCGGGGGGTGTGAGCAGCAGGGCAGGAGGGATGGAGTGGGAGGGAGTGTAGGAGGAGGGGGTCAGGCAGGGCCTCCCACAGCCAGTGCCATGGCCCCCGCTGGTGGGTGCAAGGCTTTCCTGGGGCCTGGGCTAGAGCCAGCAGGGCCAGCACCATGGCCAGCAGGACCATGGGGCACTGGTTGCTGCTGGCAGGGGCCGGGCTAGGGCAGTCGGCATAACTGGAAGGGGTAGGGGCAGGGGCAGGGTCTGGAGTAGCCCTGGCATGGGGAAGTAGGGTGGACAAGGAGGGAGCTGCCATGTGCTGCCCCTGTGCTGGGCACATGGCTCCTGGGTAGGGAAGGGCCTGGCTAGGGATCAGAGTTTCCAAGATGGCTGCCAAGTGCTGGCAGCTGGCTCTGGCCTCCACGGCAGCTGGCTCTGCCTTCAACATGGCTGCAAAGGGCTGGAAGCCATATGGCCAAAGGCTGGAGCTCCCCCCAGTGGCCACAGGAGCACATGGCAGGGCTGCAGGGACTTGGCACTAATTTTAGTGCCAAGTCCTGCATGTGTAGACACCTGCCAAAAATCACTTAATGCACATTAAATTTAGTTGTGCTTTAATGCATGTGTAGATGCGTCCATAGAGTAGCACTCCAAAAGCAGGCTTAATTAATGAGAAAAAACACATAAACTCATTATGATTAATAAGTGTTCTTAATTAACTTACAAATACCAGAGAGGCATAAGAGGCCTGAAGTTATAGCCCACTCAGGTCTTTGCTGAGCAAGTTAGAAATTATAAACATCTCTCTTCTGCACAGAACACGTTAGGCTAAATGGAATGAGCTATTTCTCTCACAGCTGGATTTCCACTTGTGTCATTCTTGAGGATTCCCTGTTGGGTGATTATTTGGGTCTATTATGTATGCTTTCCTTTATTATATTAAATTATTGTTAAAAAACAGCAGTCTCTATACTTTTTCTTTAGGGCCTCAAAGGGGATGAAAGGAACAAAACAGCACCAGAAGACAGATGAAAAGAGAATGGTAGCCCCGAGCCAGCAGAAATATACTGAGGCATTCCT
>NW_005842034.1:1127626-1139778 GCF_000455745.1 Alligator sinensis | reverse complement strand
AGAAGTAACCAAAAGGAAGCCCAGCCACTTTTCACAGCATGTTCCACTTAAATAGTGGTAGATTCCCACAAAGTCATTCACATGGTATTTAAATAATGGACAGATCAAGAAGGAGAACAATGCTAGCACTGATTCTGAAGTTGATATCATAGCCCTATAACCCCACAGAGAGCAGACAAAGTTGGCTGGGGCTGCCACACCAGGCTTAGAAAATAAAGGGAAAATGTTCCATCTCACTGTCATTCCTCTACCCCTACACTAGAAAAGTGTCCTTTTAAAAGTTCAGTTCAAAGTAAGATCTCAAGGCCTTTTGCCCTTATTCTAGGAAAGAAACCCAGGCTTCCCTCATTTTGAATAACTGGAAAAACTTCAAAGACCCAAGCAAGCTCCTTTTAGTCCTTGTAAGCAAAAAAAGAAAACTGAAAGCAAAATCATTTCTGCAACCCTCTTCAAAAAAAGATCAAGTTCCCGAAGTGACTACAACCTTGGCTTATTTTTATCTTGTGCAATAGGGAAAAAGACCTATTTCTGGACCTGAGTTCCTGGCAGGCCTTTGAGATACTCAGGCTGTGCCCCCACAACCTTCTTCAAAGCTACAAACTCCTCCCTCTTTAGGAACCTTAAGGCACTATGCGTTCTAACTAATATAGCATTAGCCTCTCTGGCCATGTCCAGGCAAGCGTGTCTATGTGGTATGCGGAGCTGCAAACGCATCTGCAGTGCCACAAACTGCGTGTTCAGTTCTCCATGCTGCAAGGGAGCAGCGTGAGGGGGCAGGTTGCAAAAAATATGTGGAGCGGCGCACTCAGGGGCAGCATGCACCACTCAAAACCGGACCCAGGCCAGCCGGAGCTGCACTCTGCTGCCAGCCAGGCTCCGCATGGCACGATTGTCTATGCTGTAGCCCTGGGAAGTCCCCAGAACCCCAGGTAAGGCTGCTGGGGCCTGAACAGTGCTGGTCCCAGCCTTCCCTATCCCACTTGGGGTAACTTGCCATGCACCAGAGGGCGCATGGCACAGACATTCATCAGGAACAAGGAGCAGTGGCACAAGGTGTGCTGCCACTAGTTCTCCCTGGGGAACCAAATGTCCACACATGTGAACACAGACTTTCAGTGCATATTGCTGTAGATCCATTGATTTCAATGCCATTTTACAACACTCAAGGATCTGGCATATGGGATTTTTAAGTTATCTTTCCTGGTGTGCATTTTCCTCAAATGTCAGCTGCTAACAGTATTTCATTTCTTTGGGGCTAGTCAAGACATCTTGTGGAAGGATGGTATAAAGAGGGTGTGGGTGTAGGTGAGGTGCTTACATTGCTTACATTGTAGACATTTGGATTGCACTGATATACACTGGTTCAATCCCCAAATGCCAGCATGCTATGCTGAAGTGAAGCAAAGATTTCACTGGTACAGATTTCTTTAACATAGGTCCTGACCTCAATGCCAGAGACAGAAATGTACATTAGTAGAACTGTGTACAGTTTTGTTCAGAAAACTATCTCATCCAACAAAAAGCCAATAGATGAGAAATTGAAACACACCATACAAAGTGTTCAAATAAATTGGCTTCATATGTCAGTTGCTTTGGCATAATTTATAAGGAACTATAATATCATAGAGCAGTACTGGAGGAGTGATGCTTTATGATTTATACCATTATCCTCAATGGCTTCTGTGTGGGCCTTGCTCATATAAGGCCATGTTAGTACATCAGTGAAAAAACAGATTCTCGAAGCAAAAGGAGAGTTTTATCCTGCAAAAAATGTTTAGGCCAAACTATCCGTAGCATCAATTAATTAAAACTCACAGTATCTCTGGTATGGGTTAGTAATGCCTTCTTTTATAGATAGAGAAAATGAGGCACACTACATTTTAAGTGTTCTTATGAGTCAGTCGCTGAATCAGGACTAGAGTGTAGGAGCTTTGAGTCTCAGTACCCACCTGTGAGTGATGTTTCGATCTTAATTCTTATGCTTATGGTGTATTGATTTATTCGTAATCACAGTATAGATTCCTATAAATTGGGAGTTTCTAAACTACAATTTGCAAGTGCTTTTTTTCCTTTTCAAAGATATTTTATTTTGCTGGTTTATTTAATGTGACACATTCTCCAAGCAGATCGAACATGTGAGAACCAAACAACTGCATGGCAGGGAGTCCTTGGTGATGAGAGAGAAATGGAAGTCTAGCTGTGAAGAAAATAGCTGACATCATTGTATTTTATAATGGAGCTTTTTGAAGTGTACATTTACAATTTTCGTAATGTCCATAAAAAAGACCGTGTGAGTTAAAACACTGGACCTTTTCAGTTTGCTTACTCCTGCAAGGCAAACAAACATTGATATTGTATATACAAGACTTAGTTCATATTAATTAAGCCTGCTTAGAACAGGGAGCCAGGGGCTGCCCTGCCTGTTACTTTAAGGGGAAAACAGCAGCAGAGTTGGTCGAGGGAACCACTGCACTTGATGGGCTAGCTGCAGGGGAATAGGCAGCCAGAGACCAGAGACTATATGAATGCCTATTGCAGTGCTATCTGCTCTACAATAGGACAGTAGGGCAGAGCCCTGTTTGGACAACTGAGCACTGCTAAGGCAGCCAGAGCAGTGGTTGCAAGATGCTCCGAGATATAGCCATCAGACTCTGATTAGTAATCCTGCAGGTGGCTGGGGAATCACCTACATGGAAAGGACAGGGCTTGTGGGGTTTATAAGCTCAAGGCCAGAGCCAGAGAAGTCAGTCTTGCCATGCTGGGGCAGGAAAAAGAGCTCCGAGGAAGGGAAGAGGTACCCTGAGGGACCCTGAACCAGAGCAGAATGACAGCCGAGTGTGAGGGCTGCTCCAGGGGGTGAGGGATGCTCTGAAGTGGGGGGGGGGGGGGTTTCCTTTTAAAGTGATAGCATGCCTTTTCTTTCCCTGATGTTTTATTTGCCTGCAGGGAAGGTTTAGGTTCAAGTGTTTGCTTGCTTTTATGTTTTGATTCATAGTGGTGGATCGGGTTGGGAATAACAGGGGAGGATGAGGTCCCAGTGGTGCCAGAGAGGCACATCAGATAGCCCACTAGAGGCAGGGACTCAGGGCACAAGCCCAAAAAGGGTAATAGCAGTCCTGAAGCCAAGAGGGCCAGAGCACAAGCCCAAGAGGGGTGGTAGCAGGCCTGAGGCCCAGAGAGCAAGAACAAAAGACTGGAATGGGCTGAAGCCTAGGTTAGATGGAAGTCAGAGTAGTGCTGGGACCAGAGGCCAGCTCTGACACAGTAAGCCTAGGATAAAGGGCCTAGCTAGCTGAAGCTAGCTAGCATGGAGCTGAACCTAGCTAGCAAGGAGCTGAGAAGGCTAAGGCCCCAACCAGGGTGTAGAGGCCTAAGGAGACCTAGCATTGGCTTGGGGGGAAAATGCCCTTCCTAAGTGATGACTGGCAACATCTGTGAGGCATGGGCTTGGCTACAGGGGCAATTGGAGGCCATGAATATCCCATAAGGCAGGAGGTGTCCTGGGGTCACAAAAGGGCCCAGAGATCCCATTTAGCGTGAGGATAGGACTGAGGCTAGCAGGATTCCAAGCGGGGATCTTCTGGTGGAAAGTAGGACTAGGGCTTGTTCTACAACCCTTAAGTAGCTTCCCTTTAAAAATCAACCAGTTACACTAAGGTGCAGCAGGAAAATGCAAAAAGGAGCGTACTTAGAGCCAGAGCAAGGCAGTGGCCATTTGGCCACTGGGGGGCACTATAGCCACCCTTGGGGCCAGGTTTTGGAACTGCTGTTCCAAAACACTGTAAATATCAGTGGCCTAAGAAATCAAGATTTTAATATTGCCTCCATAGTAACATTAATTCGGAAAAAAAAATATAGATAAAATAAACCATTGTCCATTAGGGTTGTTTTTTCCAAAGGAGGAAAATGAACCAGTATATAAAGTGTGTATGTGTACAATTAGCACAATGTGTGTTCACTAGAGCAAAGTATGTAGAAGAGTTGCAAGGTAAAAAAGAAAGATAAAGTGCAGCACAAATCCTTATTTAGGATATACTACATTGCAGATAAACACAGTAGCAACTTGAAAGAAGCAATAATAATTTGTTCTTATTGAGCATCTTTTATCAAATCATTGTATCTTCACTTTTTTATCAAAGCACTTTCAAAACATTAGCTATAAAGTGTTAGCATATAAATAAGATAATGTAAAACATTTGTATTGGTATTAGTGGAAAATGTTAGTAGTGGAAAACAATTTTAAAAAACACAAGGAAAATGTGGCTAAAATACAAAACTCCATACTAGGCAAATTTGAAAAAGAAACACATGGTCCCATTTTAACAGCAATGATGAATTATACTTAAAATTATTGCATTAATGTGCTTTTGCTTTCCAGGTTTTAATCTATAGATGAATGTTCCTTGAATACATTGGCAGACAAGGTTCCTTGGGTGAATTTGATATCTTTTATTAGACCAACCCAAATGGTTGGAGAATAGTTATTAAACAAGCTTTCGGGTTCAAAAACCCTTCGTCAGGCTCAGGAAGCTGCAGCAGTTGGTGCAGCTTCCTGAGCCTGACGAAGGGTTTTTGAACCCGAAAGCTTGCTTAATAACTATTCTCCAACCATTTGGGTTGGTCTAATAAAAGATATCAAATTCACCCAAGGAACCTTGTCTGCCTATATCCTTAGACCAACACGGCTACAACCTAAGCCCCTTGAATACATTGGCACATTTCCACTTTTGGATAAAGAGGCACTGCCAACTACTTTCCTTGATTAAAAAAATACTTTCCATTTTGTAATGCTTATTTTAGAAATGTTGAAGATAAAATGTGTTTCCTTACTAACTCTGTCATGGCCCCAGCAGCAACATGCAAAGCTATTTCTGAGTTGACAGCTGTTGTAGAACAGCATGGGTGTGCACACTTAGTTTTCAGATGTATCATCAGGGCAAAACCACCCTGCATTTTTCTTTAGTTACTCAGCGATAGTGGGGAGGTACTTTATTAAGAGGTTCTCAAAATCAGAAGTTTTTTTTTTTTATAGCTATTTGAAAGACTATGGACCTCATGTGGCATTGGACATTTTATTGTAACTAAAACTCGGATGGACAGTGTAGGTGTAAGGTGTATGAAAATAAAATGTTTCAACAGAATCCAAATAAAGGTTATTTCAACTGGACACAAAATCCAGTTTAGACGCATGCTTTGTTAATAGGAATGAATCAAAAACTGTACTGGGTTTTTATATAAATCATATCTAATAATTAAGGATGTGTTTTATGAACCAACTGTAAATCCCTTACTTGTCATTACAGTGTAGTAAAAGGGAAGATATATTTATTTGGAGGTTGCTCAACCCAGGAAGCTGAAGAATGTCTTCCAGGAGTCCACAGCTTTGACCTCAGTGAGTAGAAATATAGAAATAAAGTATGAGCTATTTATAGCTTAATTAAGGTAATGAGAAATCTAAAAAGCCTTTCAATTACAGCAACATTTCTTTTATGAAAACTTGCAATAATTATTCTAATGTATTTATATTCAATGTCATACAGCCCAAAATATGACACCTAATACTTTTCCAAGCTCAAAAATTATCCTTTGTGTGGGAAAAATTGTCTGCATAACAAAATGACGTCTACAGTAATTTCAGAATGAGAGCTTTCAAATGCCAAATAATGGAACTATAGCATTGGAAGGGAACTCAGAGATCATCCAGTCTAGCAACCCTCTGCAGAGAAACAGGATTTGCTGTTTCTAAATCATTCCCAATAGATGCCTGTCTAGCCTGTTCCCAACAAAATCTAAACAAAGTATTTTCTGGAGTCTGGATTTATGGTGCATCCAATGACCATCTTTTTTTTTTTTTTTTTTGACTGGGGGATGATTTATTAGTCCTGTTTCCATAGGAAAACAGAGGTAATTCTAATAGACACTTTTGTTTCTTAACCGGTTAACCAAATGAAGATGGATAGCAAGAGGATAACCCTTTTTACTACTGTATAGCCATTACTGTAGCTCTAGAGTTTGTTGTCCCAAACCCTATAGAGAACTGCATCGAATGCAACTCATCTCCCTTCTCCATTCACTGGAGGCAGCTTGGTTCACTGGTGGATTCCCTACTGTGAATGTGGAAGATAAAATACTAAGTCTGCACCAAAGATTATTGCACAATCTGCTGTGTTTCAAATGCCATATCAAACTTACTGTCACAAAGAAATATATTTTGAGACACTAGGCTAGACCCAAGCAAGGGCCTTTAAATATTGTCTTATTAAATTTTGATACATAAATGATAAAATTTTAATTACTTCATTTTTAAGATCAATATGCAAATATTTTTTCTAGCTGTTCTATATATAGGTAGTTAGAAAATGGTTTCCCCATCCTACAAAATCTTTTGCATTTTTCCCATTCCACATTCAGAACAATTGAGAGACATTTTGAAATTGTTTTTCCCTTTATACACAGAGTGAGGATGAGAATAATCTACAATTCAGTAGTTCCTGGAGATACTGAAGATCTAAGCGGAGCAGACCCTTGAACCTGGGACTCACACATTGCAGATGAACTCTCACATTTCAGTGGGTGGGCTATAGGATGAATCTCTCCCTTTCTCCCTCTGGTGCAATGAATATTTAATTATGTATCTAAAGTGCAACCACTCCAGCAAAGGAGGGATTCATATTTAATTAAAATAACCAAAATGGTATATTTTAATAAAACAATATATAAGTTTATCATATAGAAGAAGAAATGAAAGAATTTCTGTTTTAGATACAAGCTTTCATGAATCCTATAGGCTGCTGACAGACATGAAAAAATAAATAAATGAAAACAGCACTTTACCAGAAGAGGAAGCACGTTAGTTCAACCTGGCCCCACAGCATTTGTATAGATCATATTCTTCAGTGGGGCTTTTTGGGGCTTTTATCTAAAGATGATTCAATTAACTATTAGATAAAAGTACAAAAATGTACCACTGAAAAGTGCAATCTGTACAGACATTGGGCAGTCCGGGTCAAACTAATGTGATGCCTCTTATGAGCATGCGCTGAGCTTGGCATGGGAGCACACTAAGCTTAAAGTAAAGCTGTTTTGGTTTGGTTTGGTTTGTTTTTTTCATGTGTGTAAGTAGCCATAAACTTTATAAGGAAAATAATCCATGAAAAATCCAAGATGTGCAGTGTCCTTTGGTCTGTTTCACTAAGATAAAAAAATGTAGATAAAGGGGAGATGAGCTGCAGGAAATAAGAGGGAGATGACACCCAAGTTCTCTGACTAAAATTAAGCACACGAATTAACCTTATAAGCAGCAGAGCCTTAGACATGAAGGATTTATGAGGAATATAATACACAAAAAGAACTAAGCCAAAGGACCAGATGGTTCCTTCCCAGGAAAGGAAAAAGTCAGATGTCCTTGAAAGCAAGCAAGCAAGGTAGGGAGTAATTCTTTGAGCAACTATGACCTAGAAAAGTTAAGTACAGTATTCCTCATTAAATATGGCCATTTGTGAGTTGCAGCTTGTAGAAGCCGGGCACCCCCCCAAAAAAGGACTGAAAACCAAAGAAGGCAAAATAAACTGAGAAAGAGGGGTTCTTTGCCAGTTCTAATGGGTCTGTGTTGCAACTATACAGTATGGATTTGCTGTTCTCTTGAGTGTCACCCTAAATTTCCATGTCATTAATGCCTACAAAAATCTTGCTGTGAGTTACTGCCATAATTAAGATTATAGTTACGTTGCATGGACATTCACATTCTTAGGCAGAGACCATTAAAATAAAAACTGTCTACCATGCTTTGTTCTATGTGAATCTTTGAATTTATGGTTTTCTTTATACAGAGTAAATAAGCTAAAAAGTAACAAAAATTTAAAATTTAGGTCCAGATTTTCAAAATATTATGCACAAGGACTTCAGCTAGCCACATAAATCCCGTAACATTTTTCCAAGTATCTTTTTGCTCTGTGTATACTCCCTAAATGCCTACACATATCAGAATATTTATACAGGATTTGAGAAACTTCTGAAATACATTATTGTGAAATTTGGACCAAAAGTATAGAGTAGAATCATTATTCCCTGTACCCACTTGAGCCAAAACAGTTGGTGCCTTGCACACTTGAACCAAGCTGTTGTGTTCTGCAGCCGACGTACAGGTACTTTGGGTTACTCACTCACGATTAGTTTCCCTTAGCTCGTCTCCCATGCCTTGATCTCAAAGAAGAGGAATAAAGAAAAAGGAGGTTCCTGTGCTGGTAAAGACTGTCGTGAGTGTGTTCCCATCAATGGTGTTTCTTGGGACTCTGCCTCCCCTACACCCCATCCAGTTACCAACTGAGTCTTGATGGCTCCAAGCTTACAGCTTTCAGCAAGATACAAATAGATCTTACTTTGTCCTAAGTTTTCTCTTATCCCTTTTAATAAGGGAAACTACTATAAATTGATCCAGTGTCCTTTTTTTTACCTGACAGCTCAGTCCAGGATAGACCTATAATAATCCTGAATCTCCCAATTCACTTAATTAATTGGTGGGTATATAATTATAGCTATATCAATTCATAAAAAAGAAACGTAAATAATGATCCCAAAAATTAAATAATGATTAATTCATTATGCTTATCTTCACCTACAACAGTTTCATTATGAGTTCAGTAAGAGGGTTCACTGCACATCATATGCACATTTAGCTCGGGGTTATCCCACCTTCTTAGTCTCCAATCAGTTGTCTCCTAGGCTTGCTATCTGGTGTTCCACCAAGCTTTGGCTTGAGGCTTCCCTGGTGTCCTGTCTCAGGATTTCTGCTTTCGTGTATGAGGGTGTGGATGCAGACATCCCAGCTCCACTGCCCGGCACCATCTGAATGCTGAAGACCCCTCTGGGTCTCCAGTCTGAGGAATCAATCTGGCCGCTTACCCTGGTTCTGTCTGGTGTGGTCAGTGTAGGTGTGCTGCTCTCTTCATCCTCTATGCCCAACTCTGCCCTGGTCTTTTAAACTCCAGCAATGGGCGCAGGTTTTTTACTTCACAGCCCACCCACTTCTTAAGCAGCAGCATGCACACACTCACAAACCATGGCATAGGCACCATGTACTACTCCATTTCTACCAGCTCCACACCTGTAGGTAAGAACCGGCCCTTTCCTGCCATTTCCAAGCAAAACAAGCAGGTTGTTGGCACCTCGGCTGAGTGAAAGAAAGCAGGTTGTCAGTGCTTCAGGGTTATCTGTGTATTTTGTCGCTCAGCGACATTCTCCAAAATATATTATTCACTTAGTCTCTTATAATATATTTCTCTGTGAGATGTTATGTAAACTGCTGGTAACACTTATTTTTATACACTGCTTACATGGAGATTTTACATTTAGATGAATCTAACTAGGGTTAGGTCAATCTAAATGCCCATCTTTGCAGACATTCAAGGGGTTTAAATTGGGCTAAAAATGGTGGACATGATCCAAATTATTTCACCTGAGTAGGTTGGGAAAGGATTAAGTTAAGCCAACAAGCATCTGAACACATTCAGAGCTTAGCCCCAGGGCTGGGGAAGCACAGCTGCTTGCCCAAGCCCTGAAGCCACACTCTTCCTACCCCACCCCAAACCTGACTGGACTATTTTAGCCTCTCAAGCCCCCACCCAAGGACCCAGCAACCTCCCACTGCAGACACACCAGCCACCCCCCTCCCCAACCCATCAGACTCCCTTGCAGACCCACTGCCACTGCCTGATACCACCTGCCACTCCCTCCACCCTGAGTTACTGACATCAGGTTCCCTGCACAGCTCCCAGACTGGTGAATTCCTGTATACAATCTACAATCACATGGCTTAAAATAAGTCACGTGATTGTAGACTGGCTGTGGTGAGTGTCTGTACACACCACAGTGGAATGTTTCAATACCATAGGTAAGTTATAACATTCATATTTTTTAAATTCCCCTTAGATTTTGGGTAACTTTTTTTTCAAATAAATATCTACAGAACTAAAGGAGAAACTAATACATAAGGTGCATATAAATTGAAAGGACCAGGTCAAATTACAAGCCAATGAAAGAAAAAAATAATAGCACTCATGAAAATAAGAAGTGCAGTCTAAATCATCTTATCAGTTCATTATAATTTGAAAAGATGGTATATCATCTTATGAGCATATAAATATAGTTTATACAAATGTTCGATCTGAGAGTCATATTTCTGATCAAAATCTCACTAAATCATTAGAATTATGTCCAGTAACAGCAATGGGTTTGGGGTCTAGTAATAGAAAGATATATGTAGATGTTGTGTGTAGTTCAGGAAAGCAGCTGGAAGGCACAATAAGGGACTATTCATCTGTATGTGACAGTGAGGAAGAAATAACAAGAGAAAAACCTATGATCAAAGGTGCATGATCTTTTACATGATGCATTTTGTATGTTGGTCTGATGGAGTACATTAGTTGTCTTAGATCTGGGAACTTTAAATTGAAGGTAACTTTTGATTTGTTGTGGCGGGTTTTTTTACTTCACTGGGTTCCTTATGGATGAAGGACCAGACACATAAGCATGCTTCTCTGGAGTAAAGATGTTTTATGTAATCTCCCAGGATAGGAAGCATAATTTTGTGTTGCTTGTCTTCATCATCAGGATTATAGATCAGATTTCATTTTCTGTTCCCTGAGGGTGAATTGTGTTCATGTGGGGTTTTTCCCCATAGCTTAGTGGGGCTTCTTTGTATAAAGTAAGAGATATGAGAATATATTTTTGGGTACAATCATATGGCACTACACGCACACCCAGATTATAGAGGTATCCGAGTGGTTTACACAGAGTTGCCCAGATCACACAAAGTAAGCAAGTGGTCACACACCCAACTCTGCAAAGATCCCTGCCTGCAATATTGTTGGTATCTAGTACAATCTGGTAAGGATTTTATTTTGAGTTGAACACAGATTTAATGAGGTGGCGTTTTTATGTTGTGCCAGATCCAATTACATCTGATGCAAGATACTTCAGTAATATAGAAGTTCATTTAATTTGGTCTTGAACAGATGAACACAAAGACTAAAAGCAACTTAGGACCAGCTTCTGTTCTACCCCTTAGGCATATAAGTGCGCTTAGGCACCTAAGAGTGATAATATTCTGCTCTCCTTGAGTCCCTGAAAAGCAATTAATACAGCAGGTGAGCGGGTCCTCCTGTTCACTGTTTTTGTGGATTAAGCTTAAAGGTAAGATAATGGTGTCACAACAGTAGATATATTAATGGATTTTCAGGACTTGAATAGGATGGAATAGAATTGCATGTAGATACCTAAGTCTTCTTAGCCACCTAATAAGTGGAACAGAATCTGGCCCTTAGTGTTTAACATTTTTCTTGCATCTCTCCTTAATTATTGTTCAAAGTATCTTTGTCTTCAAATTCTTATACATCCTTGGCTCATTGAGTCTAAGAATTTTGCTAGCACTGTTCACCAAGGTGACATGTTACATCATGTATTTGCATTTTTAAGGAATGAAATTCTTTTCAGCTTTCACTGATTTTTTTTTTCATTCAGAGGCTGAGCCACATAGGTAAAATCTATCACTCTGAAAGAAGTGTCAGAATATTAGCAAGGTTCAATCAACTTGATGCATGACTTACCATTGCACTTGCTTATGGAAAGGAAATATAGGATTAAATTCAGGCCTCAGGCTGCACTAGGCATATGTCCAAAAGCTACAGCTGTGGGGGGCAAGTAAGGGGAACACTGCAGGCAGAGTTCATATTCAGCATGTCCTTTGCTATCCAAAAGATGGCAGAGGTAACATACTAAGGCAAGAGGTATAGTTCCTGTGCCTGTGAACCTTTTAGACTCATAGCATGAGATTCTCTGCAGAGCCTGTACACATCCGAATCAGTCAAAATATAGGCCAATTTTGTACGAATCTGGGAAAACAGTGGCAAAGTACTTAACATATATATTCAAATATATGACAAGGTTTTTCCCTCCATTCAGCATGGGAGGGGCTCATTTTAGATTTGACTGTGGGCAGACAAGCAGCTGCCGTGGCTCTGTGTGGAGCCAGGGTGGTTCATGCAGCAGGTAGGGGATACAAGGGAGAATGTGGGGAAAGAGCGTATGGTGGGCGGGGAGCTCGGGAGAAAGAGTGGGAGGATTGCAGGGCAAGTGGGGTGCAGAGTGAGGGGAGT
>NW_005842034.1:1117860-1127616 GCF_000455745.1 Alligator sinensis | reverse complement strand
AGCACAGGGGAAGGGACATGGGGAAAGGGATGCATAGGGTGGTGAAAAATGGAGCATGGAATGAGAGAAGCACAGAAAAGGGGAGTGGGGAAAGGGCATGCTGTGCAGGGGGAGCATGGGAAAGGTTTGCACAGAGCAGGGAGAGCATGGGGAAGGGGTGCACAGAGCAGCAGGGGATCTGCTGCAGTTCCAGCCCTGACCCCAGCTGGGGCTGGAGGCTGAAACTAGAGACGCCACTGGCCTGGCCTGGCCTGGTCAGGTGCTCCATGCACCGAGCAGAGACAGAACAAGAGCAGCTGCGAAGGTAAGGGGGAAGGGAACAGGCACAAGAAGGGGATTAGTGGTAGGAGGGGGAAATACTAGAGTGGAATGAACAGCAGGAAGGTAGGCATGGGGGGCACAAGGGGTATGGGGCAAGCTGTCTTTCCTCTAGTAGCTGCTTTCCCTGCCACTACTTTCACTGTGGCAGTGGTAGAATGGATACATTTAAGAGGACTCTCCAATAACTAGATTCTAGACATGGAAAATTAAAACAAATTTTCCAAGTCTAGAATCTAATAATTGGGTGGGGCTCCTTAAATTCAGGGTCATCTTTGATTCGGGTAAATATGGTAACAGCTATGCCTCAGTGAATGGGAAGCTACTGATAAATTTCTCTAGCTTGGTGTAAACCTGTTGCTTTATAAACATTTATAGTAATTGTTGATATTGTAATTGTTTTCATAACAGGCAAAAGATGATTCCTGCAGGTTTGACTTTTTGGATGTTCATGAATTCTAACTACCCCTTCTTTCATTTGTATGGAACATCTTCCCTCACCAAAACCACTTCAGTGCTTCCTTTTCTGCCTACTCTTTTTTGTCACTTTTCATCATAGGCTCAGATCCTGCTATTTGAACTAGGTAGCTGACCCCAGCACTTGTGCAAAGTCCTGCCATATCTGCACAGATTCTGTTGCAGGATCAGAACCACTGGATCAATCTTAGACCCCATACTAGACTCCTTCCTCAGTTTAGGTCTAGATATCTACCTCTCCAAATAGCCAGAACATTTATACTGTGGTTAGGATGATCATATTTCCCTGGCCTTAGAATGGGATACTCCACTCTCCTGCTGTCTGGAATGCTCAGCTGTCTGCAAGCTCCAGTCTCAGCTGAGTGCACATGGCAAGGAGGGGTTCAGAGTAGGGCTGTGTGAAGCTTCGGGTGTTGATTTGATTCAGAGGAGATTCGGCCCAATACAGTGGCTGAATCTCCAAATCCAAATCTAATCAGGGGACCAAGAAAAAGGTCCGAATTAATTCAAAGGTCTCCAAATCTTCGGAAAAGATTCGGAGAGCTTCGATGATTCAGGCAGTCCCCACCTGCTGCAGCAGGGAGTTGTAGCCAGACTTGGAGCTGGTAAGTAGGGGCTGGGGGAGGGGGGACTGGAAGAGGGGATTGAGCTTGGGTGATTCAGCAGCTGAATCTCTGAATCAATTCAGGACAGTGATTCGAATCACCAAATTGAATCATTGTCTCCCAAATCATTGAGATCCAAATCCGAAATGAATACTAGCCGCTTTGCAAAGGCCTAGTTCAGAGCACTAGAGAGTGGATGTGTGAAAGTCATAGGTCCAGGAAGCAGAATTGTCTTTGAATTCACCAAAATGCAGTAGAGACCCAAGGAAGAGTTCTTCTCTTTAGCTAACACGTCCACCACACACTGTGACAGACCTGATATATTTTTGCCACTTTTTTTTTTTTTGACAGAAATCCTGTATTGAAGAGGGTTTGTATCATCAAAAGCAAAGAGAAACCTTTTTATGCTTTCCCAGTTGGTGAACATAGAGGAAATCCTTTAAAATTTACATTTGTTTTTCATTTTAGGTTCTTTAACCTGGCAAAAGATAAAAACCACCGGTGTTGCACCACGGACCCTTAGACACAGTTCAGCAGTAGTAGGGGAAAACATCTATGTTTATGGTGGAGTTCACTATGGAAAAACTGTTGATGACTTGTATATGTTCAGTACAGGTAAGTGAAACCACTTGTCATCATTCTCAGATTCTGGCACAATATCTTTTACCTATAGTGACACTTCTGCAAAATTTGCAGATACAAATCTTTGTGGGACTAAAGTTTTATCTGACTCCAAATCAATCCCAAGCAATACATGCCATATACACAGAGAATAATCTTTTAATCATTCATTTATTTGTTGACTTCTATGCTCCAAGAAATATAATCTAAGAGTTTATGTACAGGCCACATTTTTACAACTTGGGTGCTTAAAATCAGTCAACAAAACCTGTACTTGGATACCTGTCATCTGAATATCCAAAGTTCCTATTGACTTTGATGGGAACTGTCGGTCCTCATTAACTCTTAAAATCAGGCCGCTTATTAGATAAGTAATTTTGAGCATCTATTTATTTTAATTGATGGCAATAGTACTTGTACATGCTGCCGTCACATAGTTCTTTCTCAGTTATATTTTACATTTTACTTGTGTGAATTATTGTGCTTTCATATAGTGTTGACATTTTTTAAGCAGAACTCACAACTGTGCTCAGAAAAACAAATTAAATTTTGAATCCAATTAGCTTTTATATATTGCTATTAGTTCTGCATATTAGTAATATTTTGTTTGCACTGCCATTACTGTCTTCTTTGATTTAAAATTCTACATTATGTTTCAGTATCTCTTAATTGGACCCCAGTCAAAACCACTGGTCCTGCACCTGGTGCCAGGTTAGTGATTAACTATTTTAAAGATGACTCTACTGGGGGAATAAGGAATTGATTGATGAAGAGTTTGGATCAAAATGAATGATTTTCCAGTTAGCTCCTTTTCCTACCCATTAATATCAAATGAAGATTTCATATTTGAGATATTTTGTGTTTCTTTCTGAGATTCTCAAAGCAAAAATGGGAACTGTTCTGTATATTCACACAGACAGAAATATTTCATCGAGATTATGTTTTAACTGGCATAAAACAAGAAGTTGTATGTTAGGGCAGAAAATAGTGGACACTCGTGTACTCCAAAATCGGTCACATTAAGAAAGTTGATTAAAGGTTCAAGGGTCCTTACAATTAGTTTGCATCTGAAACAATTCCTACTCCAAAGCGGAAGGAACTTTAGTCAAAGACAAGTCTGCACGGATTCTCAAAACTTAAGAAAAGTGCTTATTTTTGCAAAAGTTAGCAAATATTTCACTTAAGAAAACTAATTAGTTATCCTCTAAAGAATTATAGTGCCAAATATGGAAAATAAGCACAGCAAGTTTTGTGCTTTAAGTATAATCTCAATGAAGCCTTAACAGTAGAGTTGTTGCAAATGCCTCTATAATTCAGTTCTTATGTAATACCAGTTTTGAGCACTATAAAATAATTCTTTACTCCTCTAGAATAAGAAACAGCACCTACATTATTAATATGCTGCTATGTAAAGCTGTGTTCCTAGTATGAGAAATGTGAAAATTATAAATATGCAGTCAGCATAAAAATAATTAAAGAAGATAGTATGGAACCAGAAAACCCAAAATTACAAATTGATGTTTACTTTAAACAGTACATGAAGGGTAAGAATCTATGTTCATTTCTCAAGCTGCCTTAGTGTTGGTTTATTTTCCAAAAGAAGCTTTTATACAAATTAAAATAAAAAATTAAATCCCATTAGGCATGACAAAAATATGTACAACTTTAATGTAGCTAGGCCTACATATGGTTTGAAAAATGCTGAAGGAAAAAAATCACTCTCTGTAATTGGTGCGGTGTGAAAACGCCTAGAATATTTTTTGCTGCATATGGCAGACTCTAAAGTAAAATGAAGGGAAGATGAAATATATAGTCTTTTACCAGTGTTATGAAAGTTTTTTCCAGGCTTACTGAATTTTCCTTTCATATTTCTGCCATGTTCATGGATACATAGATGCACATAAGAATTTAAAATATATGTTTAGCTTTTGTTTTGGGGGAATTTTAGAACATGAAAGTGTTAAGATATTCTGGCTTGTTTGGTATGTAAGCATCTGTGCTTCAAGGCTTTGTAATACTGTGTACAGTCACTGTTCAACAGTAGCATAATGGTGGGTGAGTGGGGCATGAGCCCCAGGTGCTGCCTAAAGAAGCCACTGGAATGGAGCTGGGGGGAGCAGGGAAGAGCATGCTTCACCCTCCTGTCCCCCCCATCCCCTGCTCCCATACCCTGCAACTTCCCTGCAGTGTTTCCAGCTCCAGCAGAAGGGAGGACAGAGAATCAGCAGTGGTGCAAGAGCATCTGGGGGAGATGTCACCTCACCTTTTTTTATTTTTTTGTCTGCCAAAAACTGGTGTTTTTTGGCTACTCAACACGCATGTCAGTGCCAGAAAAAGGAGGTGACACAAACCTCCAGCTGCTGCTTCTGCACCACTACTGCTGTTCTGTCCTCCTTGCTGTCGGAGCCAGAGCTGGAGCTGGAGGAGGGAAGGGGCAGGGCATAGTACTAACTTGTTATGCCTCTGCTATTCAAAGTTAATGCTTATTTTTTTCCCCATTTACCTCTCTGGACTCTCAAATGGGATTGTGTCTAACTATTGACATTTGGCAAATAGATGGCCTTTGTCAAAGTTTTGCCTTTTGTCACCTCTGAAAACCTGCCCAAATTTGGCTAGTATGTCGGCTTTGAAAAAGTATCGTTCACACATACTCATTAGAGGATTGCTAGGACTTCAGAGTTTAATTTCTCAAGTATTCCATCTGCACTGAGCAAGCACAACCCTAAGATATTTGGCTGTCCCAGATACTCCTAGCCATGCTGGGTCTGAGTTCAGGCACTGGAACTAATAGTCCCAGGGTCTGGGGCTACAGCAGCTCTTACAATCTATTTGTTAAGCTTCTAAAAACAGCAGGAAACAACAGTAGTGGGTGATCATGGCACAGGCCCAACACCGATTCAGAAGATACCAGAATGGCCTTTTGGGAACCCGTGCTGTAGGGGCTGCCATAGAGTGCCAGTGCACCTCCTGACCTTGCTCAGGCAGTGGGCAGGTGGGAGCGCCAGCTGGGGAGTGGGAGTGCCACAGCTGCTTTGCGATCAGCCATGGGGGGACTCCCTTCCCCCCCCATCAGTCAGTGGGGGGGACCCCCCCCAGTCAGCAAGATTGGAAGATTGGCTGTAGGGGGACCCCTCCCCCAGTCACTGACTAGTCGCTGGGGGGCATGTGCCCCCCCCCCCGACTAAGGTGGCATCAGTTGCCCATGCCTGAGCCCATATTACAGCAGCAACAACTAAAATAGGGTGAGCCTGTCCCACCCTGCTCTGCCCAGGGGAACAATATAACTAGCTATGCCTTTGGTAAGCAGATTTTAGAGCAGTTTTTAAGGGATTTGTCATGTTACTTTAAAAGCAACATAAAGGCACTTAAAATGAGAGCGGTTGTTAGTTAAAGAGTGTTAAATTGCCATTAAGTACCCTCTAAATGTTTCAGAGTTATGCCACTCCAGCTAAGGCTTATTCTGCTGATTTCTCTTTTTTATAGTCTTCTTCCTTGGATATTTTGAAAGCAGGAACAACTACACAGAAAAACCATGAGTTGCTGTTACCCAAAATAAACCAGCTTTTACAATTCCTCTCTGTACAGGGAACTGTGTGGCTCAGGAAACTGGTAGTAAGATATAGACATTTTTACTTCTTTTTTTCCTGGGCTACTCCTAGTTACATAGCTCCGTAGTGACCTCAAATTGTTACTAACTTACCATTTTAAGTAGTGCATATGAAAGGAGTTTGATGGTCCACTAGTCCAGTTCACAGTAGACAGAAGAGCATATCCTGAAAAACCCTGCCACAGAACCAGACCGAAGAGTCCATGGATACGGAGTCTGAACCAACTGACCCAAGTCACCACTGAGCCACACTGGTAAAATAATGTGTGGAGCTTGTATGAGCTTTTTCTAGGATCCTTTTTTTTGGCAGGGGAGGAGGAGGTGAATAAATATAAAACTTCAGTCTCCAAATTGGCCTGCTCACCACTTTTAATAAGCAGGTCACACTTAAAATTAGGAAAAAAATGTAAATTCCCAACCAACTCAAGGTGAACTGCTGTTACACCTGGGTGTCAGGGTACAAATAGATTTTAAAAGCTTGTTTTACAGTAAGGTGACCATATGGGACAATGTGAAATCCAGGACATTGCTGCCCCCTCCCCACAAGTCAGCGGCACTGCTGCAGGAAGAGATGGGGACAGGGCAGTGTGGTGCAGCTCTGGTATTACTATTCAGGCAGCTAAGGGAGTCAATGGCCAATTAATGACCCATTGTTCTTTACTTCACAATCATCTCCCATTTTTAATGGTCATTCTGCTATTCAAGCTATCCTATTTTAGGGCAATTTTTTGTCTGCTAGGGCTTCCTATTTCACAGCTTGTGCCACACCTCCTCCCTGCCCCATGCCCTGAGCCCAGGACACTCATTTTAATTGTGCTGGCTGGCTGGAACTGGCCTCCAAAATCTGGGACTGTCCCAGCCAAACCAGGATCTATGGTCACCCTATTTTCTAGCAAGCAATGTACAAAATGTGCTCTAGGTAATTCTGTATTAGTGTGGCTATTTTATTGACCTCTGAATTACCACTTAAACAGAAGGGTTTTTTTCCCCTCAGTTAAAGTCATCTTCTCATCTCCCTATTGATTCAGGATGCTACCTTCCATCAGTATTTTTAATACTTTACACTGTCCAGTTTTTAGTGACTTTGTTATTTCCTTAGGAAACAGAATTACAGATCTTACTCTAAGAACATATTTTCTGATATTGATCAGAATCTGTTGCACTTGCATGGTAAAATCCCAGCTGAAGTTGTGGCTGTTCCAGTACAGTGGTGGGAAATTGGGAAGAGATTTATTGTGCCCTCTTCCATGAGCAACTGTGCAAGACACTAAGTGACACTCAATAAAGACCTTGGGGTTTGCATTATATAAATCAGTGGCCTCCAACCTTTTTATGGTGAGGATCACTTCTTGGCACCCCAGGATCTACCGTACCCCCCCACACACACCCCGCCCCCCTCCCAGCCCGCACTGTGCCCGCCCCCGCCTCCCCGACAAGTTGCCCAGGCTCTGACCCTATTCACCCTGCTGAGCCCGGATGGTACAGGATGTGGCTCAGCCCAGACATGTGCATCCTGCCGCTCCTGATTGTGGAGCCTCTGACAGACTGAGATCAACTGTCAGAAGCTCCACTATCAACCAGTCGATCAACTGGTTGGTGACCACTGATAAATATTTCAGAATAAATGAATGAACAACAAAAAGCAAAACAGAATAAAGACTGAAAGTGTGCATCTGTGAGGGCAAAAATATTAAAGGGATATTTCAATTATCAAATAAAACATCACAAGCCCTGCAAGGTTTGAATAAAAACTGCAGGTCTATTAATATATGAAAATGCACCCAGACAGTATAAACTATGTCATATCATGAAACTATGAAAAAACATCTCATTATGAGAAGGACATCAGTGTATGTTGTCCCAGATTACATTAAACTGTTCTTTTTTTTTTCTTCATGATGTCAGTACAAGTCAGAACTCCATTTTATCATAGGTTTTTGGTCTCCCCCTTCCTCCTGCCGCAGAAATGTCATAAGCTTTTTTTTAAAAAAGAAATGTTAAACATCCTAAAAACAACTGCTAAACAAGAAACCCAAGCAAAGGTCTATTATGCAGTACTTTTCAACCTTAAATCCATTTTATGATTATTATTATTATTTTTAAATGTCAGTGATAGATTCCTTGGAACGCCACAGCAACAGTAAGCAGCAAGAGTACACAGGGTAGTTAAGTGGAGTTTGCAGTCTCTTTGAATCACCAAGGCAGTCAAAGTGTACTGGTGAATCTAGCTCTTAATTTACCATTGATGTAGTGATTAGGAAAGCTGAATTTCAGAGATCAGCATTATTAATATGTTTACACAGCACAAGGCTGTGTTGCATAGAAATATCCAAGGTAACTCTGAGTGACTCAGCTCCAATATTGAAAGCAGTGGGCCTATCTACACTTGCTATTAATGCATTTAAATAAACTTCAGCACAGTTCTCATTGGAGTTTATTGCTCCCAGGCACAGCATTTACATCTGTACTTCGGAGTGCAGCATGTTGAGCCAGGGTGGATAATTCCCAGCTGGCAGAGGGCCGGGGTGGGGACGGGTCAGCCTGCCAGCCCAGAGCTGCTCTGCCCCAGCTCAACATGCTGTGGAAGGGCTGGTTGGGGCATGAGGGTGCTACAGTGCAGGACTAGCCAGCAGACAGCCCCTGCACTGTAGCACCCCTGTGTCCCAGCCAGTCCCAGTCACCATTTACATGCGAGTTTGAGTGCATTTAAGTACTCCACCATAGGATAGTACTTGTGTCAGGCAGTACTATCCTAAGGTGGAGTTAATTAGTTTACCAAAACCTATAAGCACCACATGTGTAGACAGTGAAGCTTTACTGTAGAGCTAATTAATTAATTCTGCAGTAAAGCACACATGTAGACACAGGCAACTGGTGCCTCATAAGTCTGGGGAGGCACCCACAGAAGCTGGCGGTGGTAGCAGGGATGGGGCTGGTGACCACCCACAAAAGGTGGCGCTGGCAGTGGGGGGAGAGCCCTGTCAGGGTGGGGGGACATGTGCCTCCTGTTGTGTGCATAGGGTATACAGTGTGAATTAAAAACAAGCAGGAATCTTATCAGGGGAGAAGGAACAACACTGCATTTATTGGAACATAAAACATAAAATATGCAACATGAAAAGAATAGAGAACAGTACAGTTATTTGCTTCACTCATTCCCACGCATACTTATTCATTCATTCATTCATTCATTCAAAGAAACAAGCACACACACACACACACACACACACACACACACAGATAGTTAGACAGTCCTGCAAAGGTTAAGCTGTTACCAAGTTCTAAAGTTGGTCAGTTAGTCTGGTGACTGGCCAGACTGACCACCAGGGCTGCAGTCATGTCTTGTTGGGCGTGCCCAAAACTCCTTCTTGCAGGTGGAAAAGATGCCAGACTGACCACCAGGGCTGCAGTCATGTCTTGTTGGGCGTGCCCAAAACTCCTTCTTGCAGGTGGAAAAGATCCAAAGCCTTGAGGCTGGAATTGGTAGGACATGATCTTCTGGCTTTGTGGTCTGCAGTCCTCAGCAGGGGGTCGTTGCTTGCAGTCTTCAGCCATCAGGGTGAAGCATGATCTAGTACAGGGGTCAGCAACCGCTGGCACGCGTGCCAAGCATAGCACGTGAGGCCATTTTGCTTGGCACACCACGGCCAGCCCTGGCTCTGGGTAGCTGCTGCCAGCGACGGAGCCCGGACTGCTCCCAACAGGGCTTGCAGTGTCCCAGCTGCCTGCTGGGAGCAGCCCAGAATCCCAGCTGGCCCCAGCTCCCCCAGCTGGGGCCAGCTGCAGCTGGGAGGCTCCAAACAGCTGTACCGGGCTCCGACATCAGCTCCACACCCACATGTGCAGGCGCCCTTCAGAGCAGGCAGTGGGGGAGGGGCCTGAGGCAGCACAGCCCTGGTCTCTCCCCTGCTCCCGGCATGGAGGTGATGAGCCAGGTGCAGCTGTTTGTAGCCAGCCCGGGCTCTGGGCAGCTGCAGCAAGCAGCGGGCAGGCTACAAACAGCTGCGCTGGACTGCACAGCTCCAGCATCAGCTCCATGCTGGCGGCAACTGCACGGGCACCTCGGGGCGGGCTGTGCTGCCTTGCTGTACACACACACACACACACACACACACCCACCCACCCACA
>NW_005842034.1:1066777-1117847 GCF_000455745.1 Alligator sinensis | reverse complement strand
CACACACCCCCCACACACCTATATACACACACACACACACACACACACCTATACACACACACACACACACACCTATATACCTATATAGACATATATATATACACACATACACACACACACACACACACACACACACACACATATATACACACACACTCTTACATATTAAATGTGGATAAAACAATACTGTTGTTTTTTTTAATATAAATTTAAAATTACACCAGCACTTTTGTGCCATGAAAATAACCAAAAAATCCCACCTGTATTAGCCAAATTTAATACTAAATATCATTTTACCCTTTCTGCTATAGCTGCTGAAATTTTAGCGTATTTTGCTATACCAGGAGTTATAACAGTTATTACTTCATTCAAAGCTTTGAAGTTCATTGTTAGTTTTTAGGTTCTTGTTTGTTTTTAAAATGGACCGAAAATTAAAGAGTTATTTATACTAAACTTTTTTTTTTAACATAAATGATCTATTATAAATTATAATTTTATTTTAGCTCATAGTGAATTTTACACTACTTTTGTGAGGGGGAAGTTTAATGTCTTATTTAAAACACATGCTGGTATCTTGCTGTATTTTAACTCTTTTTCTGCCAGACTTTAGGAGAGGTTTTTATTTGATTGTTTTGGTTAACTTTATTAATTACTCAATAACAGCAAAAACCTTAATAGCTCCTAACACTTTTCTTTTTAAAATATTTACATTATACCCACACTATTTTTAGATCTATCTCATCCCATTATCAGAGAGAGTGCACGCATTCATACTTTTGTCAGTCCTAGCCTTACAATATAGGCACAGCGCAAACACATAACACCATTTACACTCTCTGTTTTACATGGCTTAATAATTTCTCAAATGCAGCCCTTTGTTTGGGGGGGGGGTCATTTTTGTTATAAAACATTTACATAGTTCTTAGTACACAGCTTAGTTTTCTCTGCTACTAACTTCCTATCAAACGAGCGATAGAAGGTATTATACTTAACCATAGCATGATCTCAGGTATTCTGAAATTAGGTTACAACTTAGAGCATTTTTTTCCTTAAATTTCATTTTTACTTTCTCTTCTCCTGCCCCCTCTTGTATCTAAATTGTTAATTTTTTTTACTGCCCTTTTTATTTTAAATACTGTTTACATTTCTTTATGTATAATGGCTTCCTTACTGTTTCCATTTTCTGTCTTTTTCTAAACAGCACTTTTCTGGAGAAAAGTAGGTTTACTTTTAACACTGAGTATCACTAATCTATTTTTTACATTGGGGAAGTGCTGCAAAACGTTTTGAATTCATTTTTTTTTTTACATGAATTAATCAAATGACCACAATATAGTGGTTTCTTTTCTTGTCAGATTTACTGTCACTGTGCCTCATGAGGCTGTAGCAGTCTGTAGTGCTTTTGCAGTTACACCAGAGAACTGTACTTTATTCATAGATTCATAGATGTTAGGGTCGGAAGGGACCTCAATAGATCATCGAGTCTGACCCCCTGCATAGGCAGGAAGGTTCAGATGACCCCAGCCAGATGCATATCCACCCTCCTCTTGAAGACCCCCAGGGTAGGGGAGAGCACCACCTCCCTTGGGAGCCCGTTCCAGACCTTGGCCACTCTAACTGTGAAGAAGTTCTTCCTAATGTCCAGTCTAAATCTGCTCTCTGCTAGCTTGTGGCCATTATTTCTTGTAACCCCCAGGGGCGCCTTGGTGAATAAAACCTCACCAATTCCCTTCTGTGCCCCCATGATGAACTTATAGGCAGCCACAAGGTCGCCTCTCAACCTTCTCTTGCAGAGGCTGAAAAGGTCCGGGTTCTCTAGTCTCTCCTCGTAGGGCTTGGTCTGCAAGCCCTTAACCATACGAGTGGCCCTTCTCTGGACTCTCTGAAAGAGCCCCAAATGACAAATGGGGATCCCCTAGGGTGGGGATCATGTATAAAAGAAGAAAAAACAAGAATAACCCAAGAGAAACACTTACCTGCAGCAGGGTCCGCAGCACAGCTGGAGTGAGGGAGGAAATCCGTGCAGGTCGTAAGCCGCACCTTTATCCAGCTGAAACCAGCTGGTGACGTCATTGGCAATCACTGGCCAGCGGAGATAAAAAAAGAGTGTGAGGGGAGAGGAGGAGAGTCGGAGAAGACTCTCAAGCCAGGCGTGGTGAGGAATACTCCAGGGAAGAGAGAGCTGGCAGGGGCTCTCTATGCCAGTGGAGACCAGCGTGGTGAGGAGGTAGAGGAGCCAGAGGAGACCCTCTGCACTGGCAAAGGTGGGAGCAGAGGGATGGGAGAGCCAGAGGAGGCTCTGCACCTGCAAAGGTTGGAGTGTCAGGGGGATGAGAGAGCCAGAGGAGGCTTTCCATCCTGACAGAAATGGCCACGAGCAGCAAAAGAGGCTGCGGAGCAGGATGGCAGGAGACTGGACACTGGCTCACAGTATAAGAAGTGGCCAGCCACTTGAGAAGATACCGCAAGACGTCGGAAGTGGAACGCCTCCGACAGCATCTGAGGAGAGCAGCACCGCATACTGCGCTCGGCAGGGTGAAGGGAGAAACGACCTGGGACGAGGGGCTGCAGTCAACCCTGGCCAGATGATGGGTCAGCCCCCACTGGGATCCTAGGGGCAAAAAGACTCCCTGTTATCCTAGCAGTATGTCTGGGGAGGAAACCGGACGGGTCCTTCCCAACTTATAGTTTGTTTTGGTTCCTTTTGTTTTCCCCCTTTTGAACGGGTTGAGAGGTAGGGTGAGGCGACGCAGGCAAGACAGCTCTGCACCGTCTTTCTTCTTTTTTTTTTGATTGTTGGTTAAATTTAGAGTCCCGGGTATGAGACTGCTTTGGGGCAGGAGGAGGCCCTTCTGAAACCAGACGGCTAAGTGATTGAGTTATCCCAGGAGGAAGTGCTGAGGGTGTAATAGGACTACGGAGATCGTTGAGCTCAGGAAACACAATATCATCAGGGACACGGCCGAGAAGATCTAGTGACCCGCCAAAAGGTTAGCGTGAGGTTGGGGTGTAGGGGAGGTGGAGTCCCACGGACGGCCGCCTGGCGGACTCCCCGCCGCAGAGGAGCCCTTGGTGGGTTTCCCCCACACTGGAATAACATTCAAAGTCGTGGCAGGTGAGTCTGGGGGAGGCCACCTGGGTGATAAACATCTACCACCAGGCTTACAGGAGACCGCAGGACATCCGCTGCCGGCTGTCCAGACCAAGGCTGCGCGCGACCGACTGTTCAAAGCCAGGCGGGCACAGTCTGGTCCCTATACTCTCTGAAACCTCTTAGTTATATACCACATCCACTTCCATTTTTTAAAAATTTGTTGGCCTCAAGTCGCAAACTATTTCTCCCTTCTGACAACTTACCAATTCAACCTGCCCTGAGCTTGCTGGTTTCTACCCGCACCAAGCTTCTATCTCTAGCCTTGCTAGTCACAAACCCACACAAACTTCCCTGCACTATGCCTCTCACCAAAACTAGACTTTGAAACTTCCTGGTCTAAACCACACAGCTGGTCACAAAACCACACAACATTAAGCCTATGACTTTAGAACAGACTACAACCAAGTGCTATATTTTGCTTCTAAGCTTGCCAATTTCTGACCATACCAAGGTATTCCAATCCTTGAAAACCAAGAGCCTTAGACCGCATCAAGTTTTTCACCTTTAGGCTTTCCTGACCCTCGGTCACTTCGAGCCTTTCACCTCTAAGCTTTTCAGTCCTCAACTGCATCAAGCTTGTTACCTTTAAGCTTCTTGACCCTCAGTCACTTAAAGCTTTTCACCTTTACCAGTATCAGAGAAAAAGCTTAAATATTTGTCAGGCATCTTCAGCTGAGGGGTGTGCATACCAAATATCAACAGACAAAAATTGATGTCTGTTAGTGTAAGTAATATTATGGTCATCAATAACCACAGCCATCCCCCTTTCATATTCTCCACCAATTAAATGTTGTGTGCACAGGGCATACAGTGTGAATTAAAAACAAGCAGGAATCTTATCAGGGAAGAAGGCACAATGCCGCATTTATTGGAACATAAAACATGCAACATGAAAAGAATAAAGAACAGTAAGTTTATTTGCTTCACTCATTCTCGTGCATACTTATTTATTCATACAAAGAAACATGTATGTTTCTTTGTATGAAAGAACGGGTGACTGGCCAGACTAACCATGAGGGGTGGAGTCAGGTCTTGCTGGACACGCCCAAAACTCCTTCTTGCAGGTGGAAAAGATCCAAAGCCTTGTCTTTGTGTTCATTCTTTATAGTGATAGCTGTCCATGCAAGCCCATGGATTCTGCTGAGTCAGACAGGAAGGTCATTATGCTTGTTCTGTTGTCAGGCTGGGATTGGTAGGACATGATCTTCTGGCTTTGTGGTCTGCAGTTTTCAGCAGGTTCATTGCTTACAGTCTTTAGCCATGAGGGTGAAGCATGATCTAGTATTTGGTAATCCTTAACTGCTGACTCGATGTTGCTGTAGCCTTTAACCATTAAACCACAAAAGGCTATTTTCACCTGCTGCAAAAGGACTGTCTTCCTTCACGTTGTTACATACTGTCACAGGATGGCATCCCCAGGAATGGCCGTGACACCCCTAGGGCTCTGTGACCGTGCCAATCTTGCCCAATGGGCACCCTTTTTCTCTCCTGCCACTACTTGATGTAATTATAATAAATAGGGAGGCTGCCCTCATGTTTACATTGTACCTGTTCCTCAGTGATCCTGCTGATCCCTGTGGGTTCTTTGGATCGCTTTTTGGGTCCTGCACAAAATGGTTGCCTCATGGGGCACCCTTAGCCTTATAGCCTCGATGCATGACTCCAAACTGCCCCTTCACCATGCCCCAAGCCTCACAGATGGCATTCACGCCTTGTGTCTCTTTGTGCCCCCTGGCACTGGACTCTCTGCAGCCCCTTGTCACTGCGCCTTCTCTGGCGCTGGGGTTCCATACTACAGTGGGCCCCCAATGAGGCCTCCTCCTTCCCCAATAGCCTCAGCCTGATCCACTGGTAAAACAGCAACTAAAATATGAGTGCCCAGGCTATAACATAATATAAACAGTTTGGGGTATGCTCTGTCCCTTTAAAAAGTTAAGCTTCCCCCCAGTACTAAGTGCCTTGTAGGCCAGGGTACCTGTTGAGCTCCTGGAGCCCCATTAGCCCTGAATGCAGCATATCAGGCAGCCACTGCATCCCTGGGCAATTGTTCCCTGGAGGCTCCTTCCCTTAGCTGCTGCCAGAGAACTAACTCCTGCTGGTCTCAGCCCTGGGGTTTATATGTGCCCAGGGCCCTGCCTTCTTCCGGCCAGCTGACCAGGTGCAGGTTCAGGCTAATTTATTCGTTAGCCTGTTGCCATAGTAACCTGCACCTGTGAGCTTCTGTCTGGCTGTTAGGGCCCTCTCCCTAGGCAGTTTCTGCTCTTAAAGGAGCAGGCACCGTAGTGCCCTGCAACACATACATATATGTTTTACTCTTTTGTTACCTCTTTCCACATACACCAGACATGCCACAAATCTTGCATAAGCATTTTCCTTATACTAGATTTAAGTTTTAAAATCATGAGACCAATATGTCAAATATATTTATGCTAAGCAATAGGAAATTTATAATAGATGGTTAATTCCAGAACACTAATAATGACTGATCAAAATATTATCAAAAGTAAATCATAACAAGATTAACTTTATATTAATGGTTCAATATTTCATTATATAAATAGAAAAATAACAAGCAATCAAAGCAATTATAGTCACTGCAATACTACACTCCCCATGTCCTCCCCTACCAGTTGCCTATGAATGTAGATGCACCCAGTATAACCATGTTATTACAGCATGTTGTCTGATTGAATTAGCTTTGCTGAGAGGCAGAGTATATTAGTCTGGGCAGTGACATACTTATGTGATATTGCTATCTGTACCTGAACTATCTTGGGTATTTCTACATAGTAGACCATATTGGAGTGGAGGAATAGGGAAGACCAGCTTGTGAATCCCAATATCTCTGCACTCTAAAGTACTCCTCATGCTTCTAGTTGAATTGTCCTGGCCAGTAAAATAACATGGAGTAATCAAGTGGGGCAAGTGCCCCAGCTGCAACCTAAGGGGAAGGCGCCAAAGGGAGGTGGGGGTGGCACCTCACCAAAGAGCTATGCCTTGCCTCACTGCTGCCTGCATTACTGCCTCCCTTTATGACACACATTGCCAGCACACTGTGGGAGTCACAGTTTTATAAAGTGGTAATAGAGTTGGTGGCTGCTGAGAGAAGAATTGATCCCATTTTTTGCTGCTGAATTCAGCATTTCCCTGTCCTCTGGACTTGGGCTTCAGCAATAAAAAAATGGGGTGAAAGTTTCTCCTTAGCAGCAGCAGACTCCATTGCTAGACTAGGGAATTATGATTCCCAGAACTCCTTGTACTCCTGATACTGTCCACCTATCCACTCTGTTCCTATGTCTGCAACTGAGAATGTAGGAAGAGAAGAGAGGAGAAGGGTGAGAGATGACTGCCTACAGTGCATTTTTTCCATACTATGCTTCTGGTCCTGGCAGTGCTACTTGATGCAGAGTGGTGGTGTTCTGGCAGTGCCTCATGGAGCCTCTCGGTTCCTAGCACCCAAGCTAGCATGCAGCCACAGAATTTTTGAAGGTGGTGATAACTGGACGTTATAATCTATGAGGAAAAAATGTTGGTTTATGTCCAGTTTTCTTCAGCATTGATTCATTACAACCAACACAATGGTGGCGTGCAAGTTAGCTATAGAGCAAAGGTAGTGACTGTTTGAGTTCTGATTTCTTTTCACTTAAAAGTTACCTCAGCTGTTGTTCTGACCCTGTCTGTAGTCTAAACCAGCACTCCGTGATAGGGTAGAAACAGAGGTATTCTGACATCACATTTGTGCTGCCCTAAACATTTTTAGGGTGACACAAATGGTGAGCAATGTCCTTACCCTGTGTCATGCCACATCAGTGGCACTGTGGTAGGAAAGTTCAGGCAGCCCAGAGCTGCCTGCACTCCAGCTGCCCCAGACAAGTGCTCCAAGGGCTTGAGGGACCCTCAAGCAGGATTGGGCTCCTCAAGCCTCAGGGTGCCTCTCTGTAAGTAAGAGAAGTCGGGATTCCCTGCTTACAGAGACCCCCAGGGAAAGCACACGGTCCCAATACACACAGAGGGTTGTTAAGCCTCTATACCCTACCAACCTCCCTATTAGATTCGAAGGACACCAAAGAGTTAAATCCCCTCTGGAAATTGGCCTACTGCCCAGCCCCAATCAGAGGTACAAACATTACCAATGAAAACTTCACACACACAAATGTAAAGTTAACAACAAGAGTATATTATGACAAGAAACAACTACAACAAAGTACTATAGTACAACAGCATTATAAACACTATACAGACAATATACAGTTAAAGAACCCAACACCAGTCTGTCACCCTGGGTGGCAAATTATGTGATCCTAGACAGCTGGCAGGCAGGGAAAGCCTGCTCTGTAGCCTCACACACCCCTGAGGATTTCTATGCTGTTCCCTCACACACAGGTGGGTACTAAGCATTTCAGAAAAGGGAGGGGTGATACTTTGCCTGACCGACATGACATGATGACACAGTTGAGTGGCTGGCAAGTGCACAGGTGATCAGGACCCTCTGGTCATTGCTCCCAAACACTGTCCCACGCATGCTGTTCTCACTCATGCAACAACAAACTCTGGGTTTCAAACAACCAACACAACTCAAACACTAAGTCCATTGTATGCTAGTTATACTCACACACTAAGTTACACACACCAATCAAAGAGAGAGAGCGCAAGACAGAGCAAGTCTCAATGAGCTCCAGCCCCATCAATGAGAACCCTGAAAAGCCACTACGGACCCCAAAGAGCCTCTATGGACCCTAAAGAGCCTGCTGACCCTGCACTGGACAGAATTTATAACATTCAAATTGCCACCTGTCAATCATGTGATGGTCCAATCATTACCCACCTAAACTAATCAATCAAATTCAAGCACTGGTAATATTTGAAAGGACTAATCACTTTAAATTAATTTAGATTCTCATTATCATAACTATCCTACTAATTACCAGAACTGTCCCAATAAAAAATTACATAACAGGGATGCTCTGCGTATGTCCAGACATCAAAAGTAAGTCATGACATCATCAAGGTTAGAAGTTCAAATATACTAGAAACTTCTCACTAGTCATCCTGCACATGCATGATCATACCAAGACTCACACTATAGGCGACATGTAGTGGGGAGACAGGAGGGCACGTGCCCCACCCCGAGATTGGCCATCCTCCACTGTCAATGCAGCCGCCACCAGCTGTGGGAAGTCCCCGCTCACCATTGCCAACAGTGCAGACGGCAGGTGCAGGCAGTCCCCACTTGCCACCCACTGCTGACAGCACTATGACTGTCTGCAGGTGGTTCCCGCTTGGCCTGCCCTCACCGCTGATGTCACCACGGCCACCTGCAGGTGGTCCCTGCTCACTACCACCATGCTGCCGCCTGCGGGCAGTCACCATGCCCCACCAGCCTCTGGGGGCACGCGTCGTTCATGACTCACTCTGTTCTACAGTGGGGCACAGGTTGGCAGGAAACTCAGGTCCTGGCAAGGAGGCACAGAGCAGCAAAGGACACAGGGAATCCACAGGCAAGGAGAACACATCACCCATTATCTTGCATTAGGCCCCTGCCTGATGCGGGATAATGGGTGATGTGTTTTGCCCAATAAAGTTGATTTGCTGTGGCAGGATGCATCCCACCACACCTTGATCAGCTTCACTTGGTGATGTCTCTTTTTAGCTAGATCAACCACCCTTAAGCTTAAATCTTCCCCTGCATGACATTTCCAAGGCAGCTGTTTCGGTCCCTCTTAAGAACCAGAGGCCATGTACAGACGTTACACTTATTGTGCACTGGGAGCACAGAAAGTGCTCTACACCCACAACTGAAGAGACAGTCAGGGCACAAAGAGCTCTGTAAAAATGGCAGATTCCACTCTAAGATAACCCTAGATGGGTGTGGTATCAGACTTCACTGCTGTATGTTAAAGCGATGTAATGAGCCTGTACCCCAGATCCCATCCCAACTCAAGTTAGGTCGCATTCTGCCGACATCCCATGGAACATTGTGGCACCCCGCTCACCCTCTGCTCCCAGGGCAGCGCTCTAGCCTTGGCCAGAGCTCTTGTGGTCTGCCTGAGTGCCAGGCCAGCCCCGCTCCAGACTCTCGGTGACCTAAGGCAGCGAAGCCCCTGTTTCCAAGTTCCCCCCACTTGTTTCCTCCAGCCAGCTATGAACCACTGTCTGGTATTTTGCTCAGTGTGCAGATTCCATCTTCCCTGTCTGGGCATTTGTAAAGAGTGCAGCTTTTGATTTAAGTGCCATGCTGTTTGCTGGAAACCACATTCACACAGGGGGGTGTCCAAGATGTTCATCTTGTACAGTATTCTTTTGAAGCATCTGTATCCAGATCTCAGTCTGTTCAGCTTAACCCACGCTTCTCTGTCAAGGTTGTGCTTAAGAGAGGACTTGTTTGGTGTTGAGATAAAACACTGTAGAAATAGATTTCAGACAGGATCACTCTAAATGATCATTTCATTTCCATTCACCCCACCCCTTATCTAAATTTAGTGCAGTGCACAAGGCCACAATACCCAGCCTGCTAGGTTCTCCACAGGCCCAGAAACCTGGCTGCAGAAGAGCAGTTAGGGTCTGTCTTCTTATGTCACTCGATCTAATGCCCTCGAGCGCACGGAATACATGTGTGTGTGCGCAAGTTGTGCACCCTGTTATGAGTCTCTGCACACTGTTAAGTACAGTATCAAGCTTTTTAGTGCAACAACTTCTGGATTGTACAGGAGCACAGTAATCTCCTGGGGTGTATACCATTGCAAGTGTGGTGGTTCTGAGCACTTTGAAGTTGGCACCCCATGTCATGCTGGCTAAATATCTTAAGGCAGCTACCCATGAAGAGATTTTACTGCTGACCTTCTGAGTGTGATGTTTATAGGTGAGGGAACAGGTTAATGTGACTCCTTGGTAAATTAGGGTATACTCTTGGGCAGGGGTAGGCAAAATGTGGCCTGGGGGCTGGATGCGACCCGCCAGGCCATTCTATCTGGCCCACGGGGCCCCTAAAAATTTAGAAAATTAATATTTATCTGCCTCTGGCTGCCTGTCATGTGGCCTTTGATGGCTTGCCAAAACTCAGTAAGTGTCCCTCCACCCGAAATAATTGCCTGCCCCTGCTCTTGGGGAAGACCGTGGTTGCCTACTTTGATATTCAGTATGTTCTTGGCTCAATGATTGTCCACATGGAATACTGATGATACTGATTTATTGATGCTTCTCACTAACCATGGTCCTCTCAAACATCCCCCCCAGCCAGTGCACCATTGGCCTGGCATGAGGCAGAGGTGCCAGGGCCGGTCTCCCCTACTGTTGTTGGGGGCTTATCAGTCTGTTATATTGAGTGGGACCATAAATCTGGTTAATTGACAGCTGGCTGCCCCATCCCTCAGGGTTGCATTGTTTTCCTGAGAGTGGCTAGCATGTTGATAGAGAACCACTGGAAAGCAAAGCAGCACCCAAACAGACCCTAAAAGACACTGAAAGCTTTTATTGAGCTCCACAGTTGAGGTGTAACCAACAGTCACACCTGAGGGTTTTTCCTGGCATGTCTCTGGGTGCCATTTGTCAGAGCACCTCCTTATGAGTATCACTGCAGGTAAGACAGAGGGAAATGAGAATTATCCCTAACAAATGCCACCCCCACAACTCCCTCCGTCCCTCCGCTCCTGGAGAACCAGAGAAGGTTCATCCCTCTGAGCCCAGACACTTCAGTTCCCAGCCCTCCTGGCTTCCACAGCAGAAACCCAGACAGTCAGGGTTTCCCAGCTTGGAGGTGGAATGTGTCATTTCATGGCATGGACAGTGCTGGGTTATGAGCAGTTGTGCAGCTTCTTCCCTGCGGCCAATCTTGCCTACTGGAAAGTGGCAGCAGCGCTCCTGGAAGTGCCAGCGGTGCTCCCAGAAGTGCCAGTGGTGCCTCACCTGGCACCCCCACTCCCCAGCCGGCGCTTTCAAGGGGAACACCAGCACTCCCGCCTGCCCCCCTTTCCCGTTGCCTAAGTAGGGAGCACAGCCTGTCAGGGGGTGCACCAGCACTCTCAGGGGGTGCACGTGCACCCCCGTACACCCCATACGCATCACCATTGGTAGGGAGCCTGCAGGGCATGCTGGGAGGCATGCAAGAGCCCCTGCTACCTGCTGGGCTTCAGCTATGCAGGCAGGCTCCAAGCCCCCCTGCCCTGCCCCTGACAAATGTTAGTGTGTGTTCTATTTAATCCCAACCTAACCTTGGGTGCTTAAAGCTCAAAAGTTAGATCGCTTCTGCCTTGGGCTTCTTGAATGCTTGTACTTAACCTAAATGGTTCACAAAAGGCCAGGCCAAAAAATCTTTCTGCACCCAAAAATGATTTCATAAAGTAGTTGGAAGACCAAACTCATCAGGCTTAGTTCACTGTACAGTTCATTATAAGTCCTGAATTGCCATTTGTTTCTTTAGGAAAATGGAAATTGTGCTTCTGAAGAAAAGGAGGGCACTGAACAGCTAGTAAAAGAATGATCCAAAATCATAGACCTCAAAGCTTTTAAAATAAGTTACAAGGGAAGAAAAAAAGCCCTAAAATGTACTTGAAACTCACCACATCAAGGGACGTCTGAATATTCTTTGTGTTTACCCAGCTTTGGAAAATATTACATGTGATTACCAAGGGGAAATTTTCTTGGCTAGAAATAAAATGCCCCTTAATTCAATCACATTTTCTTTATATACATATGTTTTCTTAGCACTTAACAGTTTAATTGCCTGCATGGGTTAGCCTAGCAATATAAGATGGCAACTGAGTATTTATATACATTTTACCAAAAAGGGAATGTTTCTCTTTCTCTCCAGCTGGATACTGTGACAAGTGTTGCCTTGGAAAACATTCATATTATGAAAGCCTGATGATAAGATAAGATATATGTTTAGTGTGAAGCCTTAAACTCCTTGCAAAACATGTGGGTTTTGCTGAGGCCCTCTAGAAAGGCAAGCATTTGAACAGTACAAGAAAATGCCTGTTTTGAGTTTGTTTTTAAATTGTGTTTTCTAATATCATTGTGACCAAAATTATGCAACATGCATAGCGTTCAGTTGCATTCTGGGCTCTTTTCTTTCCATCATTGCTTGTAAAATACAGAAGTTGAATTGTGAAATCAATGTCATAACCATCTGTCACCCTCTATGCTTTGTTATTTATGTTTTAAACTAAGTATCTTCATGACAACTGACAAAATGACAAGTAGTACAGGTCTGAGCATGACTCAGACAAGTTAATAATCCAAAAAGATCTTTTTCACTCTTCTTGTTTATTTCCCCTTCAATTTAAATAGAAATCCAATCAAGGAAAACGAATATGATTATACTGTGATGGTTAATGGTAGAGGCAAATATGATGCCTAAAGGTAGGAGCTATTGCACTGTATTTAAAAATAGCAGATGAAGGGCTTTCGGACAAATTTAGCCCTGTCAAGAACAGAACAATCATTTTAGCACCCTGCTTATGCCAGTGCTGAATTTTGTCCTGTGAAATTGAATTACTCAAATATTTGAATGCATATCGAATACAGATTTACAAATATAAAGCCCAGAAATGCCCATGTCTGTTGTTACAGTCATATAATAACATCACTAATCAACCAACAGTTTACATCAGTTTTTCAAAGTACTCTAAAAATAATAATTGTCGGGGGAAAAAAATACCATATTTTCAACATACAACACCCCCACACCCACTACCCCCCGAAGAAAATATGCACCTTGTTTTTGAAAGGCAGAATGAAGAAAAAAAGATATTTCCTTGAAGCTAGTATAAGCCTAAGCCTGCTATCTTCCCAGGTAAAATACAGACAGCTGCAGTTTTGGGAGAGTAAAATATCACGGCTGCTCTGTTAACCTCCTGCTACAGGACATCACAGGTACTGCTGGCTGACCCCAAAATGCCCAACCCCTCTTCTGTTCTCAAAGTGAGCTGGGTGGGCAACCAGCAGCACCTCTCAGCTTCTGTAACATGAACTTCTAGGGGAAAGAGAAAGTGTCCACAGCCAGTAGTTTGGGAACCCCATGTGCTCACTGTGCTGCCTCCTGTGGCACATGTGCAAGATGACTTTCTTTTACCTGCCCCTGGCAGACTCATGCAGCAGAATTTTTGTTACAATATTTTTTGATGAAAACACACACACTGATTTCCAGCAGCTGATTTTTGGAAAAGAAATGTATGTCATATGCAAAAAAAAAATGTTATTTCCTCATGTGGCTGCCTATACTAGGAAAATGTTTTACTGAAAAAAACCAGAAGTTATATATATCAGGTACCTACAGAATTGTTTGCCATATAGAACTCATTCTAACCCCAGGTCTGTATTTATGATTGCATGGCAATGGATAACACACTGCAAAAAAAATTTTTCAAAAGCCAAAGGTGTGTGTTGGGAGCAGTTTAGTAATCTTCCCACCAGCATGAGACTTGATTAAATAGGCTTTAAATACAGAGGAGATCCCAGAGTCAAAAAGCCCAAGCCAAAAAAAGAAGGGGTGGTGCACATGGCGGTAGCACATGCCACCCAAAACCAGAGTCTGGCTGGCCGGAACCATACTCCAGCTGTCAGTCAGGCTCCCAGCTGCAAGAGTGCCACAGCTGCAGGTCCCCGATACCGCCCAAAATCCCAAGTAAGGCTGCTGGGGTTAGCACAGTTGCTGGCCCCACCCTCCCCTACCCTATCTCGGGTAACCTGCTGCACACCAGAGCGCACGTGGCACAGGCGTTCCCCGGGGACAAGTAGCAGTGGCACAAAGTGTGACACTGCTACTTGTCCCCAGGGAAACAAACGTCCATACTCATCTGCACACAGTGCTTAGGAATGTATGAGATGTGCATCCAGGGGGTCATTATTTCTATCCAGGAGGGAGAATAAGATAACCGAGTATAAAAGAACCTTCATGGATTGCTCGCTCTTGGAGAGAGGATTGGTTTTTTGTTCTGTTTTTGTGCAGGATACCACAATGGCTTTTGGTCCATGGTTAAGGCATCTAGGTCATACCACAATACAGATAATTTAAAAAGTCACACCTCTAGCTGACACAATCATAGAAAAACGGAGCATAGATCAAGTTCAATAGATTCCATTTTAGTACTTCACTAGCAGATCTTACTGCAGGACTACAGCAATAGATTCCTTACTGGAATCCGAGTGAAAGTGCAATGCTAGTAATTTTTGCTGAATAAAGAAAAGTGGGATATTAAAGAACATTTTATATGTATTGCAGATACTGGAACAGATGTGCAAATAGATGACTCCTCTGAACATTTTATACATATAGTTATTTTTCACCGCTACTATCAGTATAACTTTTAGATGTGACTTTTCCTCAGAGATTTTTAGCAATTTGTCATCCAGTAAGGAGTGAATGATGATCATACACATATTATAGCACTCCTTTTTAATGAATATCAGTTTGATTTTTTTAATGTTACCTTCTAGTTTTATAGGTGCTTTGAAGTTACATGAGTTGGCAGAATCTATTAAGCCAAGTAAATATGACAGCGCAGAATGGACTAAGTGACAATGTACTTCATTTTATTTGATTTGATTTTAAATAAACCTGTTATTTTATTTTGATTTCCTGCATAGTCTGATGTTTTGTTCCCTTCCTAATTCAATATTTTTTTCTTGCTTAGTCTGGTTTATAACTAGCATGAAATGAGAAGAACATATTCTGTAGAATTCTTATGGGGTCAACAACACATTAGCTACAATCAGTGAAGCTCATCACATCAGATAGTTTAGTTTAACCATTTTTGTCTGAATGTGAGCATTGTTGAAAAAATATTTCCAGTTTTATCTTCCTAGAGATCAGAATATTTTTTATTATGACTGAAATATAACCATTTTTACTTTCATGCATGGGCAACTGGTGCCTCCTGAGTCTGGGGACGGGGGGGCAGGCGTTGCCCAGGGGCCGATCACTGCCCAGGGGGGTCCCCGAGCAGCCGATTGCCAAGCCAGTGGTGAAACCAGAAGTGCACTTCCAGTTTCACAGCTGGCGCTTCCAGGGGGTGCACAGCCAATCTCAGGGGGTGCACGTGCACCTGCATGCACCCCCTACACATCGCCAATGATTTCATGCGTAATTAATACAAACAAACTTCTGGCCATAATTGTGTAACTGAGTGGGTCCTATGTAGCAGTCTTCCCAACAACAGCCACAGAAAGAAACAGTTGTGAGGCGAGTTTTTGGTAAATCTGTTCAAAATCAGAACTAGACAAAATTTTCTATCAAATATTTAATTCACTGGAAAACAGAGATTCAGGTTAACTAAAACCATTGATGAATTTGTGTCAAATCTGGCAGATTGCTTCAGTGAAACAAATGTAAAAAAATAGCAACAAAAATTCTGCTTAGACATTTTTTTAAATTACACATTTCTGTTTTTGATTTTACAATGGAATTTCAGAATTAATTTTAATTTTTTTATAAAGCAGGATAAAATACATCTAAAAATTAAAGAAGACATTTAGTTCAATCTAAAATGAAATGCCTTTCTGATTAAAAATTTCAAAGGCATTTGAGTTTTTTGAAGGTCAAATATTGTCTCAATGCACAAGTCTGTCCTTTGACAATCACAGAAAACTGGGAATTGACTTGGCTGATACGGACATTTTTAGATGCTTTCCTTTACCACAGTTCTGTTTTTAAGCCTTGTAAGCCTACATTTAAACATTTTTGTTTCTTGATACAATAATTTAATGTAGGAATTTTCCCAATAAAGATAGGGAACCGCCATATAGGAGTTAAGAAATTATCTTTATATGTGCAGGTAGCTATTTTTTATTGATTATGCTTTAATTAGACAACATGTATTTCTTTCTTTTTAACCTAACACTTTATTTTGTACACATGTCCTTATAGTTTCTTTCTTAAATCTACATTTATCTGCACTGGGGAATAATGATCTGCACAGTGTGACTCTGGTGACCAGGACCATTTGAGGGGAAGAATGTTTTGCTAGAAATGTGATAAAAGGGATATATTTTCTGCGGTGTTGTTCTACCATTAGCAAGAAGTAGAGTGCTTGTTTGGGTTTCAGGAATTTTGCTGATGTAATGATTGTTGGAAACACTGTTGGATTCAAATGTTATTTTCTTCTTTACAGGTCAGGCCATGCTTTTGCAACAGTTGGACAGCTAATATACATGTTCGGAGGCTCTTCTAGTGAAAATGCTTACTGCACTGATGTCTATGCTTTGGACACAGGTATCTTTGTGCATTACAGATGACATCCTTCTTAGCATATTAATTAGTGGCAACATAAAGTGTTTTGTTAGCAATTTGCTACAGAGAAGAGGAGTTTCTTGCAGTCCTATTTCTAGTCTCCCATTAGATTCTAGAGGGAGAAAGTCTGTTCTGCAACCAATATTTCCCTCTTAACAAGTAGGATCTGCAGCCTCAGTGGTTCTTCCCTTCGTAGAAGGACTGGAGAATCTGCACAGTCCCAAGAGCTGGAAGGAAGCAAGCCCCTTTATGTGGGCCTTTGTGTTGTCTTTCCCTCTGTTTCCATGCAAAAGAACTATATTGGTTCCTTAAATATAGTGATGGGTGGGAACCAATAGAGGAGGGGGTAGAATGTTGACCTTCAAGTATGGTACTATGTTTCTGAGAGATGCTCTGAAAATATATAATCTTAAATATGAACTTCTAAATATACTACTGAGAAGGTTAATTCACAATAGAAAACTAATGAAAACCAAATCATTCTGCTTTAGGAGATGCATATGTTATTTCATTATGCAGCCTTGATTAGCAAGTCAGATACACCTGCAGAATAGGAAGACTCTGGAATTTGGCTAGCAAAGTTCATTTCTAAAAGCGTTATATTTTAATGCATTCCTGAGTTCCATCATTGTGGGAACAGGCATGCAAAACTGCATACAGAGTAGAACTCACCCTTTTTATCTCCTTCCCCCTTCCCTTCTCTTCCCATCCCCCCCCCCCCCCCCCCTCAATGAATTTTCTTTCTTAGAAGGAGCTGCATAGGCTAAATTGAACCACTTCTTGAAACTGCCTCACTGGTTCATTTCCAAGTTTTTTTACTCCTATGGCAAAAAAAGTGCAAATGAATATGAAATAATTGTTTTGCCTTGTCATAGGTCTGGATATTGCTTCATGGAAATGCCCTGTCCCTGATGTAGTTTCATCTGCAGACCACATTCATGACCATCCCAAATTACTAAGCGGGGCCCAATCATTCATTTCTTTGTCTGGAGACAACAGATTTACTACTGCTTCTACCCACCCTGAGTTAGAAAAGAAGACATTAGAAACAAGCCCCTCTTGTGAACTCTTTTTCCTCTGGGATAAAAGTTAATTAAAATTCCCCCTTCCCAATTCAGACTTGAATTTTAATAGGTCTACTTGGAAGTAGGCCATTTTTGCATGGAGCTTGGCATTCACGGTAAATTGGATTTTTCTCTGTAAAATGAGTTTTGCACTTGCAAAATCAGCTTTATTTTTTATGAAAAGACTGAGGTGAGACAGAAGAAGGCCTGATTTAGTGTGGCCCCTATAGACCTTCATGGGGGTAGCGGGGGGAACAAGAAGCTTTGTGTCTCTGTACACTTGTGCAAGGGCTACATATGAACAAGTCCTTCTGCTCCCTGCACTTTGGAAAGCACAAAACCAACCTACCCTTAATCTCCTTCAGGAAGAAAGACTCTAAAAAGAGAGTTGGCAGGGCCATGACCCCACTCTCCATCTGCATCGACCCACAGAACACAGCCAACACTCAGCAGGGAGCAGCTTGCTCTTGGCAGACAAAGCACAAGCATCACTAGAGAAATTTTACTAACATCCCTCCTGGAGGTCCTGGGGAATTCCATCTTGACCCAGCTGTCTATAGAGAACTGCAGGTTAAAAGCCCGTCTAGCCCCAAACATATCATTTTCACTGACTGTTCTTCCTGAACTTGTTTCTTCAGCATTAAGATTTGTATTTTTATATCCCTCTGCTAGTGTTAACAAGTGAACCATAAAATGCACATCCTTTTACCTATGTGCCTTTCAAATAGTAAACAATAAAAGAGTTCCTTCTGCCATCCCCACCACATTTTCAGCTGAAGTCTAATACAGAAAAATCAAGCCTATGTGCTATCAGAAAAAAATAATATGTAAAAAATTTAATTCTTGCTCAACATAGCTTCTCTCTTTGTGCCTTCAAGCCCAATTTGATTTCTTTCCTGACCAAAGAGGGTGAGGGGGAGATGTCAGGAGCACAGAACCAATACAGCTAGGAAGCTATGAATGAATGAGCTGGATTCTAATCTGCCTCCTGTATCATCTCCCAAATTATGGAATAACTTCTGACTGACATCTTTACTACGGGTGCTGATGGAAGAAGCAGACAGTTTGGTTTTTAGCACACAAGTTGTTTGCACCGTTGTTGTTTAGAAAAAATAGGTTCTACCTGGTAAGCTGAACAGTTCAGATGAGAAGAAATGTGGATACCCCACAACCATGGGCAGATCTAGGCTTTTGAAAAGTGGGGTGCAGGTGGTAAGGTGCATCATCAACAGGGATCTTGGTTTCTCTGTTTAAAAATCGCAAATTCTCTGATTTAAAAAACCTAAATCTCTGTTGTTCTGCAATTAAAATGAAATACCACTACATATATAGGTATCAGTTGAACATAATGTTTTATTGATATATTTACAATTTTAAAGCAATTTGGAAGCTTACCAGTGCCTCAATCGCTATAATAAACTATATTCTAAATACCTATACACTTTGGCATTTGATTTGGGGTTTTTTTAATTTAGAAAATCAGAGCTCCCCCTGGAAGCTCCCCTTTGCTCACCAGGATGTGGTCCAGCTACGGCTGTCCCTCCCCACCCACTGCTTTGTGACACTGAGCAGTTTTGATATGCCAATGCCCTGCCCAAGCCATTGCCCCTCACTCCTGACCCACAGCTCCTGCTGGTGCCCCTCACCCCCAGCCCTGCCAGTGTCCCTCATTCCCCACCTACTGCCCCCTGCCCCCACCAGCCGTGCCAGAGGGGACCCACAGCTGCCAGATCTATGGGGCCAGGGACCTGGGTCCACAGGCCCCTGCTCCCCCAGCAGCACCCAAGCCCCTGCTGCTGCCTGTGGGAAGTGGCGGCTGCTGTGGCCAGAGTGAAGCTCAGAGTCCGGCTCTCCCTCCCTAATGGATAGCATGGCTGAAGCAGAGTCCGTGGGGGTGTGGATGCAGGCTGCAGCTGCAGGCTCAGGGCTCCCTGCCCTGCTGCCCGCCCTCAGGGGGCCTCTGCAGCCCAGCAGATAGAACCCGGCATAGCAGAGCAGAGTGGTGTGGAGAGGCTTGGTGCTGCCATTGGGAGCCCTGCCCCACCATAGTGAAGCTCCCCATGCCCACCCAGAAGCAGCACAGGTGGCAGCGCACAGTTGTGTCCCCCACTGATCCTGAGCAGGCAGGAGGTGCCTCACCATGGTGATGCAGGACTGCCAGCGATGGCACTGAGCCTCTCCACCCTGCCCTGCTGCACCAGGTCCCACCTGCTGGGCCATGGAGGCCCCAGGAGGAGGGCAATAGGGTGGGGAGCCGGCAGCCCACTTCCACCGCCACCCCACACACAAATCTGGGGTCCCATGCCTGCATTTCCCCACCAGGAGTGTGCACAGTGGCAGGAAGCCAGCCCCCTCCCCACCTCCTGGATAAACGGGCCACGACTCCATCCCACTCCCAGCCTGGGCTCTGCAGCCACGCATTCCCACCCCAGTGCCATGCACCACCATGTCTGGGAAGTGGCCCCAGCCCTGCCCAACTCCCCTCCTCCCTCCCTCCTTCCAGGTGCATCAGGACCTGGGAGAACAGTCGTTCACCAGGGCTCCCCGAGGGATAACAAGGTCTAACAGCCACAAACTCCTGGAAGGCTGATTTAGACTGAACATAAAAAAAAACAAAAAAAAAACTTCTTTACAGTCTGTGCGCCCAGGGTCTGGAACAGACTCCCCCCAGAGGTGGTGCAAACATCTACTCTGGACTCATTCAGAAGGTGTCAGGATGTTTCTCTTGCTGGAATCATTTGACCCCAGCAGACTTCCTGCCCATCGCAGGGGGGCTGGACTCAATGATCTCGTGAGGTCCCTTCCAGCCCCTAATATTTATGAAATCCATATAAAACAGCACATATTTTTATCCAGTGAAAAAAAAACTTAGAAGCTTTACTAATATACAGGGGCCTAGGGCTGTATTGCATAGTTTAAGATCAAAGCAAAAACAAATATAACTTCATTGGAATGAGTTAAGAACAATCTGAAGGGCTGTGAAATAGAAGCTTCATTACCAGGAGCAGCTAACAGACAGCAGAACTGCAAAACAAAGGATAGCTTGATTGGTGGAACATCAAGACCATTAAAAAGAAGAGAGAGTTGTTAACACCTGTGGAATGAAGAATTTAGAAGGGATCAGGTAGACTAGAACGAGTCATGAAGTCAATTGACTCCCTCAGCATTGCCTGATCAGAAGCACTGCTGCTGCTTGTTTTAAACTTTGGGTGGAGCAGGAACCAAAGGGAGGTGCAAGGGCATCAGTACAACCTACTCGCTCCCCACTCCGCCTCTGCCCACAACCTTATTTACTGAAGTGGCTTTCTGGTGATGGTTTCAATTTAAAGGGCTGATGTACATAACTGATGATTTGCTGATAGAGAAGGCAGTGGAAAATATATAATTATGCTAGGCTGTTTTCCTCCAGGTGTGTTAATGTGGCAGCAGTGTGAAGTGAAAGGAGAAATACCCAGTGGAAGGATACATCATACCTTTACAGCACACCATGACAAGGTAATGACCAATGTCACCTCTCCATCCTGAGCTATTCTTCCTGTTGTTCCAATGTGAATAAAATGCTCTCAAGGTCTCTCACATGTAGTATATCCCATGTCATGCATACTGAATAAATGCATAAGTCATCTAACTGCATAACACAGTGCCTGTCCTAATTAATTGCCTGTTGCTTACACTGCAAAAAACTGGTTCATAAACAATTTCAGTTGGATGTTCCTCAGAAAAGTTAGTGGCATGATGTCCCGTATTTGTCATATTTGTCCCTAGTATATTTGACTGAATGGTGTTGCTTTTAGATAGCCCTTTAGTTGAGGTCAGGGGTGTCAACAATACAGCCTGCAGAGCTGTGTCATCCAGCCCCTGGGGCCCCTCCAAGGGTTGGGAATTCAGGAGTGGGGTGAGTAGAGGGAGGGCCTGGCATCAAATTCCTGGGTATCTAGCCCCACTGGGGACACATTTTGGTGGCAGCAGTGCAAGCGACTGCTGCATGAATCCCTGCAGCTACCTGAGCCAACACAGTGGCTTAGGCATCTGCAGTGGTTAGTTAATGCCACCACTAGAAATGGGTCTGGATCCAGCCTGCAAGGCTTGTTTTGATCTATATCCAGCCCTGAGGGCAGGGTGAGTTTCACATGCCTGGTCTAGGAGAGTGAGTTGGTGACCCCAGTCCAGTTCTAACTAGCTGGTTCCACTTCAATAAACATTACACCAGCTGGCAGTCTCAGAGAGATTCAGGAGTCAATGAACATGAACACTGAACTAAGCTCACAGTCCTAGTAATACTCTTTCCAGCACAGTGGTCACAACCATAACTTTCCAATGTGGGGATTTCTTGCATTATCACTGCCTTTCAGTGTTACCAGAATGAAGGATTTCATTTCCAAGTGCAGCAAGCAACTTCCATGAGAGCACTATGGTCACTTAAGAAAATCTTATTCATCCCTGCATGACTGACTCGTGTCACATTTCATACTTTTCTCTATTGCTACACTTCACATCAACCTGCAGAGGTTGCTATAAGAGTGCTGAATGTTATATCATTTTGTCTGGCTATCTTGGCTGTTGTGATCCTTTAGGAAGCCAGCTACCTAGGTGAGGCATGACAGGACTGAGTCTGTCCTATTAACTGCAGTCTGAAATGTCCATTACTTTCAAACACCTCAGCATTTTTCCATTCAGTAATATATGAAAAATGTCTGGAATGCCTGAGAATCTACCAGAACTGTCTACTACACCATTTTTCTATAGTCCTCATTAGTGTAATAACCAAGCAGTTCCCAAACTAAATTAGTCCATATGGGGAGTCCCTGGTGGATTTAACACAACTTTTCAGTCATCTCTTTTCTTTGCTACTAAGAGAAAATAAGTAGTTATGATTTTTTTTCTTTCTTTTTTTCTTTGTGGGAGATGCGTGTGTTCATATGTCCTTTTCTAGATGTTCTTTATATGTTCTTTTTTAGTTAAATTGCAGGATAAAAGACTTAACATAGGATAATACTTTGAGTACAGGGTCATGTATATTTTATTGCAGGATATCTATCTGTTTGGAGGAACATATGAGTCCACAGATGGCAATAAAACACCAAAGAATGATATCATGAAATTAAGTCTAGGTGAGTAAAAGTGCAGAAAAGGTTTGTTACGCAATACAATGTTTAATCACTGTATATATCACCACACAACATCCAAAGCATCCTCAAGTTCAAGGTATGTACAACGGCAAAATCCTGTAATAGAATAAATGTGGATATATTGATGTCTGAACATGTTTGGAGCTACAGCCAAATATGTCCCAATGTATTTCTGCAGTCAATTTGTGAACAGTCACTAACAGCTTATTAAAAATCTATAAGGTTTAATCACAGTTGTATAATATTAATACAGAAGAAACAATGGACTCCAAGGGCGCTTGTACACATGATTCTGAGGCCATGTACACAACATGATGAGAAATCATCACTTGTCTAACATAATGGCATTGCTGTGTACACATGCACAATTTTTTTTTCATGTAATTTTTTTTTTTTCATGTTAAAAATTTTTAAATGGTGCCACCCCTGCAGGGGGAAGGTTTTGGGGCCCCTGCAGCTCAGAGCCTGTCACCAGCTTGCCCCCCCGCCCCAGCTGTGGGAGATGTAGACAGGCTCCAGGAGGAAAAAAAAAAAAGGATTGGACTCGCCACTTTTTTTTCCCCTGGCAGAGCCAGGGGAAATTTTTACATTTTCATGTTAAAATTTATTTGAGCATGGCAACTTAGACCTTATGTATTTTAGTTTGATCGGGGCAAATTGTTCAGTTGTGGATTAAAAAATCATGCACGGGTACATGTCTGGTGGCCAGAGAAGGCATCAGAGATGGTTCACAGAGCACTGGAAACCCAGGCGGGCTCACAGAAGCTTGGGCTTCTTGGGCTTCCAGCACCCCATACACCATCCCTGCCACCTTCTCCAGCCACCAGCACACCCAGCCATCCTCCTGCCACCTTCCCACACTGCCCCAGGAGCAAACCAGTCCATTCCCAGGTGGTTCCAGATGGCACAAATGTGTCAGGGACAGTTGACGGGTCACTGGAGGCCCACCAAGCCCGAGATTCCCCAAGCACGCCTGGGCTTCCAGTGCCCTGTGCACTGTTGGACTGGGCTGGGTGCTGCTTGCAAGCTGGTACAGCACCCATCCAGCTAGCACCCTGCTCAGGTGGCTCCAGGGGGCACCACTGCTGTGGAGTGAAGCACCGGGCCTCTCCACAGCTCAGGGGCTACACAACCTGGCGGCAGCTCACACAGGCAAGCTCTGCCAGGGGAAAAAAAGTGGCAAGTCCAATCCTTTTTTTTTTTTTCCTCATGGAGCCTGTCCACCTCTCCCACAGCTGGGGGGAGGGGTGGGGGGGGCAAGCTGGTGACAGGCTCTGAGCTGCAGGGGCCCCAAAACCTTCTACCTGCAGGGGTGGTACCCTTCGTGGCTACCCAGGCAGACTGCTAGTGGGTGGGTGCTGTCCAGGGGGTGCTGCCACCATGGAGGGAAGGACTGGGCCCCCCACTGCAGCTCAGGGGCCTCTGGCAGCCCACCCACCAGCTGCACAAGAGGTGGACAGGCTCTGCCAGAAAAAAAAAAAGGATCAGGCTCTTGGCTTTTTTTTTTTTTAATCTCCAAGCAAAGCCTGCACACAGCAGGGGGTGGGAGAGTGAGCTGATGGTGGGCCATCACTGTTCTGTCACAGTGACGGAAGCCCCTAAATTGAAATGGTGGGTCACAATTAAAAACCCACAAATTAAAAACCCACCTTTCAATTTATGGGACCTAAACCCCCCTCATGTGTACAAGTGCCTTAAGAGTAATGCCATTTTCTCTGTCCTAAAAATGTTGCTGTACTAGCTAGTATTGCCTGAAATTTGTATGGCAAGGCTGAGTAGCCCTTTATAGGTTACATTGAGTTACAGTGCTTCTTCAGATAAGCTCTCTAAAGCAGTGGAGGCAAACCTTTTTGGCAGGTGTGCTTCAAGCTAAGCCCTTCAACCTCCCCAAGTGCCACTCTGATCCCCTTTCCCTGCCAAATCTGTTGCTCCACTATCTTCTCCCTGCCTGATCTGTTGCTCTGCTTTCTGCTCCCTAGCCTATCTGTTGTTGCTCCCTGCTCCCTCCCTGCTCTGCCATGTGCCACACACAGAGACTGCCTATGCTACTTGTGGCATGTAGGCCATGGGCTAGCCACTCCTGCTCTAAGCCATTTTAATCCAACACTTTTTTTGCCTGAGAAATGGTAGAATTGCTGCTCTGTTCATCACTTTGATAATACAAACTGTACAGTGTCATACTGTGAATTTTGTGATCCCTTCTCTTGGTGAGCAGTTATTCACCCAAGCAGTCAACAGTCAACTTCTTGCCACTGAGAGCAGGAGGTTCACTTTTTTATCCATAGTGATTTCAGGATGCTGAAAATTGTTGCAGTTCTTTAGAAAAGTTAGATGTGCTATTTCACCTTTTTTTTAAACCAGAGGAGAATAAGATCCTTACTAGTGAGTGATAGTGAACTCCTTACTGCTGGGCACTGGTTCACAATTGGTTAGCACTTTTTTTTTTCTTTTTCTTAAACTGAGAAATGAAATATTTTTCCTTTCTATAAATGTATTGATTGCAACTTAGGGTTTTTTCACTCTACTATGCATGGAATCTTTTCAACCCTGGTTTAAAATAACCATTACATTTTAATTTCAAAATTTTCCAACAAACTATTTAAAAATTAAATCTAACAGTAGAATTGATTGTTCTTCTATCTCTTTTTTTCAAGATGAAACAGTACAGGATATTGTGATAAAGGGTTGTAAGTGCATAATTCATTATGGTGCCACATTGTTGATAAGAACTGTGGAAAAGTGCTGGGTAGAACCCTGAACATTCAAACAATATTTTTGTGAGCTTCCTTTACATGATACTATAGCCCCGGAATTTCAGGAGACAAAACATTTTGTACGAAAGCCTGCAAAACTTGAAAAGTCACCTTCTCATGAGAATTCCCACACACTAATTTTGACAAAGCCACTGGAAGAAATGCCTTTCAAAATATACCTGGTCTAAGGGTTTAAACACAGTAAACTAAATTTTAATTTGTGTGGTGCTGAGTTAGTTTTTCATAAGTTCCTCTTTCTTCACCATAGTACAGTCTGACAAAGGGCATGATCAGACAGGGAAATATCTTCAGTCACCCACTATAGTTTATAATACCTGCATAAACCCATGATTTTGAAATCTTTAATGGGCTATCCCAAATACCCATAGCTTTCCATTGTATCTACCTGAGCTGTTGTATACTATTGCTGCAGAATTTAACTTTTACATTGCTTGTGCTTTTTGTCCTTTTTCTGTCATAATCTTCCCATCATATATATTGTCTTCATAGCAACACATAGCATAATTTCTTATCATGGTTCTTCCCTTCACACTAGAGTTGCTGGTCTTGAATCAACCTTAACCTACTCTTTCCAGCTTATTCCTGGGCACGGGCCTTTGGTGGCACAAAGCCTTCTTGGAAGAGAGGGCCTGGATTGCAAAATACTGGTAATTCATGCTTTTCCAAGAGCCCTAAAGCTAGAAAGCAATTATTAATCTTTAAAGCCACAGAACTGTGGGGTGACTCCTCCTGGATTTGTGCTTCCCTCTTTCTCACAGAGGGAGTGAGCGAAGGTCACAGTAGGCTTCTTAAGCAGAAGCCACGTTGTGTTCAATACACAGCTATCTCACTGGTAGATGAAGTAACTTGTGAATGTAGAACTGAAAAAGCATTTGCAAGGCAACTTGGAATTAAAAACCATTATATGAATGGAAGGCAAGGATTTTTTGGCAATAGCTTTTATTGGACCAACTGTGTAGGTGAGAGCAACTTTAGACAAGCTTTTGGGTACAAATTGTTGATTGCAGCATCACTTCCACGCTGCATTTTGAATGTAACAGACGTATTGCATAATGCTATTCTTGACATTTCAAATAGACTTTCCCTTCCTCTTTACTACTTCCAATGTTTCTTTTAGCTTCTTCGTTGAATATTTTTATGCTAGTAGCTTGGCTATATATTGCTTTTTTGGAATGTGACTTTGGCTTTGGTAATTTTCATTTTTCTAAGTTCAGCCATTAGCTTTGGAAACATGACAGATACCCACCTGAAAGGATCTTTTTTCTGCGATTAGAAGATTGCCCAAAATTCTCTGTTTTCCATTTTTCCTGTGGCTTTTATTATTGCTGTTCTTTCCTTGGCAAGTCTTATAATCATACAGATGTGTTGGGTTTGCAAATGCTTCATTATTCATTTGTAATACAGAGAGCACCGAGGGAACAAGCGCTGCAAAGAAATGTTTCTCCATTCTTTGATGGTGGTTTCATTTTATTTTTGATTCCTATCTTTTGTATATTATAGCAAAGATGAAGTGGAAGATGCCACTTTACATAGGGATCCCCCCTGCACGCAGATGGAGCCATGTTGCATTTATTCTTCATAGCCATGTAAGTGAAAGCAGTGTGGCAACCTGAATTCTGAACCAGTCATTTTGAACAGTCTTTTCAGCTTTCCTCTTTAAAGTATTCTGCCTCCAACCTGTGCTTATTGACACAATGAACAACACAGCAATCTCTTTACTTCTCCAATGCAGACATAGTCAAAGTACAGATCTGTACTTTAGGTTTTCTTTTATCAGCTCCCAGCTTTACTTTCCAAAAAGAATTGACTACAAACAAATCATGACATTTACCAAAGTTAAAGCAAAATTTATCAGTAAATTAAGCTTAATATAAAGAAGATCAAATCAACTTGTGGGGGTGGGAGTTCCCCATCTCTAAGGACAGGGGTAGCAAGAGGTGAAGTCTTAACTTCACTGCCCTTTCTCAGATATACATGCAGCCATCCAGGCATTCCAGACAACTGCCTCTTAATTGTCATCAGTGAAGGAGTGCTCTCCAGGAGCTGAATCAAATAGGCTTTTGTTCCAGTTTCTCTTCAGTTCCCAGTGATGTCCGTAGGTATCCCATTCTTAGATTCTGCCCTGCTCTTCTGGTCAGGTCTGGTGCAGTGATTAAATTTCAAAGGTCTTTGCTTGGGCACTTCAGTACTTTTTTGCAGTATTTGATCATTTGCTTCTTAAGTGTTCTGGTGTTTAATTTACATGCTTCCCTGAAGTTTTGGCACTTCTGGTTTTGGGAAGGCTGACAGCTATCTGTTTTAGTGCACCTGCTTTTTTGTTCCTTTGCATCTCACAATCTGTTTCTAATATTAAGTGTTACTCCAGTACCTTGCCACCAGTATTTCCCAATGTTTTGACACCACATTTTGTATTTCACCTTGGCACTTAGCACTTGTATCATTATTCTATTGCTGTGTGGCAAAGCAAAAAAGAATGGCAAGAGACCAATGTGGCTGCACAAAGAGCTTCTAAAATGCCTCGAATGCAGAAGGAAAGCATACAGGCAATGGAAGAATGGGCAGGTCACCATGGTCACATACCAGGAAATAGCAAGAACCTGCAAGGAAAAAATCAGGAAGGCAAAGATAAAGAATGAGCTGCACCTGGCAAAAGAGGTTAAGGACAACAAGAAGAGGTTCTATAAGTGTGTTGGCTGGAAAAAAGGACCAAGGAAGCTGTGGGTCCACTGTTAACAAGCCGGGGGAACTCCTAACTGAAGACACAAAGAAATTGGAACTACTCAACAACTGCTTTGCCTCAGTCTTCACAAAAAAATTAAACTGTCAGATACCTAATAGGGATTATCTGGATAAGGAAGGGGGCAAACCGAAGGAGGAAATACCAAAAGAAACAGAGAGCTTTTTGGGGGCCTAAATGAATTCAAGTCAGCAGGACTGGACGAGTTTCATCCCAGGATCCTGAAGGAACTGTCAAGGGAGATCTTGTAGCCTTCGGCAATGATCTTCATAAGGTTTTGGGAGACAGGCCAGTTACCAGAGGACTGGAAAAGGGCCAATGTAATGCCCCTCTTTAAAAAAATGCAAGACGGAGGATATGGAGACCTATGGATTGGTTAGCCTCACCTCAATACCTGGGAAGTTACTGAAGCATATCCTAAGGAAGGCCATTTGCAATCATCTGAAGAAGGAAAAGCTGATTGCAAGCAGCCAGCATGGATTTATGAAAAAGAAATTGTAACAGAGAGCCTGGGGCTCTCTTTCCTTTAAGGAAGAAGTAGCCAAGCGAGGGGGCACTACAGGCCAGGTAGGATGCAGCAGCTGCAGGTTGTTCGGGCAACAGGACAATGAGGCCAATCAGCAGACACATGCAGGCAGCCCAGAGTAGTCTGCTGACCAGAAGCAGGCGGGGCCCTGGGAAAATATAAGCCTGAGGCTTGGGCTAGCAAGCTAGTCTCTCCCTGGCAGGCACAAGGTGAAGAGCTCCTAGCAGCAGAGTGCCTGAAAGGACTGCAGTGCTGCATGTTGACCTTCGGCGGGGCTCGGGGAGCTCACTAGGATATTGCTCAAAGCTGGGAAGCTATCCTAGGTAAGGGAAAGTTTTCCCTCTTAAAGGGGCAAAGGGTGATTTCCCTTTTGTTGTTTATGTTATAGCCTAGGGGTTTATTGTTTGTGTTGTGGTTTGGAACGAGTGGTTTGGGTTGGGGCAGTAAGGGGCAATATATGGAGATCCCATTAGTGCTCTGGGGGCATGCAATTGCTTTGAGCCCTGCTGGGGCAAGCTGAAGGCCCAAGTGAAGGTTGAGTCCAGAGCTGGCAGAGTATGAGGCCACAGAGCCACACAGGCAAACAGAGGCCAAGGACCTGGTGCCCAAAAGGGCTAGACAAGAGCTGGTGCCTCAAAGTCAGGTCCAATACAGTGGGCCCAGGCTAGAAGGCCTAACTGAGAGGAAAGGGGCAGCAGCTGAGGAGTTTGAGGCCCCAGCAGGAAAACATCATTACAGTAACACCCACAAGGCTTGGGATGTGGTATAGGGGAGGAATGGAGCCACACTATTAGCCCTTAAGGCTGGAGGTGCCCCACAGTGACATAGTCTAGAGAGGCCCAGTAAGGGGCCTGGGAATAGTGAGGCCTGGCAATGGGCTTGGGAAGAGAGTAGTGGTCCCAGAAGGGTCCAGCAGCCCAGTGAGGGGCCTGAGACTAGCATAGTAGAGACCAGTAGGATGCCAAGGAATCCCAGTAGGGGTCTAGTTGGACTGGGGTCCACACGAAGACCCATGGGTAGCCTTCCTTTTAATTTTATTATTTCATCAAGGTGTGGCAGGAAAGACGGAAGGGAAGGCACCCTAGGGGCAGAGCGGGGCATGGTCACAGACTACAGGGGGCAGGGGGCATCTTGGCCACCCCTGGGACCCTGATGTGCCACACAAATCATGTCAAACAAACAAGATCTCCTTCTTTGACAAAGTATTTACTTGGGTGGATGAAGGAAATGCTGTGGTGTAGTGTATCGGCACTTCAGCAAGGCTTTTGACAAGGTCCTATACATCCTTCTCATAAACAAATTGGAGAAATGTGGGCTGGATAAAACTGCTACTAGGTGGATAGATAACTGGCTTAAAGCCACAAGCAAAGGGTAATATTAACAAGTCCATGTTGGAATGGCAGGAGGTTTCTAGCAGAGTCACACGGCTGTCTGTCCTCAGCTCAGTGCTGTTTAACATGTTTATTAATGATGATTTGGATACTGACATAGAAACCTTCTTGAGCAAGCTTGTGGATGACATAAAACTAGAAAGGATTGTGATCATGTTGGAGGATAAAAGAGAAATTCGGAAGGATCCTGACAGATTGGCAAGCCGGCCTAGAACTAACAGATAAAGTTCAATGTGGACAAATGCAAGATGCTACACCTCAGGAGGAATAATCAAAAACACAAATACAAAATGGGGGATACCTGGCTGAATGGTCAGCTACTGCTGAGGGATGATTTAGGCGTAACTATGCCTATTTTCTACTATAGGTATTTCCCATACTTCTTGGTTTTGCTGGTTCCTCCCTCTCCCCCTTTTCTGCCATGTGTCAAGGTGTTTTAAAGCCTCCATAGAGGCATTGAGTGTTGGGTACAGATGAGGTTGGGGACTTCAACTTGGTCGTTCTAATTCTTCTGCTAGGAACAAAGCCAGAGGTTCCTGACTAGAGGGTGTAGCCACTCTCTTCAAAGTTAGACCTATTGCCATATTTGAGATCAAGAAGGAATTTTACCTGATGGCCAGATTGGCATGGATTGTGGCAGTTTTTGCCTTCCTCTGTAACCAGAGGTGTGGCCTGCTACCCAGGCCCTCTTGTGTGTGTATATTGACAACATTTTATAGAAGCAAGATATTGGCTGCCATGGTTCCCCTCCTTTATCTGTTTCAGGTTAGGGTGTTAGGTTTATGTTGTGTCAGGGTTGAGGGTAGTCTTTTGTAGAGTTTTTAGATTATGGTTGTATGGGATAGTTTGGATAGGGATTATTCTGCTTCAGGTAGGGGGTTGGACTAGAGGACCTCTGGAGGGCCCTTCCAACCCTATTTCTCTCTGAATCTATTACTTCATGTAGAAACTTGTCAGTTTGGTGTGGTACTTCTCTGGAAGCACTCACACAGGAAGTAACATCTAAAAAGGAAAGAAGGTTATACAGTAGATTCATGCCCTGTCAGTATAGCAGAACCTATTATGTCCTTGGTGAACAGAAATGTTTGTGCCCCTACCTCAGAGTCAACTCAAGGTGACAGATATGCTTATATATGTCATACCAAGAGCTAACCATACTCAGAATGGCTCCAAGTGCTTCTTGAACATGGCTGTTTTTCAGTGTAAATCCTCCAGGCAGAGATGTAACTGGCCAGGACTGTACCCTGGGCAATGACAGCACACACTGCAGCAACCAGAGGCTCACTGCTACTGGGGGCAGGAGATGTCAGCTCCTTTTTTGCCACTTATTTGTGCATCAAGTGGCCAAAAAATCACTGGTTTTCCAGAGCAAAAAAGGCAATGACATCTCCTGCAGCACCAGCAAACCACTGGCTGTACACTGCCACTGCTTCTCTGCCCCTCCTGGTGCCAGAACCACAGCTGCTGCAAGATATGTGCAGGGTGTCAAGGGGAGGGGAGAAAAGAGGGTGAGGCACCCCCTCAACTGAATCCCAGCACCCCCACTCTTGGGAAGCTCCCAGGTCTCATGCCCCATTAGCCCACCTATCTTTATGCTACTGCTGCAAGACATAAAACTGAGTTGGCCAAGATCTTTAAGACCTGGGACTTGCCACAGGAGCTGTGTTAGTGTAAACCAGTGGTCACCAACCAGTGGATCTTGATCCAACTGGTAGATCTTGATCCACTAGTAGCTCCTGGAGCCTCTTGCAGTATATCCGAGGCTGGGGTGGGGGCTGAGTGCCCACATACATACGCCTCAGCCCAGCAGGTCAGTCCATGGAGGAGGGACGGGGGCTAGATCAAGCCCCCTGTGGTGAGGGACAGTGCTGCAGAGGCAGGAGCAGGGGTAAATTGAGTGGTGGCGGCAGCGCCTGGTAGATCTTGGGTTACTTTTAAATGCCAACAGTGATCTCCTGCTTAAAAAGGTTGGAGATCCCTGGTGTAAACCCACCTCCTTTCTGCCAAGCTAGTGTGGCAGCTGCTCCCTGAAATCACCCCATACTGTCACCTCTGGCACACGGTTCCACACAGCAGCTGTTCCTAAATGCATTTGTGATCTCAGAATTTCGTCTTGCACGCGCATCAACTTCACTGGTGTAAAGTCAGGGTGTCAGGTCCTGAAGTTAGTTGTTCTGAGTGCTAGCAACTCTGATGAGAAAAATGCTTTGGCACCAGACTGGGCACATCTACACAAGATGTTTACAGTGCAATAAACTAATTAGCTGTACATCTATCTCGGCATCTACATGTGCAACCCTATTAGGCTGAAGTAAGGATGCAGTCAGAAAGGCCAACCGTACCTTGTCATGCATCCACAGATGCACCTCAAGCAGGTCCAAGAAGGTGATCCTCCCACTCTATGCAACACCGGTCAGGCCACAGTTGGAGTACTGCGTTCAGTTCTGGGCACCGCACTTCAGGAGGGATGTGGACAACATGGAGAGGGTCCAGAGGAGGGCCACTCGCATGATCAGGGGGCAGCAGGGCAGGCCCTACGAGGAAAGGCTACGGGACCTGAACCTTTTCAGCCCCCACAAGAGAAGGGAATCTAGTGGCCGTTTACAAACTAGTCAGGGGGGACCAGCAGGCATTGGGGGAGTCCGTATTCCCCCGAGCACTTCCAGGAGTGACAAGGAATAACTGTCACAAGCTGGCAGAGGGTAGATTTAGGCTAGATATCAGGAGGTGCTACTTCACTGTCAGGGCAGCTAGGATCTGGAACCAACTTCCAAGAGACGTGGTGCTGGCTCCTACCCTGGGGGTCTTTAAGAGGAGGCTGGATGAACACCTTGCTGGGGTCATTTGACCCCAGTACTCTTTCCTGCCATGGCAGGGAGTTGGACTTGATAATCTGCTCAGGTCTCTTCTGACCCTACAAACTATGAAACTATGAATTAAATTACTCCACAGCAGTGCACATTTAGAGGCTGATGGAGCTGTCTGGAGCAGAGGATGCTTCAATATGAGGTCTGCCTGTTGGCTAGCCCCATGCTGAAGCACTCTCATGCCCCAGGCAGCCACTTTGCAGCACATTGAGCCAGGGGAAGCAACCCCAGTCTGGCCAGCTGACCCCTTTCAGCCCCTTGCCAGCCAGGGATGCCTCCAACTCACCTCAACATGCTGCAGTCCTGGGGCACACATTCAAATGGAAGTAAATTATGAGTTTGTTGCTCTTGGGTTCACGTTCAAGTGGCACCCCCACGAACAATACACTCGAGTTTATTGCTTCATGTTAATTGCATGTGTAGACACCCATTAAAAGAGAAGGTCAGCAGCCTTCTGACATGTCTCTTTTGAGGCTTCTCTCTAGAAAGTTCTATATAGAGAAGTTTGACAGTTTTGCAGGTAATAAATAGAAACCAAAAAAACTTTTAACCTTATAGATTTAATACTCTCCAGAAAAGAGTGTTGCCAATGCAATGAACCACATTAGAAACAACTTGGGCCTGTGTAAGGATAGTGCCTCTTTAAAAGGCTGGTACTAATGTAACCACGTTGGTTGTCTAGAACTGTCTGTAAGCAGTTGGTTAGAAGCAAAGGGCTCCAAGCAATTGAGCAATATTCTTTTTTCCCCCAGTTTTTTAACCCTCTCCTCTTGTTATTGTAGTATTAAAGCCTAACTTGTTCCTGAAAGCTGACTATGGCTCCTTAGCTGAACCCATGAATAACACAGACTATTGCTCCTCTGTGAGGATCATCTTCTTTTGCATAGGCAAAGTCATTAGGAAGAGCTCTGAATAGACTTTCTTCTCAACCACTGGAAGTTCCTGTCTGTACATAAACTCATTCCTTTGGATGAGCTGCTCCTCTTTTTTTCTTAAGGGTAGAGAGGAGATACTGGTTACAATCTCCTCTCTCTGGGGTGGAGAAGTGATTTTTATAGGGACATGCATAGACCAGTTTAAGTAGCTTCTCTCCTCCTCTGGGATAGGGAAGGTAGGTGATGTCAGTCTCCATTCCTCTTCAGTGGTCCCAGGCAGTGGCTCCTACCCTGGGCGTAGTATAAAGGTACAGTCATTTTCTTTCTGCAAATTTTTTTCATATTTGATCAAAGCAGCAACCAGGAAATATATTTATGTCAAAACACACAAAGACCTCAATGCACTTGAATTCTCACATTAATGCACTATGCAACCATGCCATATTATACTGATATGTTGTTGATGTCTCTTGCTTTTTTGTTTTGTTTTGTTTTCTTGTTTTTCCTAGCTCTATATCTTTGGTGGAGTAAATGAAGAAGAATTGAATGATATAATGGGGATGAAATTGATAAACCCTTCAGACAGACAACCTAGTAAGTTTAATATGCATTTGGTAACGTTTTAACTTACTGTTAACTTACAACCAATGCCTGTCTATCCCAGGGGTGGGCAAAATATGGCCCACGGGACAGATCTAGCACACCAGGAGATTCTATCTGACCTGTGGGGCCCTTAGCACATTTAGAAAATGAATATTTATCAAAGATGATAGGAGCCAGGGGCAGTAGGACCTGGGGGAGCCAGCAGCAGGACTCAGCAGCCACAGCACCAAAGCCAGCCCAGCCCCAACCCCAGCCCTCCCCACCCCCAGCCAGAACTGTCTGGCCTGGGACCCTGGGGCTGTTCCCACCGCCTGGTGAGGGAAATTCAGATAAGAAGCAGGAGGGAGGTGGGGAAGGTTCACGGGCAATCACCCCAGACCTCAAGGCTGAGCCAGGCTGGCTTCTGTGGTCCCGGTGCTGCAGCCAGGAACCATGTGGTGCTGGAGCGGCAGGTGCGGGGGTGGAGGGGAGTGGTGGCAGTGGTGGGCAGGAAAGGCGGGAAATGGCTGTGGCAGGTGGCGGGGGGGTGGCAGCAAGCAGGTGCGCAGAGCACAGCAACAGCTGAGTGGGAGCACAGGGTGTGCTCTGGTGCACCCAGACAAGGGCCAGTGGGGGCCCGGGCAGGTCAGCAAGAGTGTAGGGCCAAGCCAGCAGAGGCTCTGGAGCTGGGATGGCTCTCCCTTCTCCCTGCTGGTGCATCTCAGCACGGCTCCATAGAGCCCCTACTGGTCTGCACTCCTGCCACCCCACTCTGGGCCCCTGCTGACCCTAGCCCCAGCCCACTGGTGTGGGCCCCATGCTCCAGCCCAGGTGTTACTCTGCTCTGTGCATCCACTCACTGCCACTCGACCCCTGGCTACCATAGCCATTTTGCCACTTTCCTGCCTGCCACCATCATTCCTCTTTACACCCCCACCCACTGCTTCAGCACCACATGGTTCCTGGCTGCAGTGCTGGGCTGCAGTACTCAACGAGAGCTGGCCTGGGCCCCACAATTCTCAGCTGGCTCTGTGCAGTGCTGGCTGGGCTGGGCTGGCTCCTGCTGCATCCTGCAGTCTTGGCCATGCAGCTGGGATATGGTGCCAGAGTGGCAAGTGGTGGGGGGGAGAGCGAGAGTGGGGGAAAGTGGCAGGAGAAGGATCGTGGTGGCAGATGTGGGGAGGGAGGGGGGAGAAGTGGTGGTGAGTGAGAGCACAGGGCCCATGCCGGGGTCAGGAGCAGCAGGAGCATGGACCCTGGCTTGGAGGAGCATTGGTATGGGCTCTGCCTGCCATGGGGGAACTGTGTGCAAAGTCTCCCCCTCCACACATGCCACACCCTGCCTAGCCACCCTCTCCCCACAAACTCACAAACCCCACACCCACCCACACCCCACATATCCACACACATACCTACACACCCACAGTCCCCACACACCTATGCCTTCCACCCCCCACAATATACAACAGTAAAACTTCATTTTAAGCTATTGTACAATCACCCCTATGCACACTACACAAATGCATGTAAATCAGGAGAAAAATATTTTTTTTAAATTAATGAATGTTGTAGTAGATGGTTGATTTTTTTAGAATATAATTGGGTATTTTTCTGGTTCCAAAATGGTAAACCCCCTTGCTGAAAGTAGTACTTCTGGGGGGCAAGGGGAGGGACTTCTGGTGGCAAAGGTCAGGGTTTAGTGGGTAGGACTTCCGGTCCCAAGATGGCAACCAGGGGGCGGGGCACCTATCAAGGGGCGAGGCTACCCTTGTGGCCCTCGACAGCTTGCCCAAACTTGATAAGTGGCTCTCCAGCTGAAATAATTGCCTACCCCTGTTATATCTCTTTCTCCTCCCTCCCTACCAGCTTATGCCAAATTCTGTGATAACATTTCTGCAGTTCCAAAGAGTACTACTGTACTGGTTTACTACAGGCTGCCAGAGCTGTCATTTACTCCTTGAAATGGCTAAATTGACTGTTATGTGAAAATCATATGCCCTATTTGTCCTCTTGAGATCCAGTCCTCTGCGGTTACTAAGAGCCTCCTGTGAGGATTTGTACTCCGTTAGCTCTGATTGAGTTCAAGTTCAAATTACAGGGTGCATGTTTCCTGAAGAACATAACTTTCAGTTAACATCTGTGGGAGAACACATATCTCTTTGCAGGATCATATGCTCAGATATTATCTTACGTTATCCTGTAAAATACAACTTTAAAATTGATCCTATTCCTTATTACCATATAATTGTCTTTACACATACTGGATTATTCCCTGTGTATATTTACATGATATGCAAGGCACATCTACACATGCGTGTGATCCAAGATCAGTTTACTTGCAAATAAACTACTCATGAGAAAATGCTCCCAGACAGGCCTCTACACAAATCACCTGCCTGCCAATGGCCTGGGCAACCTGCACACCTGCCAGTGGGAGCCAAAGCACCAGGTGTGAGACGCTCTGGTCCACCAGCTCCTCCTGCACTCCCTGCTGTAGCCCATTTGGACACCTGCCCACAGACCCTCCAACCCCACCTCCTGCTCACCCCCAGCACCACACTCACTGCGGACACACCTCAGAAGAACAAGAGTTTTTATTCCCCTCCCATCAAATAGAACCCTGCTCCCCCCTCACTCCCCAACAACAGAGCCCCTCCATAACCCACCACCTATCCCACTCACCGACAATAAAACACCCTCTTCCCCATGCAAACAATTTACGAGGTTATGTCTGTGCCATCCCAGAGTGGGGGGGCTGTGGGGTGGGGGCTCCTAGAGGGGCAGAGCCCAGAGACAGGCAGCCAGCACCCTGGCCTCTGCCCATTCACCTGTGGGTGTGCATGCTGCGGCAAGCCCAGTGGGTGCGGTAATTGCCCAGGGTTAATGGTGGACGTTGGTCCCCCAGCGCTGGGCAGTGGGTGGCTTCCAGGGCTAGGGTTAGGGGCAGGGAAGTGGGCAGCATGAAGGTGACAGCCAGGGTCAGGATGGTGTCCACCACCCAGCAATCATCCTTCATGGTCTTCAATGCCCTGTCCAGGACCACGTTCTGCTCCTGCAGGGACTCTACCTCCTTGTGCTCTAGGGCTAGGAGCTGCACCCGGAACGTCCGGTCTGCCTGGTCCCACACCTTAAATTCTAATAAATTTAAGAAGTAGTACTGATGCCAGGTAGTCCAACAAAAATATTGTGAGAAATAATAATTAATTTTAATTTTGCAGTGATTCTTACTAGATGCCTCATTGAAGTCAGTACAGTAGTTTTAAACTTGCAGGAAAGGGAACATTGGCATTAACCCTTTATTAAGGCACTTCTGCCACTGATGTTGGCGTCAGTTACTGGCAGGAGCTTTTTTTTCCCTCGCACCAAAAGTCCCAGGTCAACCAAAATAAGTTCTAGAAAATAAAACATAAAGGTTCTAAAATGGTCATTAGAACCCAACATTACCTGTTTTGGACTATACAAATGTTGCCGAGTCAAGAGACTGTATCTAACAGATAACATAGGCAAGAACTTTTGCTTGCCTCAGTGTTTCAGATATCATTAAATATAATGAGAGCACTCGACAACTATAACTTAAAACCATGATTCAGTAAAAAGCAAGAGCATGTGTTTAAGCCTTGTTAAAATGAAGGAGACTTAAGAATATTCGTAAAGTTAAGTATGTCCTTAAATACTTAAGTGATTTGTTGAGTTGGAGCCATAGACTGCAGTGACACTGTACACATTCATACTTGCGATACAGGCACAGAGGGAAAGTATCTTGTAATTCTGATACATACTGTAATATAGTTCAATTGATTTCCATGGAATAGCCATTTTAAATAGCGGCATAACAGAATGGGTGCACAGTAAAGGAAAGGGTCTATGTTCATTTCAGAGAAATTTATGTTAGTGAGATCACAGTGCTTCCAATGCCTAGTTTTGAAACAAATAGTTTTCATAAAACAATATTATCCTAAAATAAAAAAGGGTTCAAGTAAAGAAAAAATAAAAATAATTTACCATCTGCGTAGCTCTTTCATTAGGGACATATAATGTCTGCTCTCCATGACTAGAGAAATGATCACAGAAAGAGGTCTTGGAAGGTTATTATTTCTTCCTTTGCAGTGAGCTTTTTAAAATTAGTAGAGATAAAAAAGTTATGAAAACTGACGCCCTTTTACTTTGTTGTTCTCTGCCTGCCATTTTTTAATCTATCATGTTAATGGAATTTTATTTCAGTGAAGTTTTCTACTCCAGTGAATCATTGTTTGTTGTTTTTCCTCTGGCTATTGGCTTTCGTCAATCTGTAGAAATAAGAATAGAGCAGGAAACAGTTTCATGCAAATGTAAAGTTTCTTTAAATAATTTTAAATACAGTTATCTTCAAGTTCTAATACACCCACACTAGGCAGTGAAAATGAAGAGTACATAAATACAGTAAGATTACTATTTGAAATATAAACATACAACCATAATCAATGGATATGAATCATTTATAATGCTGGATTGATTCTAATTCATGACATTACAAAAGGCCATATAAAAATATCTCAAATAATAAATTCAATATCTCACCTACAAATGGCTGAGTGAATCACTAGCCATTATAATGCTCATTTTGTGAATTACAGAGCTTAGTCATCAACATCCTACCAATATGTATCTACTGAATTTTCAGAAGGATACTATGCTATGGAGTGATCTTTTTTTTTCACAACTGAAACAAGATGTCATCAGTTTAACTTTTTCCTAGGTATTGGTATAGTAACATGCATCAGCTTCACTTGTACTTTGCAGATGACGATCATTTCAGAGATGCACACAGCCACTATCCGTTTCTGATTAGTAATATCAAAACAAATCTTTGAAAATTGTGAAATTTAGTCAGTACTCTGAAATGTTTGAAGTATCTGACAGTAGACCCTAAGGCAAGGGCAGACAAGTCCAGCCTGTAGGCTGAACCAGACCTGCAGCAGACTCCATTTCCCAGCAGCCCCTGCCTGCGTCGCTGCAGACAGTTTTCATAGAGACTCCAAGCAGCGGTGGAAGCGTGACAGTGCAGAGCCAGGGTTTCCACAGCAGGGCACACGGCGGGGTGGGGAGATGTTCCAGGGCTGGGATCCTGCAGCGGTGACAATGTGGTCTGGAGCTGAGGCAGAGCTGTGATCCGCTGCCTGGAGCAGGTCCCTGACCAGCCATGGGCCCTGGTCCCCATGGAAACTGTGGCCTTGTGCTGTCACAGCTGCGCTCCTCTTGCGGTCTCCATGCAAATCAGCCACAGAGACACAAGCAGGGGCTGCTGGGAAATGGAGTCCGGCTGCCAGCCAGATCCATCATTTTGCCCACCAGTGCTGAATATTGAGAATTAATCAATTCCCTCAATCTTCTGGCAACGCTCCTGCTAATGCAGCCCAGTATGGCATTAGCCTTTGTGACAACAAGGTCACACTGTTATCTTATATTCAGCTTATTGTCCCTTGTAAATCCCAGGTCCTTTTCTGCAGAACTGCTGCTTAGACAGTTGATCACTAGCCTTTACCGATGCATGGGATTGTTCCATCCTAAGTCCAGGACTTTGCACTTGTCCTTATTGAACCTCATGAGATTTCTTTTGGTCCAATCCTCCAATTTATCTAGGTCTCTCTGAAGCCTAGGCCTACTCTCCAGTGTATCTACAACTCCCCCCAGCTTGGTCTTATCTGCAAATTTGCTGAGGGTGCACTCCATCCCATCTTCCAGGTCACTGATGAAGGTATTGAACCCTTGGGCACTCCACTTGATACCAGCTTCCAATTAGACATACAGCTCTTGATTACTACCCTTTGAACCCAATGATCCAGCCAGTTTTCTATCCACCTTAGCGTCCATTCATCCAACCCGTAATTCCTTAGCTTGCTTGCGAGAATATTGTGAGAGGTTGTATCAAAAGCCTTGCTAAAGTAAATAGGGGTGTACTTTGTAGCCGTGTTGGTCTGAGACAAAAAGGTATGTAAAAAACTAAAACTCTTGGTTCCAAAATGATACCTTTTATTAGACCAACTGTAAAATGGCAAGAAAATTGTCCTTTTCTGCGAGCTTTTGGAATCAAAGACCCTTCTTCAGGCTCGGGAAAAGTGTAGATGGTACAAGATGGTAAAAAGTCCCCATAGGTAGGAAATAAACTTCATTTTTGCACAGAGGGAACTGAAAATGGAAGGCTGTCCCTCTGGGTCCATGAGAGTGTCTTTGTGACCTGTGCTGAGTAGCTCTTTGATGTGTTGATCAGGTAGAATTCCTTCCCTGGAAGGAACTTAGGTGATGGGCAGAGGGGGCAGGCAGGAGCACTGGTGCCCTCCCTGCAAGTGCCGGCAGGGGAGTGGAGCACTCTTGTGCTCCCAGAAGTGACTGCAGTCACTCCTGGAAGCAGCTGCAGTGATTGGCCACAGCGATCAGCCACAGGAACCCCTCTGCCTCCTGTCAGTGAGATCAGGCGAGGAGGGACCTCCCCTCCAGTAGCTGACTGGTTGTTAGGGGGGCACGTGCCCCTCCTGACTAAGGCAGGACCACTTGCCCATGATGAGCACAGAGCTAGGGGAGGATCAGGCTGGGGGGCTTGTTCCCCACCCCACTATGTAAGCATAGAGCTGCGGGAGAGGACAGGCTGGGGAGCTTGTTTTCTCTCCAGCTCTGTGAGTGTGGAGCTAAGCAGGAAAGAAGCTCCCCAGCCTGTTCCCCCCAGCTCTGTGCTTGTAGACCTAGGCAGGGAACAGGTTCCCCTGCCCCTGCCAGCAGGGAGCTGCCAGCACCAGCTCCATAACCGCAGACCCTTTGTCTCCCAGCGCCAGCTCCGTGACCATGGGGCCAGTGATGGGAGACCTTTAACTCCCAGTGCCAGTTCACCGTTACTGATCTCAAGTAAATTTGCTAATTGCATTTGCAGGTAGTAAATTTATTCAGGATTAGGGAGGTTTACTGCATAGTAACCATGTGCACATGTAGACACACATGGTTATTTTGCAGGAACAGGGATCCTACTTGTGAACAGGGATCCAACCTAGCCTTTGAAGGACCAATGCAATACAGATGCTAGCCCTACTGGCAGAAGTGGTACACACATTCTGTACCAGCCAATGCTTCTAGGTTGTGCGCCTCTGCTTTTCTCTTTGCTAACATTTTATCGGTTTAAAAACAGTATTGATTGTGAACATTTGTAGTTGTTACTAAAGCTATTTTCATTACAATATAAGACATCTACATTATATTGTAATGAGATGATCTTGGCTAAAATATATTATAACAATTGCAAATGGATGTTTGTGTTCACAGCATGTATTAATGAACTAAAAATCTGTATCTTAATTTCAGTAATGAAAGAGATTCTCTCAGAATTTGGAATCCATGGAATAAGCAGCAGGTACTCTTTATAGTTTTGTCTCATTTTCTTCTTTCTCTCTAATGGGGCTAATGAAGGGAGGATTGAATATTTGTGACTTTTACGCTAGCTGTGTCTGACTAAGCCAGCACGTGTTTGCAGAATGAAGTATTTTCTGCATGTAAATGATCATAAATATGTGATTAGCTGCTGTGATTCGTTGACTCTAAACCATCTCTAATTCTTGCACACATTTCTGTGAGAACTATAATGGCACAGATAGGTCAATAAATTCCCTTGCCACCCAAAGATCACCATTTAATAGGGATGAGGAAATAGGCTGATATTTAAATGTGAGACCTGTTTTTCAGGGAGTTTAATATGAAGGCAGCCTCCCTTCAGTCTTCTCTCTCCCTCTTGCTTATCTGCCCTGTTGGACCATTGGCAGCATTCTAGTTCTCTTTGATTGTGTAGGTGGCATTTTTGGCACATGTCCCAGGTAGGGATTCTATTTTCTGGTAGCGTGGACACATACGTGGGTGTGCACACTACATCTGCAAGCTAAGCATGTGCAGTAGGTTATACAATGGTCACATACATTCCCAGCTGTGTATAGACCTTTGTAAATACATACTAGTTTTTAAGGTCTGAAATCATAGATGGGCCAAACCATAATGATTTTATTAGCAGTTATTGGATAGAGGATCTTTCTGTGTTTTAGACTCAAGAGCTAAGTGGTTAGGCCACTTGGTTGGGAAACTGGAAATCCAAGTTCTAGCTTCTCTGTAACAGGGAGCCAGAAGGCCCCTGTTACTTTAAGGCTAAGTACAGACAGGCAGAAAGCCTAAGGCTGAACTGATTCAGTCTTGGCAGATTAGACTAAACTGCAAAGATTGAACCAATGAGCAAATGAACAGATGTTCACTTTTGATTCAGGAAATGCAGCCACATGCCCGCAGTGGCTGAAGCCAGAAGATAAGGGGTGCTACAGCATGTCTTTCTGCCACATAGCTAACATGGGCTGTGTGTTTGCTTCCTCTTCCTGCTGCTCCTGAGGTCTCTGGGATTTGCAGTCCAGAATCATAGCAGCAAGGCTTTGCAGGGTTGCTCATCACTCTCTCTTCCTGCTTCCATGTGCCTCTGGGTTGTGTAGTCCACAGTCATAGTCAGCACTAAGTCAGCAGGGCAGGGCAACTTCATACTTGGGGGAAGGAAAATTTAAGCCCTTTCCCTGGCCCCAGACCCCAGCAGAGGTTTGCCTGGAGGGGGCAATGAGCCAGTCAGTGAGGCAAGTGTGCCAACCCTCATTACTCCAGCTAGGGAGCAGAGGGACAGGGCCAGCCCTGCTGTCTGGAGTAGACAGCACACTTTAACCAGGAAGGGGTCTGGGACAGAAGTTTCATAAACCAGTTTGACCTAAATCAGGTAAGTCTGATACTACATTCAACCAGATTTATCTTAAACTAGTTTCAGCCATTTTGAAACTGGTTTATGTGCACTGACCTTCTATTCTGTTACAGGTTTCAACCAGTTTCTGATCACTTAAACTGGTTTGTGTGTAACTTCTGTCCCTAGCCTAAGAGGAAACTGGAGCAGGCTGAGCTGGCTACATGAGGCTGGCAGCTTGAAAGCATACTACTAGGGTGCTGGCTGCCAGAAAACAAACAGAATGGTAGCCACACAGAAGAGACTACTTATAGGACAAGTGGTTAGCCTAGGAAAGAGCTGCAAAGCAGTAAGCAATGCCAGAGTGAGCATCTAGGCAGCACAAAAGCAAAGGGCTGTAGGCAGCAGAGTGTAGCCCTAGCAGGAAAAGCAGATGGATCATCAGACTGAGAAGGGGAACATCTATGTGGCTGTAGAGTCACCTGACTGGAAGGCAGGGGATGAGGAGATACATAAAGACGGTGTCTGAGAGCAGGCAGGCAGCCAGGCCCTGTAAGTCAAAGGGGGAAGAACTCTACAGTAAGCTATATATGGTTTATTAATGGCTGAGCTACTGCCAGGGGTCCTGCTATACTTGGGGCTGCAAGCAAGGAGTTAAGATCTTGCAGAGAGGTGAGAATCCAGGGGTGAGGGCTGCCCTGGTGTTTGTTTGCCTATGCTAAGGTGGGGAGGGTTCTTCCTTTAAAGTGGTAGCATGCTTTTTCCCTTTGTTGTGGATTGCTTGCCCAGATGGGAAGGTTTGTTTTAAGCTGTTGCTTGCCATTTGCATTTTGAGTTATACTGGTGGTTTAGATTAGGACTGAACCATGCAATAGGTTGCTGAGGGAATTGGCAGGGGTTATCGTGGGGCCCCTGGCACAGCTTTATGAGCACTTGTGGTGCTCTGGCCAGGTGCTGGATGACTGGAAGAGGGCCAATGTGGTCCCCATCTTTAAAAAAGGAAAGAGGGAGGACCCAGGCAACTATAGGCCCTTTAGTCTTACTTCAATCCTGGGGAAGCTCTTTGAGAAGATTATCAAGGAGCACATCTGTGATGGGCCAGCAGTGGGGATGATTCTCAAGGGCAACCAGCATGGTTTCATTAGGGGCAGGTCCTGTCAGACCAACCTGATTGCCTTCTATGATCAGGTCACAAAATCATTGGATGCAGGTGTTGCGGTGGATGTAGTCTTTCTGGACTTCAGGAGGGCCTTTGACACTGTCTCCCACCCCATTCTCATTAAAAAGCTAAGTGACTGTGGCATTGATGCCTACACAGTCAGATGGATTCAAATTAGCTGAGGGGTTGTACTCAGAGAGTGGTGGTGGACGGGTCATTTTCGACCTGGAGGGAAGTGGGCAGTGGAGTCCCTCAGGGCTCGGTCCTTGGGCCCACACTGTTCAATTTCTTTATTAGCGACTTGGATGATGGGATGAAGAGCAGCCTGTTTAAATTCACAGATGACACCACGTTTTGGGGTGAGGTGGGCACACTAGAAGGGAAGGACAGATAACAGCAGGACTGGACAGGTTACAGGGGTGAGCAAATGAAAATAGGATGGGATTCAATACTGACAAGTGCAGGGTGCTGTACTTGGACAGTAGTAACCAGCAACATACCTATAGGCTTGGGAACTCCCTTCTTGAAAGCACGGTGGCAGAAAGAGATCTTGGAGTCGTTATTGACTCCAAGATGAACATGGGCCAACAATGCAAGAACACGGTCAGTAGGGCTAACCGTACCTTGTCGTGCATCCACAGATGCATCTCAAGCAGGGCCAAGGAGGTTATCTTCCCCTTCTATGTGACACTGGTCAGGCCGCAGCTGGAGTACTGCATCCAGTTCTGGGTACCGCACTTCAGGAGGGATGTGGACAGCATTGAGAGGGTCTAAAGGAGGGCCACTCACATGATCCAGGGAGAGCAGGGAAGACCCTACAAGGAGAGGCTACAGGACCTTAACCTGTAAAGCCTTCACAAGAGAAGGTTGAGGGGGGACCTGGTGACCATCTATAAACTTACTAGGGAGGACCAGCGGGGTTTGGGAGAGACCTTGTTCCCCCAAGCGCTTCCCAAAGTAACAAGGAATAACGGCCATAAGTTGCTAGAGAGTAGGTTTAGACTAGATATTAGAAGGCACTACTTCACACTCAGAGCAGATAGGATCTGAAACCAACTTTCAAGGAAAGTGGTGATGGCTCCTACCCTGGGGGTGTTTAAGAGGAGGCTTGCCATTTACCTGGCTGGGGTCATTTGAGCCCAGTTTTCTCTCCTGCCCAGGGCAGCGGGTCAGACTAGAAGATCTACAAGGTCCCTTTCGACCCTACATCTATGAATCTATGAAGGATAGGTCCCAGTAGTGCCAGAGGGGAATGTGAGTGTTTTGAGCCCTGCCAGGGGCCAGGCTCAAGGCACTGACAGGCAGCATTCAAGAAGCAAAGTGGAGACAGGCTCAGAGACCAGGCATCCATGAAGGATGAAAACAGGACTAGGATCCCAACTACCAAGAAGGGCAGTGACAGTGCCATGGTCACAACACTCCAGAAGATTGGAGACATGGTCAGGGACCCAGAATCTGAGGAGGATGTGGGGTGCTCTCTCTCCGTCTGTTTGAATAGGACTCAGGGCTTGAGGTGGAATGGCAAAGAGGACAGAATAAACAATAGGAAAATACTTCTTTGGGAAAATGAAATGCAGAAGTAAAGTCTCCCGGAGGCAAGGATTAAACATGTAACCTTTGGACTGAGTAGACCAATGCTCTACTAAGAGCCCAGAACCTGGGAGGGGTGAGACTATGGCTGGAGTTCAAAAGTCAGGCCCAGTGCAGTGGGTCTCAACTAAAGGGACCAGCCAGAGCAGGGGGCAGAGGCCCCAACAACAAGAGTGGAGGCCTGAGACAGTCCGGTGGTTTGGAAGGGCAAAGTGCCCACCTAAGTGATGATTGGGAACACCTTTGAGCAGGGGGTTGGACTAGATGAATCCTGAGATCCCTTCCAACCCTAACTTTCTATGATTCTATGACCTGTGAGGCATAGACATGGTTACAGGAGAGGTCAGAGGCCACAAATAGCCTATAAAGTAACAGGTGCCCTGAGACAAGAATGGCTTGGGGTGGGGCTTGATGTGAGGGATAAGACTGTGTAGTGGGCTTTGGGAAGATCCCACTGGCCACACATAGACAGAAGTTCACTTAGGAACCCTGAGGGATGCCTCCCTCGTCATCCAAATTATTCCAGCAAAGGCATGGCAGATAAGGAAAGAAAGAGGGTACCTTAGGAACTAGAGCAGAGCAGAAGCCATGTGGCTACCAGGGGGCATCTAAGCCACCCCTGAAGCACTGACTCCCACTATACTCCTCCTCCCCTCTTCCCAGAGGATATTTGAACTTGTAGCTCTCCTCTTGCATCTGGCTTCCTGGGCAGCCAAGACGGGGAGATACGTTAGGCTACAAGAAAGAAACTAAGAGGGTGTATGGCTTAGGAAGATGGTGGCTGGCCCAGAAGGGAGATGACCCTGGATTTTGCTTGCAACCTTGATTCCCAGCAAAGCAGAAACTTCCTTTTCTAGTCTGCCTTCTAGTCTTCCCCCCTCCCTCCTGTGGCAGAGAACCTTTGAGAGTGCTCCGGTGGGAGCCTGCTTTGGAGGAGCACTTAAAGGGAGAAGGTGTGTGGCAGGGAACTGTTGATGCCTGCCAGTTTAAGACCAAAGCTAAGCAGCCAGCAGGTGCTTGATTAAGGCAGCCATTTTAGATCTCTGGCTGCCTATATAAAGAGCTCAGTTCCCTGCTGGCTGGGAAGGCAGTAACATTGCCTGGTTGTGAGGCTTCTTGTCTCATCCTGGAGGTAAGGGAGGAGCTGTAGGGGATGGCTAGAAGGCTCCTGGTCCTGAGCATGACCTAAAACTGCATCCTGCTGGGAGTGGGTGGCCTGCTGAGGCTCTCAGTAGCACAGGAGTCCCCAGGAAATGTCAGGCCAGTTATCACCCTGGTGAAAGGCGGGTGGGGTGCCTTAACCTTAGCCCTCAACTTCGGGTGGATTTGTGTACCGTCAGAGGTAGTTGGGAGCCAGGCACAGCTGTGGCCACCTGAGCCTGTTGTGGGGTGCAAGACCCTGAGAGACCTTGAGGAGGGAGAGTGGGGGCCAGGCACAGCTGTGGCCACCTGAGCCCTGTGGGAGGATAGAACCCCAAGAAAAGGTAGTTGGGGCCAGGCATGGCTACAGTCACCTGAGCCCACCAGGGAGTGAAGCCCCGTGGCCCCAAGTGAGGGGGCGGTCTGGAGCCCCGAGTGAAGGGGGTGGAGATCTAGAGCCCCAAGTGAGAGGGCGGTGTGGAGCCCTGAGTGAGGGGAGTAGGCCCAGGTAGGTCTTTGGATGCCTGAAGCTGAAGTTTGGGCCAGAGGCCGAGTAGGCGGGGGCTCAGCCCAAGAGAAAGAGGGACAAGTCCTGACCCCGGTAAGTCCTCCATTGCTGGGAGGCCAAGTGTGGGTCAAAGGTAAGATCTTAAGTAGCACTGTGACCTGCTGCTCCAGGGTAGGAAGTGGGAGTCCCCTGTGAGACCCTGGAGCACCAGTCGTGGTGTGAGGTATCCCAGCTCCGACATCCAGGAAGGTGGACCTGAGAGAGAGTGTGGGGCTAGTGAGAGAGGCCAGAGGTAGAGTACCCCCTCGACTGGTCAATGCTGCGGCCAGGACAAGGAAGGTCAAAAGGGCCAGGGGCCCACTGCGAGGGACGCCCAGAGCAGAGGGCCTGGGGTCTCGCCTGGTCTTGGAGGTGAGGCCAGGGCCTGTGTGGCCAAAGGTCCCAGGGAGACCATGCCCGAGAGGGGAGATAGCTACAGGGAGCTCAGCAGCCCAAATGACAGTGGAATAGGCTGCCTGAGTGGAGGGGTCAAAGCGGGGTCCTGATAGGAGGATTCTGGAGCCCAGTGTGGAGCTGGTGTGACTAACAACTGGATGCCATCTGCGAGTCATGGGCTGCAGTGTAGGGGAGGTTTGGAGCTGCAGAGAGTGCCCCCTGGCATGGGGGCATAAAATGGGCAGCCTCCCACTTAATTACCATCCTAATTAATAAGAACAAGGCATGGCAGGGTGGGAGGCATGCCCCAAGGCAAGTGGGGAACCTAGCACTGTGGCTAGGCGGGGAACTCCACTTTGCCACACACCCCCCCCTGACTATTAAATGCAAGGGGCAGTGGCTCAGCTTCAAAAGGAACCTCTTCCTTCTTTATTTTGTTTCTGGGACTTGAATACAGCTACATGTGGCAGGGCATCTTTGGGTGCCTACTTGCAGCAGGACAGCTGTGGTTCCTGCCACTCAAAGGGCCTGAGTAGGCATCAGAGGCAGCCTGCAGGTGGCTGCACTCCCCAATCAGGAGTCACATGGCCAGCAGGAGACTGCCTGACTGGGGAAGAGGGCTCAGCTGGAGCTGCTGCTCAGGGACACCTGGCAGACAGGGTAGGAACTATGGAGATGGCAAGAAGATCCTGGTCCTAGGCATGACCTAAAACTATACCCTGCTGGGGTTGGATGGTGTGGTGAGGCTGCTTCTGGCAGGGCAGCTTCCAGGAAATGCCACACCTGTGCCTCCCCAGTGAAAGGCGAGTATGGGGCACCAGAAAGTCTCAGCCCCTTCTGCCTTACAGGTGCCTGCATGGAGTAGTAGGAAGAGTAGTAGGGACCCAGCAGCCATGTAGAGTAGGGCCTTAAAATGGTCAGAAGGGCTACACGTAAGCTGACCAGAATATCGGCAGTTGGCAGCCATGTAGAGTAGGGTCATAAAATGACCTGAAGGACTGCGCACAAGCTGACCCAAGTAGCTGGAGTGGAGGCCCCAGTAAGGGGGTGTGAGTTAAGGCCCAGACACATCCAAGGATGCCTGAGGCCTAGTTAGGCCAGAGGCCAAAGTGGCCCAGTAAGGGGCCAGGGGATTGATAGTGGAATTTGGATGCCATCTGCGAGGCATGGGACATGGTGTAAGGGGAGGTACAGAACCGTATAATGCGCCCTTGGCATCAGGCTTTAAAATGGCCAGCCTCCTATCTAAAAAAAACCCCAACAAACAACCCCACCCCACCCCCAACTTATTGTTTACATCAAGGTGTGGCAGGCGAGTATAGGCAGGCAAACTGCCCAGGCAGAGAGGTGGGCCAGCCTGGTGACTGGTCCTTATTTGTCACCCTGTTACAGTACACACATGTAGTCATCTACTTGCATAGGGTGAAGGAGTCCCTACCTATGTGTAAGTTTCAAAAATGCCATTTAGACTACCAAAAACTGACAACTTAAATGACCAAAGGGAAAATAGAATTACAGTACTTACCAGCATACCACTAAGAATAACCCTGTCCACTCACTCTTGCTCCACCCATGCCGAACTTAAAAATGAAACATTGAAACCACCCTGTGGCCACTTCTCACCACCCCTATCAAGCCTGCTGGAGATCAAGAGCTTGATAGTGGCAGTGGGGGATGGACAATTCCACTGTCTCATTTCTGGGCTCTGCGGTATGGAGTGGGAGTAGGTGTGTGGGGCAGTGCTTCTTGGCAGCACACTGAGAAGTACCAGAGATGTGGTACGGGCATATCCTGAGAGAAGAACTCCCCAACTGTGAGGTGAACAAACACACTTAACCTGTTTTCTCAGAAAGGAAGGACAAGCCACTAGTTTTTTATTATTTCTTTCATGGTCACCAGAGGGTGTGAGCATCCTCCTTCAAAGAATCTGAATCTCCTTCTGAAAAATAAAAGAAATAAGGCTGAGGGCTAAAAGAACATTCTGCTCTAGAGAGACCTTCTGAGAAGAATGGGTCTGGGCTGGAACATGGGTGTCCTTTTTATTCAAGTGACAAAAAGAAAAAAGCTGGGACAGATCTGCTACCTTACAATTGCAAAAATGCTGATCTGCAGGCATTCTCTACCTTTCTTCTTACATAGTCAAGTGCAGCAGTTGCTCTCAGATGGTGTGTACTATTTCTGTATTTGTAAAGCTAGGAACAGATGTTGCATTTTTCCCTGGACAAACTGTTTGTCCCAGAATAGAAATATCCCAGGATTGACCATTCTAATCAGGGCTTGGTGAGCAGCTAAATGTACTGCTTTTCTTCCATCAATTCAATGATGTGATCCTGGGATAACCATTCAGATGCACTTTGCAATGTCCCAGGATAAACTGTTAGTACTTTTGATCCCATGAACCTTTTTTTAAGGTTTTTAAGGATTTATATCCAGGACAGTGGACCTGGATATAGCAATGATTGCACTTTATCCCAGGATAAAATAATTTATCACTGGACAAATGTGACATCCACTTGTAGCCTAAAGGTGCAGATAGAAGTGACAATTTTTGCTCCATCTGGCCATAGAAAGTGGTCTATAGCCATAACAAAGCACAAGTGCATGACTGCAGACCACTTCAAAAATGGCCATTCAGGTGAAAAAAATCTTAACCCTCCTTTGTGTATATAATCACTTATAAATACAGTAAGGATTCATAGTGCTTTACATACTGAATAAGATATGTTCACAGTCCTAGAGAACTTAAAATCTAATGTACATGGCTCGGTCTTATGTGTGTAGTCCTATCTGATGAGTACACCAATGAATAAAACAAGCAGAATTTAGCCTTGCCAAAATATATTTTGTGCATTGAGGAGAGAGAAGAAGCCACAAACCTTAATGAGAGAAGAGAATAATTAAAGAGTCTGCTGTTGAATGATCAAACACTCACCTATTGCTGTTATTTTGCAAAAATATTACCAACATCCATTTCAGATACTCAGAGTACTGTTCCTAATATTTGAACAATTGTGTTATCTCTAAATAAACAAGCATTCTAGAAAAACATAGAAATAGGATGCGCTTCCTTTGCAGCCCTTTTTAATACTGAATTGTGTTTAACTTCAGGCTCATTTCTAATACCATGATTTTCTGTGTGTAGGTTTACTTCCACCAAAATTCCCAAAGTGAAATATGAACTAACAGAATCACCTT
>NW_005842034.1:1064618-1066746 GCF_000455745.1 Alligator sinensis | reverse complement strand
ACCAGAATGGACTCCCCACCTGCAATTCCAGTAAACATCTCATCTCAGCAGCAGCTTGTTCAGAAGGTTTTCACTTTTTGTTTCTTTATGTGACCTTGGAGCTGTGATTTTTATCAGGAAGATTTAGGAAATTCATGTTCATCTTAAAGTTAAGCTGTGAGGCTTTACAGAATATGTTTCAGTATGCCTCAATTGCAATGTGAGGAATAAGGCAAAGGCAGGCATCCTGAATCCCTTGAGCATGACTTGTATTTTGTCACGCCTTATGACATGGTAGGGTAAGTATGAAATAGTAGGTGCGTCTACATGTGTGAATAATTTAGGAGCAGTTCACTCTTAAGTAAACTGCTCGAAAGTAAACTCTTCTGGGCATGCGTCTACACATGCAGGGACACAGAAGCTGATTTGTTGCTCCTAGCAGCAAACTGCTCCTGCTCCCTATGGCCCTGCAATGGGCCCCTGCAGCAGCCAGAGGGAGCTCTAGGCTTCTCCTCGGTGCTAGCTCAGGGGGCCAAGACATTGCTCCCTAGCCCTGGGAGTTTCCTGCTGCCAGGGTGGGCTCTGCCACCAGAGCCCAGGCCGGGACAATGTTACCTGGCCCTAGCAGCAGAGAGCTCCCAGTCCTCGCTCCATGGTCACAGGGCCTGGGCTGGGAGACACTTATCTCTCAGCACCAGCTCTGTGGTTGCAGGGCCAGCACTGGGAGATCCTTATCTCCCAGACAGAGCCCCATGGTCATAGGACCCAAGCTGGGAGATTCTTATCTCCCAGTGCCACCTCCATGGTCACAGGGGCAGTCCTGGGAGATTCTTCTGGTTGCTCTTCTGGTAGCTCCCTGCTGCTGGGGCAGGGGACATGGTCTGCAGTGCAGTAAAGCATCTTGTGTAGATGCACCCAGTGTTGTGTTTGGAGTTTGGGTCAGTTAAGTGAGAGGAGTGTTAAATGCTCAGGTTTTATATAAATCTTGCCACAATGGAAAAAGTCATGGAACAGAAAATTCTAAAGCCCAGCCCTCACTCTCTCGCTCACACTCACACCTATATGACCAGATAATTCAAGTAGGGCGAGACTCCGCAAGGTGAACCTGGCAGAGATACTTTTAAACAGGTTCTTCAAGGATTTGTTCTGAGAACAGGAGCGGTCTTGCAACACTGACTGTTGTGTCAACTGCTTTGCTTACCTTCTGGCAACATGACTTCAACAGGACATGCAGTGTGTCACAGCGGGGTCCTGCAGGAGGGCCGTGATCTCCTCAAGGCCCCCTTCCCATGCCAAGTTGGCCCAAAGGGCACCCTCACTTCTTGCCCGCCACGTCTTTGATGGAGATAAGATGTATGGGAGGCTGCCTTACATCCTCTTGGACACGGGTTGCTGTGATATCTGCCCCGTGGACTCACAGACCCCTTGTGGGTCCTGCTCTGCAATGCGTGCTTCAGGGGCACCCTAGCCTTATGGGCTATGCATGGCTCCAACCACCCCTTTACCATGCCCCAAGCCTCGCAGCTGGAATAGACATTGTTCGGTTCAGGTCTACACCCTCTCTCTGGCGCTCGGGTTCTCCACGGCCCTGTCTCTCTCTGTGCCCTCCCTCCGGGCCTTCTCAGTAATGCCACCCTCCCCTCTGGGCCTTCTCATCAACACCCCCTTTCTGGGGCTCCTCAACTGCCCTTCTGTGGGGCTGGAGTCAGTGCACCCCGAATGCTGTGCCCTCATTGGCGCTGGGGCCCCCACACTGCTGTGGGTCCCCTATGAGGCCTCCTCCAATCCCTATTAGCCTCACCCAAACCACCGGTATCAAACAGTAACACAAACGCAAGCCCCTTGGCTATAACAAACAGAAGCCGCCCGGCTCTAACCACATTCAAGCCTACTGGGGATTCTTCATCTCACAGCAGTGTCCAACGCTGCTCCTGCATCAGGCTTCTCCTCTCTTCCATGACAGAAAGCTCCTTCCTCCTTGGCTGCTGGCAGGGAACAGCCCTGGTCTCAGCCCCTAGGGTTTATAAGGGAGCCAGGCCCTGCCCCTTTCAGTCAGCTGACCGCTGGCAGGTGTGATCTCTTGCTATCTCCAGTTGCCCTGGCAACCAACAGCTGGGCTCCCTATTCACTGCTAGGGCTCTTTCTCTAG
>NW_005842034.1:1011825-1064587 GCF_000455745.1 Alligator sinensis | reverse complement strand
AGTTTCCCCTCTTTAGGAGCAGGGCACCTCAGTGCTCTGCGACACAGTGCTATTGACTGGCGGCCTCCTGTGACTGTTTAGTAACAGTTGCAGAGATAATTAAAGGGAGTTAATGCAGCTGTATTGCTCCTACCTAGGAGTGTATAAAGCTTAGCAAATGAGAGTGCCTGAAAGAGCAGTACTTCCCTTCATCTCTTGGTGCAAGTTCAAAAAGTAGCTCAACAGGGTTGTATCCAGGCAAAACTCTATCCACTTTAGGCAAGGAAAAAGGAATACTGAAAAGAACAGATACTCTTTGTTTTGAAAGCAGTCCAAGACCAGTGATAATGACTAAGTTTATCTCAGGAAAAAAAGCCTCATTGTTTTTAATTTTTACCCAGTGTCAGAGTAAGAAATATAAATATTCAAAAAGCAAGAATGATCCAAATGGCTTTCTATCTTACATGAAGATGTTTCCCTTCCTAGACCAACTATTTTTGAGTTGGTCTAATAAAAGATATCAAATTTACCCAAAGAACCTTGTCTGCCTATGTCCTTAAACCAACATGGCTAAAACCTACACCCCTGTTTCCCTTCCTTTCTTATTTTACTTAGCAGAAATGGATTTTAAAATCTAGTGGGTTCACTTGGGGACCCCCAAGTTGAAATATTCCATCACCCTTAAAAAGAGTTAATCAATATATGCATCACTAAAGAGATGGACTCATGAGTTAAAATAAACAAACTGGACGTTAAGTCTATGGGGAACATCCTGTATCTTTACTAAACAAGACTCCCACTCAACTACACATTAGCCAAATAGCCTTTTTCAGTAAGACGTGAGCAACACCTTGGCTCCTGTTACCTTGGGGGTAAGGTTCTTTTGGTCCTCCTTAAAATCCTAATTCAGCAAAATATTTTATCATATGTCTAAGTTCTTAGCTGGAAAATGATAGACAGCTGAACTGGGTACTAAATTGTTCCTGCTGTCATCACTGTAACTCATATAGTAATTTTAGCAGGGATTTTCAAATTATGAGCTAATGAACTCTTAATTTGATATAAACTATTCAGGTCAATTTTGTACGTTTTTATGGCATCACAGAAAAATTTGAGCATGTTACCCCAATGTGTAACTGTGATAGTCTTCTGGGATTACAATTTTAAAATTATAGCTACAATTACTATAAACTATTTGCTGGAGGGAACAATTTAAGTGGGTCACATGTTCTTAAATTACTTGCTTAGATAGATTTCCCAGATTACCCAGTAACACTATTTCTCATCATATAAATTACTCAGTACTTAACTTATTTAGTAAAATATTTAATTAGTGATCTAATTACTAAGTAAAGGCATAGCTCAGTAAAAGAATGAATTTGTATTGAATGGCTAGATATTACTAAACAACATACTAGACGTTATTTGTAGAACAGATGCATTATTTTGTTCCTGTTAATCATTTCAATACAGGATTTGTCCCTATTGGGGAGACTGTGGGTTGCATTAGGAATGTCAAACGGATCAGCCCTTGCGAGCTAAACTAATTATAGGCCAACCCTGTGGGCTGGAGCAACCTATAGACCGGTCCCGCAAGCTGGATCCAGCACACATCCCAGACCAGTCTGGTGCAGGCATTATGTGCAGTACTCATGTAGTACCAGCCCCACACAGGTGCCATATGCAGTGTTCATCCAGGTCTGGCTTGGTGCAGAAGCCATGTGCAGCATGCATCCCATACTGGCCCAGGGTGCGCCTCTCATGCACAGCGCGTCCCAGTCTGACCATGCCTGGGCATTGCATGTAGCACAGAGCTGATCCAGTGTGCATTACATGTGGCATGTGGGTCAGCTTCAGGGTCCATGTCCAGATGATACAGCTTCATGGACTGGATTTGGCTCATGAGCCATATCTTTGACATCCCTGGATTAGACTATAGAAGACCAAACTGCAAAAGGGCTTTGGCTCAACCTCCAATAGAAGTGGTAAAATCCCACTTGAGAGATTGGTAGTTGAACCTGGATTAAACCTGGTCAACAGGATTAAACAAGGAAACCCATAGTAGAACAAATTGATTAGTTAGAGAAGAAAGTTTGACAATTTGAGAAAGGAAATGAGTATAGTAAACCAGAAATCCTGAGCCAACACTCATGGCATGATTAATCATCAATATGAGTTTGTGTTGTAGGAAAATCCATGCTATCATCACCCAGAGATGTAGCTGGTAGGGTAGAACCATGAGTCTTAATGTAAAAAGTCAAAGCTGAGTTCAGAAGAGCACTCTATATGTAAGCAGAGACTAATAATAATTAAATGCTTCTTCTGTAGTTCTGTATGGTACCTTAAGTTGTGTTAATTAATTATTTTCCCCACAGACAACTCAACTCAGAGATTTCATATTTGTGCGTAATCAAGCAATAGACATGATTACAAAAGCCTTTGCCTTGCTGGACATGGAATTTCAAAAGCTCGACATGTAAGTTCTGCACAGTGGTCTCTGTTTCCACTTTTCTTGTAAATAATGGCAAGCTTTGCTATAAATAAACTGTTTCCTCTCCACAAGGAACCTCCACATGGTTGTCGATAGTGCCATAATTGATATTCAGAAACTAGCATGTGGTATAAGTTTTAGACCCTTTATTCAAGATTTGGTTAAAGTAGAATCATAGAAAATTAGGATTGGAAGGGACCTCAGGAGATCATCTAGTCCAAACCCCTCTCAAAGCAAGACCATCACCAACTTTATCATCCAAGTACATAGCATATATGTTGAAATGCAGAAGCTGGAATTTTAGGCAACTGTACCCATACGTGGAAATATTGAAAAGTAACTTCTGTGCCTTGTTCTGGTTCTCATGGGTGAGATTACCCCCCTCTAACAAAAAGGACAACATATAAAGAGATGCCCTTAGGAAGTAAATCTGGGATTCCTCTGCTCATTATTCCATTGTTGAACTGAAATTTCTCCTCTGTGGGATATGCTGCAAGACCCACAAAGACACTCCATACATATGGAGGATTCCAGGGATCTATGGAGACTTCCCAGGGGTTCCTAGGTATCTCTAGTTTTCCAGCCAAGAGAGGAGACCAGAACCATCTGTATGGAAAATGTGTGCCTTGATAGCTATGCTAGCTCATGGGGAAATCCTGTGCTTCAGCCCTCGAAGCACACCACAACTGGAACTTTGCCACTAACTTGACTTGTACCTACATAGTGTTCTTCATGTAGAGAAGAGGAGAAAAAATACCATGAAAGCAATTATCCATTCTTCATTTTTCCTAAGAAATAAGATATTTATCTGAGGGGGGAGGCTAATCCTGTGTATAAATATAGGCTAGTTCAAGGGAAATTGTCCTTGCATGAAGATCTTTGTTAATTGCTTGGTTTTCTTTTCACTGTTGTGCAGGGATTATTCCTTCAGAACGTTCTGATTTCTTTTTAGAGCCAATTCGTGTGTTCAGTGAAGTCTGCAATAATGTCAAGTTGTTCAGGTTCATAGTGTTCATAATAATCTAATGCTGGGTCTGTTACAGACTTCTTTGAAATGCTCTGTCCATCTGTTTTTCTGTTCTTCCTCAGTTATGAACATTTTTCCATCTTTGGTTTTAATTGGCCCATTTTCTTTTAAATTTCCATTCAGGATTTTGTCACTGTGTAAATGGCGTTGAGGTTTCCTACCTGTAGTAGTATCTACCATGTATCTTTCCTTGCATTGTTTTACACTGCATTTTCTCCTTTCTTGCACTTCTCCTTTGCTTTTTCCAATAATTCATTGGCCCTAGCATTTCAGTGCTGCTCTTTCATCAGTAGGCACCTCATTGCTTGCTTTATCCATTTCTTACTTCATCTGTGTTGGTATCCAACTGTAGATTGAATCACGTAATTTCTGAAAACTGCTATTTTTTCTTCAGTTCCAGTCTCTGTCTCACCTTTCTCTGCCTCTGATAGAACCTCTGCTGTGTTCTTCTATCCATACTGGAATTTCTGTCAGTCCTTTTTGTTTTCAGGTTTATACTGTTGATTTTCTTTGCCAACTGCTGTGTGAAGTCAATTTTCTGCAGTTTTATTTTTCCATTTGGAAATGCAAAGACAGTAGTTGTTAATGATCTCTGCTTCTCAGTGTGTCTGGTAACTTGGACAGACAATTTGAGTATCAAGTTGATGTGGACACAATCAATCCGACTTTTATTTTGCCATTAGATGAGACTTGTGTTTTTTTGTGCATGTCTTTGCAAAAAAATAGAGTTAAAAATTAGGATGGACACCAAGAACAATTCAATAGGTCCCTTATTATTGTGGTTGGATTTCAAATCCATAGTTATCTCATGATCTGTGTTTGAAAACTTGATTTGATGTTTCAGCATGTGCTTCCCTGTTACTCTTTCCATTCCTTGGTTGTCACACCCTACTTTTGCATTAAAGTCACCCAACACAAGGAGTAAGTCATGTTTTTGTGTTCTGCCAGTCATACTTCAGAGGCAAACACACTGGAAGAATCTGGTACATATGATATATTGGTTGACAGGTTCTGAGTTGATGTGTGACTATTCTGCAGAATCTGTCATCATGAATGCTATTCCCTCTGAGTGCTTGTTGTCACTGCAACCAGAGTAGATGATATGTTTATTCCCTTGCCTCATGAACTTCTTATATATACCTCTATTAATCTGCTTTCCCTGGTGCCCAGGATTTCAACATCATGGTTGCTTCATGATCTGTGTTTGAAACCTAGTTTTCATGTTCCGGTAACCAACTTTGAGATGAGCCACTGCTCACCTGAAGAGGGTTAAAACAGAATATTTTTAGGTCTGTAAAGAGGAACTTAGTCTGGTAAGAAGGCTTTCTTGTGGGAGAAGTGGATGATGGTGAGTTTGGGAAGCTGCAGTTCAGGTACAGCCCCAAGAAAGAAAGCTTTGGTGAACCTATCCCCATGACCTAGGAAGAAGCCTGGTGGGGTGATCTTCCCAGTGAAGCTCAGGGACCATAGTGAAACCAGCAGAGTGCTTCAGGCAGAGAAGGAACTGAGGAACTGTCAGAGCTTAAAATGGGCAGCTCTGAAACAAGGGTCTAATGGAAACCCTAAGAAAGGAAAGGGTTGAAGTCAAAAGAACTACTTATTTCATGAGAACTTAACAAGTTATTTCATAACAGGGGAAGTTTGGTTAAGACTCCTTGCTGTATAAGAGTTGATTGGGAAACTGAGAAGCAGTGAATGCATTCTTATGCCATGTCACAATGAGTGGCAAAGCTCCACACACAGCAGGATGGAAACGCATGCTGCAGTCTGTCACAGGTTGGTGGCACAGCAGCTGCATTTATCTGGAATCCCTGGAGGCACTATATTGAAAACTGCCCAGATTAATTCATATACTATTTTTATTGGAATGTGCTGATTTGTTTAAAGGGAAATAATATGTGGAAATCATTTGTTTTATAGCTTCCAAACTGAGCTGAAAGTCTGTGTTTGGGAGCTGGCATTCCCAGGAATTCTTGACTACATTTAAGACTTCTAGATGAGCTAATGAGGACCCTAGGCTCCCCAGATACTTGGTAGCCCACAAGGCAAGTTGCCATGGAGCCAGAGACACTGGATACCTTGGTAGCTGCAGACTGAAATGGAAAGGATTCTTGTCTGTTTCTCTGCTGCCCACCATTGAGTAGCAACAGGGAAACTGAACAAATTCTTCTTGACTTGACAGGAATCTGCTTTATGGCTGTTATTTGGAGATAGAGAACAATGACACTGACAGAAATTATGTTCATTTCAGTCTGCAGTTTGCCGAGGTCCATAGCAAACCAGTCAGTAGACTTTTAGTGACCCCAGGGAGCTAGTTCTGTTTCAGAAACAAGCAAAATGGGGGTTGCAGAACAGGAATGTGCGATATCAGTTCAATAAAAAACTGAATTTGGCCATTTACTCCTGATTTGGGGATAAACATTTTTCAAAATGCAGAACTTTGTGAAAATAAAATTCATAAACCCATCTGTAATTGGGTTCATATACAAGGGTGCTTCTAGGAACCTTGCTAAGGCACTGCACAGCACAGTCCAAGACTTCTCAGTCTAGATCTAACTTTTTAAAAGGTAACAGAATATCTGAGCTCTCTTTTTGCCATTTAGTATGTAGAAAAGCCTGAAGGTTCTTCCCTTGAACTATCCCTGCCTCCAAAAAATATACCCTGTTATTTAATTAGCTATATCAATTCTCTTTTCTGTTTACTGGAGGACTGGAATACCAAGTGGGATTATGAGATTGTAAGAAGTTAGATTGAATCATGAGCTGTTTAGAGACAAAGACATTACAGCTCCATTTGTCTACAGTGCAAAATCCATCTTCCATCATGCATTTGGCAGAAAAAAGTTCAAGTGCCCTGTCAATGGAGACAGCTCCTGTCTCAGTTCTGTGATCCATTACCAGGGACAAAACAAAACTAGATATTTTTTGTTTCCAATATAAAAGAAGAGGCAGAAAAATCCTCCTCAACTTCTTTATAATAAAAAAAATTCTGATGAGTAGATTTATTATTTTCCTTTGAATTGATATGTAAAGGAACCCTATTTAGTCTACAAAACAAGTTGATTTTGAAGGAAATTGGGCCAGATATATTCAAACTATGACTATTAACTAGAGATTTAAACCAGTGCAATGAATTCTTAAACTGAATATCAAGCAAAATTTAGTTTCAGTGGGCTAACTTTTTTTAAAGCCCACTGAAGTAAATAAATATCTTTCCATTGTGAATGGGATTTGTATGAGGCCCAATTAAATTAATTACCATGACATTATTGCACAAGCTAAGACCTTACCCTAAAGTGTCTTACTGTTGGTTCTAGTGTTGCAGTTTCACCAGTGGTAGCTGTTGGCACTGGATTTATGACTCAGTCTTGGTACTTTGTTCCAGGTGGACCCTCAGACCAATTATGACTTCTTCTATTTGATAATAGGCAAATTTTATTGATAAACAGTGATAGAAAATAAAAGTAATACAAGAAAAGCAAACAAAATGATTACAGAATACGGTACCAATTATTTTCCAGGCCCAGGGACTTCACAAAGAGAGCAATGCATGTGGCCAGTATATGAGCACCACCTTGTGGTTCTTTGCTTGAATGTCAGATGTCAGCAGCCTGGAGGTCAAGGGCTGATGCACACCCCCGCTCCCCTCCCCCGATGGGTTGGGTGAGCTGGGCTGGTGGCCTCAGGATTCCCCCCTGCCTCTGGATCCTCCTGTTAATCTGAAATCCCTCCTTTTGTATTCTTTCTCCTCTGATGTCTCTTCATTTCTGGGTATCATTGATTGGTTTCCCTGTGGTCATCATGTTGTCTATGTTCTGTTCTGTTAGCATATCCCTTTGTTTCTCAAACACATCATGTGCATATATCTTAATTTGGTCATTAATGGTGTTTTAATTTGCATGCCCTGCTTACTAATTTGGTCTGTCCATCAAAACCAGAAATCCCAGGGGCTTTGCAGCTGGTCACTGTGACCTAATGGCAATGCTGTAGAGTCCCTTATCTTTGTTACGGAACACTGTGGTACGTGTTTTCAATTTCCCCAGCCTGTTTGTCTGCTAGCTTCTGACACAAAGGTTGAGAACATGAAACTCTGTCACAAACAGACTTTTAGAAACCAGTTAACTCTTGTTGTTCCCCTGTACCATTGTTCTAGTGCAATATCTACTTTACCTACAAGCCAATTCCTGAAAGCAAATCTCTAAATAACATTTTCTAGCCATCCGTAGCCATGTTGAAAATGTTAATGTAGAAAAATGTGCCATGGATCTCCATTCTTTTGTAGGAAAGCAAATGATCTATTCTATGATTTAAAAACATTATCTTTCAAAGTGGAATTGTAAGAAAAAAATTAAAATTGCATGCAAAGACCAGTCTGAAAAAAGAAGGCTAATTGAAGTATTTTGTTCCAATTCAGAGTATATTATAAATAAATATTAAAATAAAAATGCTCCATCCTGCTTTTATTTTCTCCAAATGAAGTGTTGTCGATATATTTTCACAACACATTTTGTTCTCAATTTATTGGCATTTTTAAATGCCACTGGAAAAATTCTGAACAGATTTAATTTTAGGTCACATATATAGCTTTGAAGATGTTTGAGAAAGAGAAAGTAGTATAACATACAAATAATTTTGCTTTTATTACAACATATATATATATGTATGTGTATACATATTTTAACTGTGACACCTGTAAGATGGCTTCTGCAATTCTTGCTTATGTCCTAATTGCTTCAGTAGAGATGGGCCTTTAGCCCTGAATGGAGTTCCATGGATGTTCATGAGACCCACCTGCATGTTTTAGGCCTTAGATTCTGGTCCTGCACATGCTAACCTTTGCTACATTAAGCATCCATTTGAAGTTAATGAGGCTGTTAATGGTAGTGAAGTTAAACTGTAAGCGTGAACATTTGAAGGATGACAGCCTAAGTCTACATGAGATTGTTACCATGGAATGTGGTAAAAATGCCTAAATTCACATTCTTGTAACTTGGCCTCTTGGAAACTCCATTGTATTCACCTTAATTCCCTTCCTTTTTTATCCCAAGAGAAAGAAATCATTTATATCATGCTTTAAGATGATGGTTTGTGATCAGCTGGGGTTCACTCAGAGAAACCAGACTGCAACCACTTGGAATCTTCATTGTAACATGAAAAGCTGGCTCCTCCTTGGAGTATTCTGGGTGCTCAGCCCTCCTTAGCAATTTCTTCTGGAACCATTCTGCAGTCTTCACACACACTTTTTCCTGTAAGGTAAAGCAAGCAAGGGAAGGAAATTAATGATATTTGGAGAAGAAATCTGGCACATTTCCACCTGGAAATTGGATGGCCAAGTTGAACAATTCCATGTATATTTAGAATACATATGCGTTTTAAGTAGTGTGGTGTTTTATTTTTACATTTGGATTTCACCTATTATACTCTAACTTAATGTCTTCTATTTTGACCTAAGCATGTTCTTCCCTCTGGGTTTTTTTATTTTATAGTGTGAAAGCTGAATTGGTTCAGGCCACAATTACTTTCCAAAAAGAAAAGGAGGCTTACAACAAACAATTCAGAAATCAACAGCAGGTAGGCTTCTTTACTTAGAAAATACATGATGAACTACCGCAGATAGTCTTTGCATATTCATAGTGTGGCAGGGCACTGTGTGCCTGCCACTTTAAGACCTAAGCCAAGCAGCCAGCAGGTGCCTGATTGCGGCAGGCCTTTTAGATTCAGGGCTGCCTATATAAGCAGGGCATTTTGCTGCTGACAGGCCAGGCAGCAACATTCCCTGGTTACAAGGTTTCATGGAACATCCTGGAGGTAAGGGAGGTGCTATAGGGGATGGTTTAGGAGGCTCCTGGTCCTGGGTATGACCTAAAACTGCACCCTGCCAGGAGTGGGTGGCGTGGTAGGGCTCCCAGTGGCACGGGAGCCCCCAGGAAATGCCAGGCCAGTTACCACCCCGGTGAAAGGGGGGTTGGGGTGCCTTAACCCCAGCTCCCACAACCAGGTGGGTCACCTGCTGGTAGGGTCCTGAAGGAAGACCTCAAGAGTGAGAGTGGGGCTAGAGGCTCATAGGCCTGACTGAGAGTACCCTCAACTGGTCTGGGCTGGGGCCAGGACCAGAGTGGTCAAAAGGATCAGGGGCCCATGGTGAGGGATGCCCAGAGCTTGGAGGGCCTGGGGTTCCCGACTGGCCTTGGAGGCGAGTCCAGGGCCTGTGTGGCCAAAGGTCCTGGGAGGGGACCATGCCCGAGAGGAGAAATAGTTTCAGGGAGTAAGTCAGCCCTGAATGAGGGTGGGGTAGGCCGCCTAAATGGAGGGATTGTGGAGGGGTCCTGATAGGAGGATTCTGGGGCCCAGTGTGGAGCTGGTGATGTTGATAACAGCTGGATGCCATCTGCGAGGCATGGGCTGCGGTGTAGGGGAGGTACAGAGTCACAGATAGAGCCCCCTGGCATCGAGGCAGGAAAATGGGCAGCCTCCCATCTAATTAATATTGTTAATTCATTAACAACAAGGCATAGCAGGTGAGAAGGCTGATGACTGGCCCAGAAACAAGTGGGCGGGGCATAGGAAAAATAGGCCCAGAGATGGCCCCCTGTCACACATAGGTAGAAATTACTGCTCCAATGCAAGTATGGGGACACCCACTAAAACATCTCTGCAGGCTAGGCTTGACCCTGGAATCTCCCTCTAAAGCAAGGGCATCAAAGATATGCCCTGTGGGGCCAGGAATGGGTGGAGAAGGGGCAGGACCAGCCACTGAATTCCAGTGTGCTGACCCCTGCTGTGGATGCATGTTGGCAATGGAATTCTGAGCAATAGTTGTGTTAACCCCCTCACCTCTTTAATGCTGTTTGCTCCTGCTAAAAGTGAGTCAGGATCCAGCCCACAAGGCTCCGCTTAGTCTGGATTCAGCTCATGAAGAGGCCCATGAGCTAGATCTTGCCTGGAGGTCAAGGGGGACCATGGGAATGTGCCAACCCTGCCCTAAAGCATTGACTGTAGAGCATTAATTCTGGGGAAATCCAGCATGATATCCAATTTGCAGTGCCCTTCTTTGGCTGCCGCTCCCCCTTGCTTCACACTTCACATGCTCCCTTCTTATGCTGCCTGATTTGTGCCTGAGTGTTCATATACCTGAAACGTCTGTCTTGCATTACCTCAGTTTTTGAAGTAATGTTAACATATTTTAAAGCACCTGCTATAAATGGAGGGTCACATGAAGGAATTTTATCTGGACAATAGCTAGCTGAATGTGATCTCTGTCTCAAAAAAAAATTTTAAAAAAGGAAGCTGCTCTTGTGGGATAAAGAAAGGAATGTAGTAGAATGAATTATTCTAGTAAGGATTTAAGTAAAAAGGTTGTGTTTCCCCTAATCTGTATTCCTATCTATAGAAATTATGGCTAGCAATGAATTGGAGCTTCCAAGAACAGAGATAAGGGGTAAGTTTACAAACCATCTTTGGCTTACATGCACCAGGAGCAAGGGTACAGCTCCTGTAGAAGACTTGGAGCAAACTGGAGACACTCCTAAGATTACAGTGGACAACAGAGGAGGGAGTAGACATCTCTCCTAAGCAGCTTCCCCTAGAGAAGCTCCTGCACAACCCTAGAAGTAACCTAAAGCTGCCCCTCCACAGCAGAAACATTGCTGACCACCCTTGCCAGAATATAACCCCTAGAATAGCTGCTCGGCAGATACACTTGTTTAACCCTTGTATTTGTTTTAGTTGCCATGGCTTCTGGACAGCTAGACTGCACTCTCATCTCATGCCCAAAAGAGTGAATCTATCCCCTGTTGGGAGAGTAGGATATATTATTCTTTTGTCCAGTGCCCATTCCACTGTGACTGGGCAGCAAAGGCATGTGACCCATATGGTTGACATCCTACACCATCTCCAAACCACAAGGTTTGAGTCTGGAAAACCATTCCCATCTTTCATCTTGTCATTTCTCATTCTCTCCCTTTCCACATCTTATTCTTTATTTGTAGCAATGCCCGCTATCTGTTGGGCATTTTCCAAACACTCTATGCAAGACACAAGATAACAATGTAGTACCCCTCAAACAGTAAACTGTGGGAAAGTGTTAGATCTACACAGGCACTGTGATATGTCACTACATAACTTAGCCAGCTGTTACGTCCCCTGGCTACCAAATTCCAAGACAGCCTGCTGTTCTTCTGAAAGATTAATGGTCTGGTTTTTTTTTTCCTTTAACATTTTACTCTGCTTCTGCTGGTATGTAAGATTTGTATCTCTCTCTGGTGGGCAGAAGCATCTTCATATATTTCATGATTAAGGGCATATTTAATTTGACTAGCTTACTACTGGATGTTTCCACCTACTGTTTAAAGCTTTGGTGCCTGGTCTTGAACTTTGTAATACAGTATGGATTACAGGTCTTATGCAGAAGCACTAAATAAAATAGGAAATACCCCAGTGAACAACAAAACAGTTTCTAAATTAGCATATAATTCATTATCTTTGAAAATAATAATAACCTCTTCTCTCCCTCCTTTCCTGAGTATCAACAATTAAGTTTGTCTCTAGATTTAGTAGCAGGCTCAGCTGTTTGGAGTCTTTTTCCAGATCTCAAATACTATTCTCTCCCCCTTGTTCATAATTCCAGATTATAAGTGAGCCATAGTATATTATTTTCAGTACCCCTTCTCGAACACGTGGAAAGGCTTAATCAAGCCTCTTCTCATTCAGCTTTTTCCAGAATGGCGGTAAAGGCAATAACAAATTAATTTGTCATATGGCAATCCAAGCACAGATCTATACAAGAGTATCTTCCATGTCTGTGATGATGTAATTGTGCTCAGAATCGCTTGCCTCTAGCCCAGTACAACAAGTTCTTTCATATTGCTTCATCCAGCATGGAGTTGCCTTAAAATTTCAGGGATGCAGGAACTTGACAAACAAGGTAACTCAAAAAAACCAGGTGTTTGCTGCATATTCAGCTCATTCTTCCCTCTTGCAATGTGTGTCAAGGCAATGTTGTCCTTTCAGCTCATGAGATCTGAATAGCTGCTTGCTGTTCAGAAGGCTGAACTAACCATCTGATTTATAGCACTGGCCTCCCCTGCAAATCTTGGGAGAATACATTCTTATGTGGCCTCTCATTCCACACAGACTTAACTGATCTGTACCATCCCTCTGCCTGCTCCCCATTTGGCTGTGACTGAGACTTGTTTGGTAAGCAACACCCAGACTCACTTGCAATAAACCTGGCTTAGCCTTTGTCACTGAACTGAGCCTGTGGTCATTCTCTCTATAACACTGAAGTCTTCACAAGAAGCAGCAGCACAGCCACCACTCTGACACAGTGCTCATACACAGACAGCTAAGCTCCTGACTCTCCTGGCTCTCTGAGACAAGTACCTGCATGAAAGGCAGTTTCATGAAGCTAAATCTAAGCAAAAAAAAGGGAAACCTAGAAGCCCTAGAGACTCCTGTTGCTTCATTCCCCATTGAAGAAGTTTGACACAGACTGGTTGCATACCAACTTAACAAAGGTCATCCTCCTGGTATCCTCCCTGCTGCTGGACACTCTGATAGAAAATGAGCCCTACTCTCTCTAACCCTAACCCTAGGGCAAGGAGACTTTCACCACCAGGGAGCCCCACTATCTTTATCATAGTCCTATGTAGCCTAAGTGTCCTCAGCCCAAGCTTTTGCCCAAACAGCCTTGCTGTCCTTAACCATAACCTTAGGCAGTGGATCACTCTTGCTTTTAGGCGGTAACTTAATCTGGAATGCCATATACTAACAGAGGCAGATTAAGATTTATTGGGGACCTAGGCAAACACAAAATTGGGGGCTCCCTGTAGAGGTGCACTAATATACCTGTCACATATCAGATCAGCACTGATAAAATGAAAACTAACATTATTAGCTATCAGCTTTTTTTGGCCAGTGTAAACCAATTATTGTCATCAATAAATGCTGCATGCATGCATCCAGGAATGCATCTGGGCAGCTTGGAGAGCAGCATCCTGCCAGTAAGAAGCAAGCCAGGAAGGGGAACCCACTGCCACCAGGGCCTAGACACTCTCTGAGCTGATCCCAGCCTAGAGAGCAGTAGCAGTGGTGGGTGAATTCCCCTTCCCTGCTAACTTCCCCAGGACAGCACCAGGAGCTGTAGGTAAGTTGCGAGCTGCTGGAGGGGTAGGGTGGAGGATCTGGAGTATGGGATAGACGGGCCTGATACAGAGCTGTGGAGAGGTGGGCAGAGTGGCAGGCCCAATGCAGGTCAGTGGGACAGGTAGCAATGGTGTAAGAGACCCAATGCAAGGGGAGGGGGGGAGATGGGCTGCCTACTCCCCCCACACCAGCCTGCATCAGGCCTGTGGTGCTGCTCCGCTACTCTGACTCCTACTCAGTGTCCCACTCCCAGCAGCTCCCAGATCATCTGGAGCTCCCACCTCTGTCCTGCAGGAGCAAACAAGGACAAGAAAACCACCTCCTGCCCCCACTCTCTGTGCTGGGCTCAACCCACAGAGCCACCACAGTTTGGCAGCAGCAACAGTGGTGGACAGGTTCTTCTTTCTTGCTTACTCTCACAGAACAGTGCTAGCAGGCACAGATGAGCTACAACCGCCGGGAGGCAGAGAAGGAGTTCCAGGAGTGGGGGGGCACACAAGGAAACTCAAGGGGCAGGGCAGAACCCCCAAGGGTGGGGGTTGAGGGGAAACCCCAGGTGTGGAGGGGGTGAGGGTAGCCTGGGAGGCTGGGAAGTGCCCAGAATTAGAGGGGAGGGGGAATTGGGTCCTCCCCTGGCTGCCCCCACTGTCATTGTGAGGGAAGATAAAGCAACTGGGAACGGTGTCTCCTGGGATGCTGAAGGACTGCTTCCAGTTGGTTTTGGGCCTGTGAAGCAATCACATGTGACTGCAGCACAAGCTACCCAAAAATAGGTAGAGGTAATCTTCGATGGAAAAGGATTATCTCTAAACCACCCAGAGGCCTTAGCATGCATTTTCCTGTCCTAATGTGTGAACGCTCCTGATTTAAGGGTCAATAACACTTATTTAATGTGTAGTAGCACCTTCACTGGGAACCCAGTGACTTTTAATACTATATTTACTCACATATCACACGCACACATCCTTTCCCCAAAAATCAGATCCTCCAAATTAGGGTATTTGCATTAAACTGATTTTTCTTCACTGGAATAGAATCAAGGAAAGCAGGGTGACATTGCTACAGGATGGCTGCCAAGGTTCCTCTGCCAGCCTTGGGGAGAGATAAAACAGAGTTGTTTACCCTTTAGGGCCAGAGCTACAATATTAACCCTGTCACAGCCACAGTGGCTGCAGTCAGGATCCCCTGTAGTTGTAAGGAAGGAGGTATGGAAAATCTTGAGGAATGTGAAATTAGCCAAATACCCAAGTCTGCAGAGAATCCAGATTTGTGATCAAGGCAGTGCAAAGTAGTCAAACCAGGTAATCAGAGACAAGCATCTAATCCAAAGTGATACCCATATTCATAATCCAGGTCAGCTGAAGGTCAGGAGCTGGAAGTTCAAACCACACAATAGGATAGACAGTGGTGTGGTACTGGGATCCAAGGTAGAAGGCTGCAGTTACCACATTATGTAAGGCATAAGCAGCTGGAGCCCAAATAGAGGGCCTTGGCTTAGGTACTTAGCCCAGCTGGTTCTGCAGCCAGTCAGCTTGGAGTTCACAACTGGTGCTTCTCTGGAGCTAGGTGGCCTTGCTTAGAGGGCAATCTGCCCTCTAACAGCATTCAGCCATGACAAAACATCTTTTTTCTGCATTCTGCCTCCCCCCCCCCCAAATAAAAAAAGACGTATGTGTTATTTCAGGGGAGCATAGCATGCAAGAAAGTACAATAATTGTCTTTCACAGGTTAAACAGCCCACTAGCAAAACTGAAGTTACAGCAAAGTAGATTTGGATTAGATATCAGGAAAAACTTCTTCACTGTTAGAACAGTGGGGCAGTTGAATAGACTCCCCATCGTGGGATATGTTCAAGAAGACATTGATTGGGGATGAAATAGGCATACCTATGCATTTGGTCTACTTCAGGTATTCTCATGTTTCTGGGTTTATCTGGTTGCCACATGTGGCCAGGACAGAATTTTTTTTTCCCTCCTGCTGCTACACATTAGGCTTCTTCTAAGCCTTCCTCAGAGGCATTGGGTATTGGCTGCAGACAAGGCTGGGGATTTTGACTGGGATGTGCCAGTGGTCCTTCTGGGACTTTCACCCAGGCATTTCTGGCTACAGGGATTTGCCCCTCCACTCAGGGTATGACCAGCCACCATATTTGAGGTCAGGAAGGAATTTTACTCCATGGTCAGATTAGTACTGACTGGGGGATGCGGGGGCATGGCCCTCTTTTCCTAGGATCTCTTGAGTGTATTTTAACAATCTTTGCAGTAGCACTACAGTGGCCATCATGGCCCCCACTGCTTTACCAGCAGCAGATTAGGGTGTTATGCCTTGTGTTGTGTCAGGATTGCAAAATTTTACTAAGAGGTTAGACGATTGATTTGTATAGAATGATTTGGATAGGAATGATTGGGGGTTCAATTAGATGAAGTCTCGAGGTCCCTTCCAGCCCAACTTCTCTATGATTATGTGATCAGAAAACTTGCATCCCACAGGACAGTTGGTTCATTTGGTTCAAGTAAAATGGTTTCTGATGGACCATCCCCATTGTTCAGTGATGAATGTTTGATTGTGGGGAAAAAAAGAATTCTAAAACTTATTCCCATTCTACTTCCCCTTTTCTCTGATTTATAAATACTACTTTGAAATGCACATATTCAGCCTTCCACTGAAACAGCCCAATCTGCACAACTTCAAAGAACACTTTTTTTTTTCTCTTTGTGATGTTGACCTCCCTCCTTAGGAACTATGAAGCTGCTGTGATATTCTAGGGTAGAGGTTGGCAACCTACAGGTGACCAGCCAGATCTGGTGCATGGAGTCAATTGATCCAACCCGGAGCTGATGAGGGAGGGGCAAGAAGGTTGGGGGATTTCACCTACATCACCCCATGCCATGGCTGATTAAGAGGTAGAGAACTGGCCGTAGCAGTAGTGCTGGCTGGATCATAGCACTGGCCCATCTAGGACCCAAGCTATGTTATTACAATCTGCTACCAGAAAAACACTTCTGACCACTAGGGCTGTGTAAAGCTTCTGTCACTGATTCAATTCAGAGGAGATTCAGTAGCCAAATCACCAAATCCGAATCAAATCAGGAGACCTATTAATCTTTCTAAATCAAATCAGAAGCCTCTGATTTGATTCAGAAAGATTCAACAATTCAGCCATAGACACAACTTTATATGTTTTTTCCACATACCTCTAGGTACCAGGTGGCTCATGAATGCTGAGATGGTGGGGCAGATGGAGCATCCCATGGGAGTGTGGGGGGGTCCCCAGCATGCTTGGCGGTAGAATCGGAAGTGGACCAGAAGCACTTCCGGTCCACTTCCAAGTCTGCCATTGAGCGTGCGGGGACCACCCCCCCCCCCAGCTGCCCGGCTCAGCAACTGGTGCCTCCTGGGTATGGGGGAGTACCCAGGGTGCCCCATGGCTGATCGCTGAGGTGGGAGGGATTCCAATTCAGCTGAATTGAATTGAGACAGTGATACAAATCAGCTAATCGAATCACTGCCCCCTGAATTGGGCCGAATCCAAATCGAAAACAGCCCACTTTGCACACCCCTACTGACCACTGTTCTAGGGAACAGCTTGTGAAAGCCTGAGCTACTTCATCAGCAGGATCAAAAATACGGAATTCACTGTTGCATATAAGAAAGACTTCTGGACAAACATTAGTTATTTTGATTCTGCTTCCCCGCAACAAATATGCAATGCCAACAAAATGAATGGAAGAGGAGCAAAAATATATTGGAAAGGAAAGGAAAGAGAAAAGAAAAGATGTAAGAAGGACAGATGAATTCTTTTTTTAGATAGCCTCAACTGGACAGTTCATCTGGGATCACAATTCCTGCTTCCCAAGCAGAGAAGGGTAATTTTACTTTCATCTTTAATCTTCTTGGATCTTAGATCTTCAGATCTTAGACAACCCTTTCTTGTCTCTGTTTGAATACAAAGACAAAATTCCCACTTTTGGAAAAAAAAAATAATTCATCAAATTAACCTTTTAAATTAGTGAATTAGCAAGTAGCAGAATAGTAGCTTTGTTTCTAAGTCACAGATTTTATTAAGTAATGCATGTGACCAACTTCAGTATAGCTAATCATCCCAGTAAACAGAGTTTTCTTTTCTAAAATGAAGATTTAAAGTGATGGAATGAACCTATGGCAGAATTGAGTCCAAATGTTTTGTATAAGTATTTTTCACTGAATAGTTGTGAAAAATTGAAAAGCAGTCTCCCTTCCATAGGAATGCTAAGTTCCTGCTCAGCCATTTCCCCCTTGTTCCTAATGCTCTGTTATGAGCATTAGGTTCTTTTCCACTCCTCTTTCACCTAGACATTTAGCAATATACCAAGAAGTCCCTGCTTTCCTGGAGAAAGAGCAGCAGATAACATATCTCACCCTCCAGCTCTATTCCCTGTTTTCTTCAGGGGTTTCAGACTCCATTCCTGAGTAAACAGTCTATTATACTTGTGCCAGTTTATTCAATTGACTTTGACATAATTGTGCACACGAATGCCACTACTAAATCCAGCTAACTGTAACAATTAGCTCTTTTCCTCTGAGAAGTATCTTTGTTTAAAAAAAAAGTGTCATGTGGGCTTTCATAATTGTGGGGCAGTGGCTCCAAAGAATTCTGTTCAATTTGCAAATAAAAAATAGTACTCTAATAAGCAGATCTGTAAACTCAGCCTTGAATCTGAAAGTCAAATTGTGCTTACAGGCTAGGACATCACCAGGCCTTAACAATTCCACTGATGCATAAGCCTGAATAAAATTCAGCCCACTCTTAGTTGTGTTGGCTCTACAAGGCTAAGGAAAGTTAGTAGTAGTACTGATTATATTGGGCTTTGTTACACAGCTGCTTCACATTTTTTTTTCCTGAAAGAGAGCATCCACATAGTTGATTACAGGTTGTAAGCAGACCTCTCATTTGGGCTAGGGACAGACATTCAAAAAGCCTGAGTCTCAATTGATTCAATCTTTTCAGGTTAATCTAACCTACCTAGATTGAATCACCTTACAACTGCACTGACCTTTCCTCTGGATTGAGGAAATGCAGGCACATGCCTGCCGTGGCTCAGGCCAGAAGCTTGGGGGACACTAAAGCAGCCCTCCCTTCCCTTCCACAGGGCTGAGCTGAGTGGGGGCATGGCCAGGCCCCATCAGGACACTCTGATTAGGGAGGGGTGTAAACCCCCACCCTGCCTGCATTCCCAGGCTTTTCCTCACTCGCTGCTCAAGGGGTGGGAGTGTTCCTAGCTCCCAGCTAGCACTCTGAGGCAAAGTGGGGTGTGTGCAGTGCATGAATCTGTTGATGATACTGAGCTTTTCAATCTCTGTCTCCCTGCTCCTTCATACTGTTTGCAAACCTGACAGGCAAAGGAGCCAGCAGGGAACTGATAAACTCTGTGTTATCAGCCCATGAACAAAACAAAAGCCTATCTCATTAGTTCAAGCTCTTCTTAAACAGCTTTTTCCTAGGAAGGAACAGAGGGACATTACCAGCTGACTGGTTGATTAGCTCCAAAAAGCCCTAAGCAGACACTGTTCTGTCTGCCTGTCACAGAGAAATTGAAGACACACACACCTCTCAGTATTAGGTAGCATACCATATGCCAGCTAGGATCCATGGGGCTGTGGGAGACCCAGCCTCAGACTGACCATAACCTTTCCATTTGATAATAGGCAAATTTATTGATACACAGTGATAAAAGAAAAGAATACAAACAAGCGAGTCTATATATCTATCAAATCCTAGGGCTGTCATCAGAGTAAAAGTACATCTGGTCAGGATGCAGGCTCCACTCTGAGGCACTCTTTTAGGTGTCAGCTGTCAGCATGTCAGCAGTTTGAAGGTGGGATGCTGAGCACTCCCCCCTACCCTCCCCCAACGGTGCATATGAGATGGGATGTTGGTATGCCCTCCATGGTGGCCTCGGGGACCTTTCTTAGGGATGGGGATGGAGACAGGGAACCCCTCTCGGGGAGCAAGATGGGGAGGTGAAACAAAGGGAGGGACAAGAAGGGACCCTTTGTTACTCTCAACTCTGTTTTTGTATTCTCCTTCCCTCCTGATAACTCTTGATGATTCTTCATTTGTGGCTATCGCTGATTGGTTGTCTCTCTGTGGTCACGTCCACATAGCCTTCCAGGCCTTCTCTTAATTTGGTCTGTTCCCCCAAAACCAAGACTCAGCCCCCCCCTGCTGTGAGGCTTTCTTAGCTGGTGCCACTTTTATCTCATGTTATGGGTAGTATGGTACATACTCCCTCTGTCCCCAAACTTTGTGTCCTTGTTGTGTTAGACAACCTGTCTGCCTTGAAGGCTGTGATCTCGTGTTATGGCATGCCCCCTCAATGCTTAGGTTATGTGTGTATCCATTGGCCTTGCTGTGTTAGACAACCTGTCTGCTTCCAGGGCCATGAGAGACTTTGTGTGAGTGAGATCCAAGCTCTTTAGAAATCAGTTAACCCCAGCTGTCCATCTGAAACCATTCTAATACATAGATTCATAGATTGTAGGGCTGGAAGGAACCTCAGAAGATCATTAGGTCCAGCCCCCTGCACCAGGTGGGAAAGACAATTGGGGTCAGGTGACCCCAGCAAGGCAACTATCCAGTCTCCTCTTGAAGATTTCCAGGGTAGGTGATTGCACCACCTCTAGAGGGAGTTTATTCTACATTCTGGACACCCTAACTGTGAAGATTTTCCTATGTTGATCCTGAAACAGTCTTCCAGGAGTTTGTGGCCATTACTCCTAGTTCCCTCAAGGGCGCGCTGGTGAACAGTTGTTCACTGAGCCCCTGATGTACTCCCCTGATGTAGTGGTAAACTGCTACCAAGATAGGCTTATATACATATACCTATAAGCCAATTCCCAAAAAGCAAACCTTTTAAATACCAGTTCTAAGCCAACAGGGCCAGCCCTGTTCTCTGGAGTAGATAGCACAGCCCAAGGCTGCAAAGTCTCTGGGATGCTGGGGACTCTGGTTTAGCTTAAACGAGGAAGGGGTCTGGGACAGACATTGCATAAATCAGTTTGACCCAAATCAGTTAAGTCTGATAGTACATTCAATCAGGTTTATCTTAAACCAGTTTCAGCCATTTTGAAACTGGCTTATGTGCACTGAACTTATGTTCTGTTACAGGTTTAAACCAATTTCTGATCACTTAAACTGGTTTATGTGTAATGTCTGTCCCTAGCCTTTAGATGGTCCCGATTGTCCTGGAGCATGACTTGGATCAAAACAGTTATGGCTCAGTCATTTGCACATATTGCCCTTCCAACTTGCAATGCTGCTGCTTCTCTACCAGCAGGTGGTGAGACAGAACACCCAACCTTACTGCCTTGTTCCTCAAATGACCCGCAATAACCCTACAGACTAACATAGCCATGTCTTACGGAAAAGTATTAGCATATTTTATCCCCATACTTCAGAGGGCCTTGAAGTGGGACAATGGACATCTGTAGAAACCCAGGACCAAAAGTTTTCTCCTTGGCCAAATACAATTTCTATTTACAGCCACAGGGATCAACTTTCCTGATTATCCCTGTATAGCCATGCCCTTAGTCCAGGGGTATCAAACTCATCCAGCCCCATGGGCTAAATAAGAATCACTGGGCCAGTCTGTGGGCCAGACCAGAACTGACCCCCTGTGCTGTACCTGCAGTACTGGCCCAGCCTGTGTGCCACACACAGCATGCCCAGGGGTCCATGCATGTGTGGCACACGGGGCCAATATAAGGCATGCAGTACCCGCAGAGCATGAGTTGCATTTGGCACTGCAGGCAGCAAAGTGGTCAATCGGGAGTACCACATGCAGCCTGTGCCCTGAGCCTCCTGTTTCATGTACAGCACCAGGTTCAGCCCACATGCTGTGTACAGCACACACCCTATGTCAGCCCCCTATGCCACATACACAGGGAACCCTGGGCTGGCACATGGTGCATGTGAGGCTAAACTGGCCCTGTGCACTGATTCCAACATGGCCCAGTCCAGACCAGCCCCAGAGCCAAGACCCAGGGCCAGTCTGGTGGAACGCTGCCTGCAATACGTGTTTGGACCACCCGCCTGTGCTGTGTGCAGGACGCATGGTGTGTAGGGCCAGAGCCAGCACATGTGGTCAGTCCCATGACCCACAAGCCAGATCATAGGGCTGCATAGGTCTGATCTGGCCTGCAGGCAGTATGTTTCACACCACTGCCTTAGTCAATAGATTTAGTAGATGTGACATGGAATACACAAAGAGATCATAATAAAAAGTTACTACTTTACACAGCTTATTTTCAAAATAGGAGTTCAGTTCACAGGCCCACCACTGAAGAATCCTGATTCATACAACAGCCCTCAGTTGGACCACTGGAGCTTCACATAGCATTTGTGCAAGCAATGTTCTTGTAGTGACCTCACAGAGATGCAAGTAGACTTCCTACGTGATGTGGAAAATGTCTTCAGGCCAACCCCAAAAAGTCTGGAGAAGGAGGCTACAAAAGTGGCCAGGGGAGTTACTCACAAATACTACCATTCAAAAATATAGGCCTTTTGAATTATTATTTCTCGCATGAGTAAAGCTTACTCAGATGAGTCAATATCTACAGGATCAGGTTTGTAGTAATGATAAATGATATCACCGGACAAGGAAAATTTTCAGCGATATCACTGGTTAACCAGAAAACTGAATAAATGGACTTTGAGAGTGTAAGGAAAGTTAAAAATCATCTGAAATGTGCCAGAATGATTGGATGTGAATGTGCCTTTGAGAATTGTTTTCTGGACTAGTCACTGGGCTGTCTATTAATGTGTGGAACTGGACACAGACAGTTTTAAACTATCACTTTATCTCAGTGGTTCTCAACCTTTTTAGACTTGAGGCACCCCTTGGAAAATGCCAGCTCTTAGTTTACACACATTTTTGAGCACAGAGAAACAATAGAACAATTCTTCTGTTGAAGACAACTCAGAAGGTCCACAGCAGGACAGAATTTTTTTCACACTATGGATTGCTATTTGAACTGTCTGGGTTTATTCTGTGAATCGTATTTGAGTTATACCTTGGCACCCTGGTTAAAAATCACTGCTCTATCTTTTAATTGTTGTGATTTTCTTTTTTTTTTAAACCAGGAACTACAAGAAATGCTAAATAATCATAAGGCCCAAAATGAAGCCTGGCTCAAAGCCAGAGCAAAGGAAAATGATAAGGAAAGAAAAGAAATCTGTAAACTGAGGGTAAGCATCTTTAAAAGTAATGTTGTACAGCTGTATATTATTGAAAATGCCATTTGGATCCTTTTTATACATGCTCTGGCCACATATCTCACAACAGTAGTGAAACAAGCAAAGTGTTTTTTCTTTTTTTGTATACTGTCTAGCAGCATGATACAAAAACAGCAAAACCACCACTTCCTCCATATTCTAGAGGGAAATGTTCAAGCAATTCATTAACAACTAGTTCTAGGTCACATTTTTAAATTGCTTTCACAGAATTTAATTGTTTTGTCCTTCAGCTTCTTAGTCATGTTTCTGCTTTTTAATTCCCATATGTTTCAGGTAATCAATCAATCAATTTTTGCATGAATACTAAACCCCTTTTGTTTTGCTATGGCTCTATTTTAGCTCTGATTTATCTCAAAGAATTATGATATGGTAAGAACTAAACCCCAAAGACTTTCTCTTAAATAGCTAAGAAATTCCCTTTTCCTATATTCTTTTATGTGAAAACTGAAGATGCATTTTTATCCGTGCTGAATTATCAAAATTCTTTTACTATTGTAACATTAAAAAAAATAATCCTCCTCCTAAGAAACGCAGTCCTGTCCTCCTTACTCAGCATTGGATTCTCTGTAATAATTTTTTAAGTTAAAGGAAACACCAACAGGCTTAACCCAATGAAGGGCACAGGTTCTGCAGCATGGCCATTCCTTCTTTTGCCTAGCAGGGACACTGTGGGCCTGTCTGAACTGTAGGAACTCAGGTCAGGTATTTGGAGGAAAGACTAGGGCTAGAACTACTAAGTAGCTGCTCTCTACATTGTGATACCAAGGGTTAGCCAAACAGGTCTTATCACTGCTTCAAACAGCATTAAAACCTATGCCCTCAATTTTTTTTTTATCTACTACTATGCAGTTGCAGGTGAAGTCATCAGTAACAGAATGGTTGTTGAAAAATACTGCATACATGCATGCATTCAAATAATCTAGGAAAATTCTTCCAGGTTTGTTTTCCTGGTAGAAAACTTTACCCCCAGCTGTATGTACAGACATTCAAATGCTAAGCCCATGAAGAGTGGACAGCTTGCAGTTGTGACACTGTGCAGCTAGGAGGGACCCTATGCACACATCTCAGTGTGCTCTGCAGGCTTCCTTAGTCTGCCTGGTGACAGATGGCAGCAGTGCACAGAGTAACCCTGATTGGCTGACCCAAGATGACCATATACAGCCTGTGTTCCCCCGTAGGGATTCAGTGTCGGGATTATTAAGGAACCATGTTCTGCTCCCTGTTGGAGCAACACAGCATCCAACAAGTGACACACTATCTCCTTGTGGTAGGAGAGAGGGATGCTGAAGGATTATGTTCTCTTCTGAGAGAAACCATAACATGTACAGATATTTGCTCTCCCAGGTGATTTAACCCTGATTGTTCCCCAATTATATTTCTCCTGGAGGCACAAGTTTTACTCTTGGAGAAAATGCCTGAATATCTATACACTCATGGTTTCTCCTGGGAGAACACCAACTCTCTCAACGGGGATAGATGGCTATACCCTGTACAGGAGGGATCGTGTAGAGAAAAGGGGCGGGGGGTAGCTCTCTATGTTAAGGAAAGCTACACGTCCCTGCAAGCCTGCTAGGCCACAGCCAGGAAGGTTTGAATAGCCCCATAGAAAAGTCCAGCGTGACCCACTGCTGACACAGGCAAATCTTTGGGCCTGAACGCAGAGCATCCTGGTTCTCTCTCCGATACAGCTCTGAGCATGGTGGGTTCCTAGCATTACTAAAGAAGATCGCACTTGTTCTTGCACACAAGGTGCAATTCTTTTCCGATGCAGAGTGGAGTGCCACTTGAAGATGAGCCAAGGTACTGTAAAGAGCTGTATCTCTCCCTCATCTGTCTTGCTTCCTTTTTGGGAATGTCACGAATGAATACCCTAAAAGAATTCAGCTTTGTTCTTCCAACCAGCTGTTGCTCAGCTGGAATACTGCAATTGTGAAATCTGCCCTGGAAAATGTGTATTTGTTTTGCTCTGCTTTGTTTTGTCATCTGCCGAAGTAGGAATGCTCCTTTTCATTCTGTGATGGTTGAAAAGAGGGGCTTGGTGTTGGTGTTATATAGCATAATTAGGAATTATCTATATATGTAATGCTGCCTAAGAACTAATTCAGCAAGACCTCTGTTTCCAGAACGCCTATGAGAAGTACACGAATATACAGAATTGAGCTATAAGGTGGAAAACCCTTCCAGATGGGGACTTGTATTTTTTAATATGTAAAGCATTTAGTGACTTTTGAGTGCTATATAAATACCAAATAGCACAGAAAAGATACAAATGGCACGCAACCGACTGTCAGTGCAGCAAATTAAGCTTCTGTTTATAGCAGGAGTGTAAATATAGGGTTAACGGTTAATTCATTTAATGATGAATGTGACACCACTGTGTTATCCTGTAAGAACGTGAATAGAGATTTGCAGCAGACAACATGCTGTGAGCCCAAAAGAATAGGAAACTACTGCCTGCTTTTTTTAAAACTATTGCAAAATGTGGACACAATACTTGGACATAATAGACTGTGTCTGACAACATTTGTACAGTATGTAGCGGAGTGAGCCCCACTCAGCTTCCTATAGTTATCCATATATAGTGACTAAAATTGCAGACACTGAATTAACTCTGAATAACATATGAGCTGGAGTGACAGCCTTCATGTGGTTCTAGAAGGATGAGAATAAGATAGATGGCTGTTTGTGTAGATGTACTAAACTGCAAATCCAGGGGTCCATAGAGTATGGAAAATATGCCAAAAGCTGGGTTGTCCCTTCCATCCCACAGACCCCATTGATTTCCTGCAGGGCAGGAATCCCCCCTTGCAGAGCAGCTTGCAAGATCAGGGTAAATCCATTTCTAGTAACAGACTTTCTCACGCACCCTACCCACTACATTCACGTTTCTCCACTTAGCCCACCTTGGCATCCTTCTGAACCCTGTTATTTTTCAAAACTATTTGGAGAATAGAGAGTGAGTTCTGAATGCCAGCAAGCAACTCTGCCTCTACTGAACCAAGCGGAGAAAGCAGTTGCACTTGAATTTCCCAATTGCCAATTCTCCTTTTTCCTTTCTAACACCAGAATGGAAAGAGCTTTTAGCAAAACTCTCTCTCTAACTTTAGCGGCTGCTCCAGTACCATATAAGGAGACGGGCCATTTCCAAGATCCAAAATATTGAGGGTTTCAGGAGGTTGAGAAAATGGCGAGTTCATATTTATACAGAAACAAGTGGTATGTCAATCCAAATCACAGAACCCGTGCAAAATGCACTCTCTGACAGGAACGCCGCTAAGCAGCGGCGTTCAGCGCCTCGTTTTTAGGCAATCGTCAGGTAAAGCTCCATCTAGAATAGATTGAACTAAAGCAAGATGACAGGAACTGGGAACCCCCAAATCCGAAAGAAATAGCTTTAGGGATGAAAAAGGAGAGTGTGTAAATAGCAAAAGTAGAGGTACCACATTTTGGAGCCAATTGCTTTAGAGAATAAGTGTGTTTTTAAAAACGGATTAAAATAGATTTCTGCAATGGAGGAGCAGGGAGTGCACAAACATTTTTATTTTTGCTCTCAAGCAAATCCCGGGACGTCATTCTCCCCCTGTACTCGGCCTTAGTGAGGCCGCAGCTGGAGTACTGTGTCCAGTTTTGGGCTCCACAATTCAAAAAGGATGTGGAGAAGCTTGAGAGAGTCCAGAGAAGAGCCACGCGCATGATCAGAGGTCAGGGAAGCAGACCCTACGATGACAGGCTGAGAGCCCTGGGGCTCTTTAGCCTGGAAAAGCGCAGGCTCAGGGGTGATCTGATGGCCACCTACAAGTTTATCAGGGGTGACCACCAGCATCTGGGGGAACGTTTGTTCACCAGAGCGCCCCAAGGGATGACGAGGTCGAATGGTCACAAACTACTTCAAGATCGTTTCAGGCTGGACATAAGGAAGAACTTCTTTACTGTCCGAGCCCCCAAGGTCTGGAACAGCCTGCCACCGGAGGTGGTTCAAGCGCCTTCATTGAACACCTTCAAGATGAAACTGGATGCTTATCTTGCTGGGATCCTATGACCCCAGCTGACTTCCTGCCCTTTGGGCGGGGGGCTGGACTCGATGATCTTCCAAGGTCCCTTCCAGCCCTGATGTCTATGAAATCTCTCAGGAAAAACTGAATGCCTGTATGAGTAAGAAAGCCAGGGAGGGGAGTCGGTAGCGATTGCCAGTAGGTAGGTTTACACTTCTGGAGATCTCAGGAAATATATTGGGCTAGGGGATCAAACCTTTTAAATATTATACAGGGGAGGAAAAGCATATCCTAAAGTTATAGTGAGGGGAAAACTCCACAAACTGAAACGTGATGATTTCTACTGCTACTGAGAGGACAGCCCAAGTCCTTATTGAGACAGAGCTCCCACAGGAGATGGAGTCTGACCAAGGACTAGTAGATAGTGATTATAAATTCTGCTGAGTCTGCCTGTTCCAGAGACACTGACAGGGGCAAATTAAGATTTATTGGGGTCCTAGGCAAACACAAAATTGAGGGCTCCCTCTAGAGGTGCACTGATATATTGGCCACATATTGGATTAGCCCCAGTAAAACAAACTACCATTATTGACTGTCAGCTTTCTTTGGCCAGTGTAACCAATAATTGTCACCAATAAATTCCGCATGCACACAGCCAGGAATGCAGCCGGGCAGCTTGGAGAGCAGTATCCTGCCAGTAAGTCTGTGGAGAGGAAGGGACATGGGGGAAGAAAAGTGTGTGGGAGGGGCAAATCAAAGCCCCCATGGTGAGGGAGGGAGTGGGGCAGAGGCAGGGACAAGGGCAGGCGCTGCCCAGCCAGGACAATGAGTGTGATTCTGGGGCTGGGAGCAGGATGGAGCCATGGGTGGCATGTCCAAAGGGTGCAGGGAGGTGGGTGGCTCCCCACCACTGCACGCACCCCCAGGGGAGGCAGGGGAGCATGTGCCTGTCCAGATTTGTGCATGAGGTGAGGGCAGACTGCCCACTGTGGACTCGGGGCCAGGGGCTGCACCAGCCTTTTCCTAGTGAGGGGGCTGAACCAGGGTGGGCTCACCTGCATGAGGTGGGTGGCAGTGGCAGCACTAGAGGGGTGGCTACAGGGTGGCTACTGGGAATTTTGGGGTGGCTATAGCCCCCCGCCCCCCACCCCAGCGCTGTCCCTGCTCAAAGCACTGCGGTCTGCTGCCTTTCCCTTGGGAGCTCCATGTGGAGTTCTCTGAGCAGGGGTGGCAGTAGGAGGTTAGGGGGGTTATGCCCACCCCAAAATTCCCCACAGCTCCCCCATAGTCAACTCTCCCAACATCACCACCACCACCCACCCTGCATAGCTGAGCCTTCCCTGAGCCTAGCCCCAGCCCCCCTACACCAGGAAGAGGCTGGTGTGACCACCAGCCCTAAGCCTGCACCCCCTGGATGTGCTGCCCATGGCTTTGTCCTGCTCACAGCCCTGGGGTCACATTCACTGCCCTGGCCTGCTCCTGCTCCTGCTCCTGCCCCTGCCCCAGCCTCAGCTCCTGCCCCTACCACACTCCTTCCCTCACCATGAAGGCCTTGAATCTGCCCACCCCCCATATCCCTTCCCCCACATTAGACTTACCTGCAGGGAGCTGGCTGCCTGGCTGTACTTCTGGCCACATGCGCAGCAGCAAATTTTGCAGGTTCCCTGGGCCCCCCGCCACTGGTTGGTGAGGGTCCACATTTGCGGCTTGCTTCTTGGCAGGGAAGCAAAAGCCACCATTTTAAACTTGGTGCCATTTTTTCTCTCCCTGCTGCTGATTGGCTGAGGGGCCCTGGTGGCCCAGCTGCTTGCTGCCCACCATCAAGGAGCCAAAAAAAATGTCAGGTTTAAAACTACAGTTTTCGCTTCCCTGCCAATGAGGAGCAAGCTGCAAGCATGGTGCCTGATTGGCAAGGGCACTTGGGCCCAGGCCCGACTGACCTGGGCATTAATCTGCCTATGGACACTGATTATGCTCAGTGTGACTGCAAGAATCAGCAGTTGGCTGAAAGTTTCCACAGATTCTATTTTGGCCATGCTGATAAGTCAGCAGGAGGAGATGCTACATAAAGGGTGTGTCTACACGTCTATTTATGCCGATTTAAATTTACTGCTCAGTAAGTTACTGTGCAGTAAGAGGCAATAGGGTGGCATCTACACCATTAGAGCACATTAATGCTATGCGGACTGTGAACTGTGTGGACTGATTTGGAACTAAAGTTAGTCCCCAGTTAGTCCACACATACAATGTTACTGCGCAGTAAGGCGTCTACATGTGCGTTACTGTGTAGTAATTAATCGGGTGTAAATTTGATACCTAGATGATGCAGGTATCAGGTCAGTATAAGTCACAGGTCAGTATAAGTCACCTTATTTACTGCACAGCATAGGTGTGTACCTGTAGATATGTGCCTGTACTGCGCAGTGATTTCAGTTACTGTACAGTAAATGCACACCTGTAGACACACCCAAAGAAAGGGTACCTAGTTCCTTACTGGGCAGCCAGCTATTTTCTGCAGAATCATTCTGTGTTCAGCACATAGACTTCCAGACAGAAGCCAATACAGAGGCAATGCTCATACTGCCCATGTTGATTCTTGCTGAATCCTCAGTCAAGTTTCTACTGAGTAGTCTCAGAGGGAGCCTGTCGGCTGGAGATGGCAACAGAGAAGGTAGGGGTGATACAGCTATGCAACGTCCAGAGCTTTGTCAGGTTTCAAAAACCTGGAATTGCCCTTTCTTCATGATCTTCTGGACACAAGAAGGTGAGAGGTTTAACCCCTGCATGCTACAAGTCTTCAAACTCCTCTGATGAGAGTGGACAATTCTCTGAAAACTACACTCTTAAATCTCCAGCTCCAAGTACTTCCTACAAAGCTCATCATAGGAGGGAATGATCTGGCCCCAAATTATTTTTCCACTTCACAGAGGGTACTGTCATTTTTTAGTTTCATATATTGACTGAAAAGGATCCAGCTTGATCCTAGCTGTAGATTTCTAGAACTTGGCAGGAATAGGAAGGGTAGTAAAAAAGTATTCTGTTTTAATACATGCTTCCTCTTAATTGCCATCACTGGATGTATAAGCTAAAAATGGTCTCTGATTTTTTTTTTTTTTTTTTTATAGGAAGAGATTCTCCATGATCAGGAGAGGCTAAAAGAAGAACAGCAAAGTGTTCAGCAGCGCACTCAGCAACTGCTTTCCATTATGCAACAGTTTAAAGGAATGTGAGCAGTCTACTGAATAAAGCCTGAATCACATGATCAAGATCATAGCAACAACACAGCACCAAATGAACAACTGAGCTCTTATGTACCAATATAACAAAGATTCCATTACTGTGCATGGTGGAGGACTATATTCTGTTAATGGGAATAAAAGTCAAATTTCACTAGGTTGCTCTTCAGCAGTGGGACAATATCTCAATTACATTTCCACCCACTCTCCTTAGCACATTTTCCATTCTAATTCAATATTCTTTTCATATTTTTGAAAACTCATCTCTTTGCCTTGCCTGAGCTTAAAAAAAGAGAAAAAAAGCCATTACACTCTGCCTGTCTTAAGAAATCTGTGTCCACTGTGTTTTATTTCAGTATAATACAATCAGGATTAAAATGTCATTACTACATAACCTAAAAGAGCATATGGGTTGTCAAGAAGAACCTTCTTATTTAAAAAATAAATTAAAAAATCTAAGTTAAATATTTTGTAAAGATGAACGTGAAGGCAAGATAAACTATAACTGGGAAAACATGATAAGTCTTTATGAGCAAATCTACTTTCAATTGCAGTTGCAATTGCAATGCTGTAAGATTTATCATGGAGAGGCTATAAACAGAATTTTAAAATTTAGCTTTGTTAATTGAACTGTATTAAACTGACTCATAGAAATAGGGAAAAACTTCCTGATCTTTACATGAGGATGGCTTGTTTAATATTTCTAGGCTCCTTATCATTCAAGTGAGCATCCAAGGGACAACAGGTATTTCTATCATTGTATGAAACTAGTTTTCTTTTACAAATATCAGTGGTTGGTTTTATGCCACTGGCTATCAAGCAGATTTCCCCAGTCTTTGGAATCTCTGCATAAACATTGCTGGCATGTTATAACCCGTATCATAGAAATTAATTTTAACAAACAATTTGTTAATATTTGTAGGGAGAAGCATTGAAATATTATGCTATATTGGTAACATTCTTATCCAGTTAAATTAGGTCTCCTTAAGTTCACATTCCTGTGCATTCATTTAACAATGGGCAAAAGTATGGTGTAAACTATTTATTGCAGTGAAAAAAATATATTAAAGTAGAAGGAATCCTACCTAAACTTAGGACATGGACTAACAAATTATACAGCAATAAAGAGGTGGAGGGGAAATCCCATACATCAGCTGCTCCATGATAGATGTTTTGTGTATCCATTTCTATCCCACAATAAGTTGGAAGCTAAATCAAAGTAGCCTATTGTTTCATTCCCAGTTTTAACTTCCACATACTGTGGAATAGAAAGTGAATTCATGAAACAGATAAGATAATATATCTTCATTGTAAATGCTCCTCACCCCTTTTAATATAATATAATGTGTTTGTCTGCCCCTACTTCTATATATTCTTATGTCCTGCAGTTAGCTGGTTTTCTTGAAATGCTTATCCCTAGATATGTTGGCATATATGGAGATAACTCCCACTTCACAGAAGTCAATTTAATAACTAATGGTAATAATGATCCAGAGTGGTGAATACCAGCCTTCCCATTTATCAAAGGTAGCAGGACAGACTGGAGCTGTCCTAACCAGTCACAGCAGCAAGGCAAACAGGGAATGGGAGTGGGAAGAAAGAGGAGAAGAGAATAAGATCTCCTGCAGTCTTAGAATGATAATCAAGACTTCTTAAAATTATATTCAGTAAGATATTAGGCATTTTTCCAAAGCTGTTTTACTTCAGTACGAGTCCATTTTTAGCAATTTTTAGCAAGTCCATGATCTTTCAAGAAAGGGGACGCTAGATCTTCTAAGAAGGTATGTCGAACCCCAATTTCTTGCGAGTGTCTAAGCATTATAAAGCAAAATACAGTCTATCAACTGTTTTATGGCTAGAGAACTTGTCGCAGGGCACTAAGGTGCATGCTCCTTTAAGGGCAGAAACTGCCAGGGAGAGGGCCCTAGCAGTCAGGCAGGAACCCCACAGCTGCAGGTTACTGTGGCAGCAGGAATGAGGGAATTTGCACCTGCAGGCAGTCAGCTGACCGGAAGAGGCAGGGCCTTGGGCACATATAAACTCCAGGGCTGAGACTAGAAGGCAGTTCTCTGTCAGTAGCCAAAGGGGGAAAGAGCTTTCTTAGAGGAAGCTAAGTGAAGATGCTTGACTGCCTGTTCTACTTCTGGTAGGATTAAGAGGCTCTAAGAGCACGCTAGAGACCCTGGTCTGTAAGGCATTTAGTGCTCAGGGGGGAGGTTTAATGCTTTTAAAGGGACAGAGCACACCCTGAACTGATTGCTTTATGTTATAGCCCAGGGGCTTATATTTTGAATTCTGTTTGTAAACCGGTGGATCGGGCTGAGGCTATTGGGGAAGGAGGAGGCCTCATTGGTGGGGCCCGCTACAGTGAGCAGACGGCAGTGCCAGAGAGGGCACAGTGACAAGGGGGTGAACAGACCCTAGTGCCAGAAAGGGTGCAGTGATGGGGGGAGAGTGGACCCCAGTGCTGGAGGACGTAGGACTGAAGCCAAACTAAGCTGAGGCCTCAACACAAGAAGACAACATCTGCATGACATCTGTGAGGCTTGGGGCATGGTAAAGGTGTGGTTTTGGAGCCATGCATCTAGCCCATAAGGTTGGGAGGTGTCTTGTGATACCACCCCCAAGTGTGGGGCCCAATAAAGGGGTCCAGCAAGTGACAGGGTTCAGGGGAGACTCTCAGGACTGTGACCAAGCAGCAACTCAAGGGCAGCTTCCCAATTCATCATTTATAACAGCAAGACGTGGCAGGAGAGATTAGGTCCCTTCCGACCCTACCTACTATGAAGTAAGCACCCATAGGGTGGAGCCAGCATGGTCACAGTGCCCTAGGGACATCACGGCCATCCCAAAGGTGACCATATCGTGACAGAACTATTTCATAAATTGCGTTCTGAGACAACAACACCAGCAATTATGTGTGAATAATAATTTAAAAGACCATGAAAGAGGTAAGATACAAATGTACTACAAGTAGTTAGAAAAAAACCCAAGGAAATTCAACAAATATTACTTTTAGGTAAAATGTCAACTTGTACAGGCATAAAATTATCAGGATTTGTGTCAGATTTATGGGAGGCTATTCTAATAAGGAAGCAGTTTCAGAGTTAATATTAGAACTGTTAGGTGTGTAAGAGTTTTAGCTAGGCATGAGTGTAACTTATTTATGGGTGTAAGGGTGTCAGACAGTCTATTTCCCATCTAGTTTTTTAAGTCTTTCTTCCTCCCAGACAGAAAGTCAGGGTAGATAATAATTGGTTGGCACCTGATCCAGAGGTGGATTAAGGTGTACTAGGGCCCTGGGCAAGCACAAAATTGAAGGCCCCCCTCCCCCCATGGAAGCTGGGCTGCAGGTGGGGAAGAGGAGCCCCTTCCCCTCCTAGTGCTGGCAGAGGAGGCTGGGTGGACCCCACTGGGCTTGGAGGCACATGCTTGCCTCTTCTCCCTGCCCCCACTACAGCTGGATGTGCACACACACAGGCCTGCACAGTCACAGGCGCATGCACTCTACTCTCACTGTCTGCACATGGACACACACACACACACACACACATATGCAGGCAGAGACACACAGGCAGAACCATATCCATACACAGAGATACCCAGACCCACACAACCAGACCCATATACAGAGATCCACACAGAGGACCTCCTCCTTCCCCAACTCTCGATCATATGGAGGCAGCTCTCTGCCCCCCTTCCCCTCCTCCACCACGAGCCACCTGCATCTCAGTCTTGCTCCCTGCTTGGCCCCTGGTACACAGGCCTGCAGGGAGGTGCTGCCTGGCTGTCCTGTGCAGCCAGGCAGATGCAGGCCTCCTGGGCTGGGCTGGGCAGGGAGCACTGCGCTGTGTCTCTGCAAGCAGGCGGGGACACTGGGAAGGGTGGATGTGGAGGTGCTAAGATGAATTTGGGGGAGCTCAAGTCCCTAAGGCCCTCCCAGCACCACTGCCCACAAAGGTGCAGCCCAGCAGGGCACTTCTGGCCTGGCTCCAACCGCCCGCCCCTCCCCGCCAGGTGGGTCATGGCTCTCCCAGCCTGGCCCACCATCCTCCCCCAGGTATGGTGTGGCTCTCTCAGCCCAACCCTGGCCTTGTGGGCCCCTCCCCACAGTCCCATTGGTGGAGGGGCCCGGCTTCCAGATCCCAGGGAAGGAAATGTGAAAGCCACAGTTTTAACCTTGTCACCAAAGATGGGCACAGAGTTTAAAACTGCGGCTTTCACATCCCTGCTGATGAGGATCCCAGGGCCAGGGCCCTGAATTGGTAGCAGCCCCTGGGCTTGTGCCCAGTTGGCCTGTGCATTAATCCACCTATGAGCTGATCTGTCAGGCTCATCTTTTCAGCCTGCTTTTGCTAACCCTGATTAGTCTTCTCTCGGGCTTGCCTGGTCACTTTGAATATCTTCCCTTCCCTATTTTGTGGACTGGTCAGCCTACTGATTCAGAAATCATCAAATACACAACCTCACTCCATCCTTTCTCCCCTGTGGAGTGTTATTTATAAGCCTCTTGGTTCAGGGATAGGTCAATTTGGTAATTTTGCCATATACTCACTGGAAAAAAAATACAAGTTATTTTATTTTTATTATGATGACACAAGTCAACTTGAAGATGTAAAATCTTGGCTGCTACAAAGCATTATTTCAAAATAGCTAATTAAGTCAACACTATATCCCCCACCTTAGGTTGACCTCATTTAGCTACAGTGAGGTAAAAATTGTTAGATGTACATTCTGAGATTCTGATTCAACAAAACATGATTGAGGTTTTCTCACCACAAAAACAAGCATCACTTCCCAACCACAAAAGTACAGAAATCATAATAAAGCTCTACCTAAATCCCGTTTCATACTTTAAGCAATGTGGAGCTAATGGGTTAGATCCACAAGACTAGTTTTCTGTAATCAGTCTGTGATGCTGTCACACAACACAAGTAGCCCAGTATGGAGATAATTTAACCTCTTAGGATAGGGACATAAATTACACAGTTAAACTGGTATAATACTTAAGGTTACCATATTTCCCGTTTCAAAAAAAAGGACACCTGTGTGAGGGGGAGTAATATGATTGGGAGGGCAGTGATATGCCTGTGCCCTGCCCCTCACTCCCAAGCCACAGCCTCCCAGCTCTGCTACTGCCCCTCACTCCTGACCTACAGTATCCCTCACCAACCATGCTGGTGCTGCTCACTCCCAACTCACAGCCCCCTGGCACTGCCTGTGCCCCTTGCTCCCAACCCACAGTCTCCTGTCCCTGGTGCCCCTCATTCCCAAACCACAGCCTCTCCCCAGCCCTGCCAGTGCCTCTCACTCCTGACCCACAGCCGCTGCTCCACCCCCCCCACCTGCCCTGTCAATGCCCCTCGTTCGCAACCTACAGGTCCCTGCCCCTCCCCCAGCCCTGCTGCCCATACAGCTCCCCACTGCCACCCAAAAGCTCCCCCCACTCCCTTCCCCTACTGGAGGGGCAGGCACTTCCCCTGCTTGCCCACCCTGCTGCAGCCCCAGCACTAGCAGGCATCCACGTGCATGCACACATACAAACACTCCCCAAGCCCTGGCCTTACCTGCCTGCAGCTGGTGGGGCTTTCAAGCAGATGCATGTGATGCTCCTCCCCTGCTCCCCCCAGCCCCAAGCAGCTCCTTGCTGGGGCGAGCCAGGAAGTGCCCAGAAAAACTTTAGTGCTCTGGGAAGGCAGAGCAAAATTCCAGATATTTGTTGATATTTTTAAAAACCACCCAAATGGAGATGGGAGGACCCAAAAAGAGGACATGTCTGGAAAAACCCGGAAGTATTGTAACCCTAGGTATAAGTGATTGGAAGCCAGTCTAAACCTCTACCAGAACAGAAGTTCAGTGCACATAGAACAATTTAAAAATGGCCAAACTCAGTTTAAGATAGATCTGGATGTAGGGTTACCATATTTCCAGTACCAAAAAGGACACCTGTGGGCAGGAGTGGGGGGGGGGGGAGGGGAGGGTGGGGGCAGTGATATGTCCATGCCCTGCCTTTGCCCCTCACTCCCAAGCCCCTGCACCCCAGCACTGCTGGAGCCCCTTACTCCTGACCTGCATCCCCTGCTTCCCCAGCCCTTCTGTTCATGCAGCGTGCACACGAGTGCATGCGCGCGCACACACACACACACACGCACACACACACACTCTCTGTCTCTTACCTGGGAGCAGTTTGCTGGGGCCTGCATGCAGACCACATGACCCCTGCCAGCCAATCACTTTGCCCAGTGCTCCCAGCCCCAAGCAGCCAGCCTGGGAAAGCAGAAGCAAAGCAAAAACCTGGACATTTGCTCACATTTCAAAAACCCACTCGGACATGAGGACAGGGGTCTGGGACATGTCTAGGGAAAAAAGAGGATATGTCTGGGAAAACCTGGATGTATGGTAACCCTGTCTGGATTGATGTAGTATTAGATTTAACCACCCTCCCCACATTTGCTCTGGCTGAAGCAGGCCAGCCCCACCTCTGGGTGGTCACAGAGCTGAGGCAGCAAAGTCTCTGCTCCCCAGCCCAACTGGGGGTGGGCAAAGTGGGGAACTAAGTTCCCAGTCCCAACCCCGGCCCCCCTCCCAGCTGGGGTCTGCACAATGGGGGTCAGGTCTGCACTGCAGGGGCTTTCCCCCACACTACCCAACTCAGCTGGGTTGTGGGGCTGCTCACCTCAGCCCTACCCTCCCACCAGCCCCTGCCTCTCAGCCATGCAGGGGTTGGGGGGAAGGTGGCAGAGCAGGAAACGGAGCCCCAGGCCCCACCTCAGCTGAGGTCTGCACAGTGGGGACCAGACCTACATGGAGGGGCCATCAGCTCCCCCCAGCCACTGCCCAGTGCTTCTAACAGGCTCTTGTCTGTGCCTGTCATCAGTTGGGCTCAGGCAGTGGCAGCCCTCCGCCCCCCCAATGTCCACTGGCTCATGTGGAGGGACGGGGCCAGGACCATATGGTGGGGCCATCTACTCCCCCACCAGTGCACTGTGCCCAGTGAAAAACTTATGAGCCATAGGGATCATGGCTGCCACACAGACAGCCAGTACAGTTCAGGAGAACTATCCTGCTGCCACTGAGATCTGGCTGCTGGGGAAAGGAGGGGAAGGAGCTGGAGAGGGTTGGATTGACCAATAAAGTGTAGCTTGGCTGCTGGGAGGCATGATGGAGACTGAGCCGGTGCAGGAACCCTGCTTTCCCATGCATGGAAGCAGGAAAGTCTTGTTCTGTTCCCTCCTTACCTAAACTAGGGCACTTAGAGTAAAGAGTGAAACTTAGTGCAAACTTTTGCCTCAGGCTTTTTGAACCTCTGCACTTAGCCTTAAAGTTCTTCGTCCTCCTTGTTGCAGTCAAGAACATGGACCATGTAGGAGGGCCTTCTAAGTAGGAGATCATTGCTCTAGCAACACTATGAACATGATGTCCTCTGCTCACAGAACAGACTAGAACCATAAGCAGCTGGTGCCTGCTGTCCAGCAAGTAAAACAGCAGCCTCTAGTGACCACAGAAGGAAAATGGAAGTAAATCAATGCCTGTAGCTGTTCATGTGATTGATAATGAGAAGCATTTAAAAAAGCCCACATCTCCAAATTTGTGTGGATAGGGCCAGTACTGATAGCCCTGAACTAAAAAGCACCCAAGTTTTAGTCACTTCCAGATTTCATCCGAAGCAAAAAATACTCATCTACCTTATGCCTGACGTTACTGTTGGGACTGTGATCAAATTCTAATTTTCTAACAAGGATCAGTTCAGGCTTGAATTTCACCCAGTATATACATTTCTAAAGATAACAGAATTTTACTTCTATAATCCTGTTTCTATTACAATACATGGAACCACTCATTTACTAAGAGGTTAGATTATAGATAGATTTGTGTATGATGGTTTGGAGAGGGATGACCCCATCTCAGGCAGGGGGTTGAACTAGATGACATATGGAGATCCCTTCCAGCCCTACTTTATTATTTTTATGATTTTTTAAAATTATTTTTAAAGCTAGGTACCAACTACATCCATAGTGTGGGTCAGTCTACAAGGATTTGAGAGATCTCTGCGTTTTTCTGACTCCCAGACTCCTGTGGTATAATCCTGAAGTATTAAGGAACATTGTCAGCATATGATGATATGGTGTTAGGCGTTAATGATCTCAGAGATAATCTGGTTGACAGTAGCTTATTCAGTTTTAACTCCTCTTCCCATTCTCAGCCTTGGTTTCAGAAGAAGAAAATGTGAATTGCACCAATTTAGATTTCTTTAGGTCCCCTTCCGAATAGGGCCCAATGCCTTTTATTGTTTTAATTCTTGATATTTCAGGAAAAATGGTATTCTCAAACTTAATATTACACTGAAGTGTATTTCTGTCTGCATACATTCAGTTTAAGGTGAGTTGTAATGCTAAATTCCAGAAACTTGGCAATCAACCATTTCCACACGATAAAGATGCTAACTGACCTAGTCAATTGATATGTGAGACTCCATGAGTCTCAGTGAGCCATCTCTCACTCTCCAAGACACTCTCCATTTTACACTCATGTATTTCAATCAGGATTTATGTTTACATATTATCTGACCAATGGATCTGTTTATGGAGAGTTGAAAATCAATGTTTACACATCTTGAAAATGTAAATTGCTATCAGGTGCCAAATTTCATTCTCTGTTTATACTGGTATGAATTCAGAATAATTCTTGGTTGCTGTGGGCTGAACTCCAGTTTTTCACCATTGTAACCAAAAACAGCATTTGCTTTTACGTATGCATATTATGGACCACAACATTCTGATTTGACCCCTAGGCAAAGGTAAAAGGCGAGGGTAAAACTCCCATTGATTTCAGTGGTTTAGGATTAGACATTCAATAAAAAAGTAGCCCCATGTGGTTTAAATACTGCAAAAGTACTGTGCTATGTTTGAGAAGATAAAAGGAAAGATTTCATAGACATTAGGGCTGGAAAGGACCTTGGAAGATCATCGAGTCCAGCCCCCTGCCCAAAGGGCAGGAAGTCAGCTGGGGTCATAGGATCCCAGCAAGATAAGCATCCAATTTACTCTTGAAGGTGTTCGATATAGGTGCCTGAACCACCTCCAATGGCAGGCTGTTCCAGAACTTGGGGGCTCGGACAGTAAAGAAATTCTTCCTTATGTCCAGCCTGAAACGGTCTTGCAGTAGTTTATAACCGTCCGACCTCATCATCCCTTGGGGCGCTCTGGTGAACAAACGTTCCCCCAGATACTGATGGTCACCCCTGATAAACTTATAGGTGGCCATCAGATCACCCCTGAGCCTGTGCTTTTCCAGGCTAAAGAGCCTCATAGATCTCAGCCTGTCATTGTAAGGTCTGTTTTCCTGACCTCTGATCATGTGAGTGGCTCTTCTCTGGACTCTCTCAAGCTTCTCCACATCCTTTTTGAATTGTGGGGCCCAAAACTGGACGCAGTACTCCAGATGCAGCCTCACCAAGGCTGAGTACAAGGGGAGAATGATGTCCCAGGATTTGCTTAAGAAGCATCTATGGATGCAAGCCAGCATTTTGGTCGCTTTACAAGCCGCAGCATCGCATTGAAGGCTCGTGTTCATCTTGGGGTCAATGATGACCCCCAAGTCTCTTTCTTCCATAGGACTAGCCAGTGCAGCACTGCTGAGCCTATAAGGATGCTGCAGGTTTTTCCTCCCAAGGTGGAGAACCTTGCATTTTTCAAGATAACAATAAGAAATCCTTGGATTTCATTTCATTGACAAAATACTAAGACCATAATGTTTTATTGCGTCATTAGTACCCAGGTATATTGAACTAAGTTTTTACCTGTATTTACATTTGTGCTTGCGTAGTAAAATTCTCCAAATAAATAAAAAGATTATTTCACTTTAGAGACTCTTGGAGAGGAGAGAGAGAGAGTGCGTTGTCAAGAGCAGAATCCCAAGGCTTGTCTTCACATGAGACATGGTTGAACAGAATGAAACAGAGTTCTTGTAACTTAATATCTAGCATCATGTCTTGTCTTGGCATCATGCATATTCCTTACTGGCTCCTGGCAGAGAGCATGTTTGAGAATTCTTCTTAGATGTAGCTGAAATATTTCAATCTTCCAGCTAAAAGTTTTCAGTTCTTTTTATTTTGCTTCTTTCTAGCAGGAAAAAATCCTATTCTCCCTTTTTCTTTTTTACCTTGTCATCCCCTTGGGGTGCTCTGGTGAACAGGCGTTCCCCCAGATCCTGATGTATACCCCTTATATACTTATAGGCAGCCACTAAGTCACCCCCGAGCCTGTGCTTTTCCAGGCTGAGGAGTCCCATGGCCCTCAGCCTCTCATCATAAAGCCTGTTCTCTTGCCCTCTGATCATGCGCATGGCTCTCTTCTGGACTCCCTCAAGCTTTTCCACATCCTTTTCTCAACAACTTTTAAGAAAATTGAATTTTTTTATTAAAAATGAAAAATAATCATGAAAACTAGAGAACAAAATGGAAACATTTTAGTCTCAAAGTTTTGCGTGAACTATGTGTTTCTTTTCCTGACTTTATATCACATCTCCATCAAAACTTGTTTAACATGAAGGTTGAACTACATAATGTACAATTAAAGGGCAAACAGATAAAGAAAACTAAGGAAAAGGGAGGGAGGGAGAGAGGGAAGGAAAGAGAACATTTCCATTGAGGATTAATAACAGGTTTCTAAAAAGCTAGGCCAAGTCTTTTTCAATTTATCTGGGATTCCTCTCATCTGAACACAGCTCACTCTTTAGCTGGTAGGTCAGCCAAGTCATTGTGCCAAGCTTTTGTCCCTGGAGTCTATCAGCTCTTCCATCTCAGTAATAAAAGCCATTTGGCTAGAAGTACTTGAAGACCCATACTTTCTGTGGCCTGGAGACTTTCCAGAAGGTTGGGCTATATCCTAAAACACAGTTCTGGGAAGGAATTTTTAAGGAGGTACTTATTACCTCCTACCTACTCTAGCCAAAAGGATTCTCTCAATATATTTAAGTTGGATTTTCCTGATCATTTCTATCTCCATTGTGCTTGTCAGTATTAAATATTTCTCATTTGACTACGAGACTGTGTTTTGCTGCTAAGATGCTCTGATTCTCAGACTGACCTTTCCGTCCTCCCCAGACGGTGAAAAGATACCAGATGATCGGTCTAGAATGACTGACATAAATGACTACTGAAGTCTAGGTTAAACTTGTCTCACTGGAAATGTTGAGTTAGAAAGCAAGCCTTCATTCAATTTAAATCAAAGAAACATTAGGGGGCTCCAAAACAAGACACGTAAGCAACTGTCACTGCCAAAACAGGCATTTGGAAATCTGGTTAGGAATGAGAACTATGTGGTGCTAAGTTTTGCTGAGTATTGCAGTAGGCTGAGATTTTGGAGGGAAGGGAAGAAAGGAAGACTAAACAGAAACAGACACAAAGAGGAAGTAGAAAACCAGACATTGCCTTGTATATATTTAGTAGCACAACCCTGAGAAAAAGCCTAGAGAGAGGACTTTTAGATCAGGTGCTAGCTGAAAGAGACTTAGAGCAGTGAACAAGCCATCTCCTCTAGTTTGATTTCTCCTTTGCTTATGAAAATAAGACTTGTTGCTTTACAAAGTCTCTACCCAATTCATCCACAATTTCTCTTCCATGTACAACCTGTTAGACCCCCAAACTTTAGTCAGTTAGTCAGGTTAAAAGGCTGTTGGTAAGATTTATCGTGACAGAGTTGGATAAGGGCCAATAATTATTTCTGCAAAAAAGAATTATATATAGTTGTTTTCTAACAGTGTTTTTGCAAAATGCTTTTCTTTCATTTAAAATGGATTTACTATTCAAACATAATATATATTGTGGCTATATTATTATAAATATATACTATACAACACATTATTATTATATTATAATTATAATAATATACTCTAACTGAATAGTATAGCCAGTGAAGGCTATGCACTCTCCTCACTTGCACATTTCTATAGGCGCAGCTTTCAAAAATTCTTCATTTCTTGGGGCTGGGAGGCTAAAGGGGGTCTTTTGCACATGTCCATTTTACACTCATGTATTTCGATCAGGATTTATGTTTACATATTATCTGACCAATGGATCTGTTTATGGAGAGTTGAAAATCAATGTTTACACATCTTGAAAATGTAAATTGCTATCAGGTGCCAAATTTCATTCTCTGTTTATACTGGTATGAATTCAGAATAATTCTTGGTTGCTGTGGGCTGAACTCCAGTTTTTCACCATTGTAACCAAAAACAGCATTTGCTTTTACGTATGCATATTATGGACCACAACATTCTGATTTGACCCCTAGTGATGGCAAGGGTAAAATTCCCATTGATTTCAGTGGTTTAGGATTCGACCGTCAATAAAAAAGTAGCCCTGTGTGGTTTAAATACAGCAAAAGTACTGTGCTATGTTTGAGAAGATCAAAGGAAAAATAACAATAAGAAATCCTTGAATTTCATCCCATTGGCAAAATGCTAAGACCTTAATGTTTTATTGTGTCATTAGTATCCAGGTATATTGAACTAAGTTTTTACCTGTATTTACACTTGTGCTTGCATAGTAAAATTCTCCAAATAAATAAGAAGATTATTTCACTTTAAAGACTCTTGGAGAGAAAAGAGAGAGAGAGAGCGTGCATTGATATCTCTTTTCAGATAAGGTTGCTTAACAGGAAGAATAGCAGACCCTTCCTCAGCAGGGAGTGTGACTAATGGAAAGAGAATTCTCAGGAATTAAATGGGATTATGTTAGCTTCTACCACCAAGAAAACAAGAGTACAATGAAACATTCTCTTCAGAAGCCCTTACTGGGATCCACATTTTCCTTCTTCTCAACCACCACAACCTTAAATTAAAATCCAACAGCTCTCATTTTTGATTGCCCCTTACAACTGGGTTTTGTTATGTCAAAGTAGAGATACAGACACGTAACATTCCTTAATATTATGGGATTGTATGCAATTTAAATGCCTCAGATTGAAAACTGTAGATGACTGGCAACAGCCCCATTGTAAGGCTACAAGAGTAGTTCTATCTAAAGGCCACTTTTCAAACCATCTGCAATCAGGATATATATTGTAGTGTATAGGAAATGGTTTGGACCCCTATTAAACTGAGGCTTCTAAAGGTTGGCATTGGGCCTGTCTATACTGCAATGGTAACATGCCTGGGGGAGGATGTGCCTGACATGCCATGCAAATCCATACCTGCAGACATGTTCCAAACCCAGAAGTCTGGTAGTGAGGACATTCCAGGGAATGCTTCTAAAATCACTTTTGAATCATTGGGCTTTGGCACACATGAGACCAGCTACTGCACATGTCCAGAAACATACAACCTTAATTTAAAGAACAAGTTAAAGAACCCATGTGATGAAGAATTTACCCCATTTGTACCAATGTTTAATTACTTTACGTTTTAAAACTGCACCGTGTATTGAGTTTTCCACTTCCATTTCCAGCCGTTGGATCATATTACCCCTTTGTCTACTAAGTTAAAGACCCCTCCACTATTGCAGCGCTTGCATAGTGTAGGAAGTATCATATTAACTTTGCATTTCTCTTTCTAATCTTACAAGTTTCTCTTTAATGCCACTAAAAGACTTGTAAAGGGATTTGTTACTATCACTGTAATGCTTTGGCAAAGGTTATGGCTCTGCATTTCCTGCTTTCTCAATGTTTAATTTTAAGGAATTACATTCTCAACAAGGAAGTATAGGGAGAGAAGGCAGAACTACTGCATGGCAGCAACTTTTACTTCATATTAACACTGTGAATGAATATATTCCTTTAATGTGCTATGACATTTGTAGCCATTGCTTGAATTAGTAAGTATCTTTTCCTTATTCAGAATATAAAAACAGAGATAAAGCACTTGCTGCCACTCAATTAATAGCTGAAAGAAATCCTTTGTGATACTGTAAAAGGCAAGTCTAAGGAGCCATGCCAAATTTTGGCACTGGATACTCAAACTTTTACATGCAGGGTTTTCTCCATTTTCTTATTTTAGGGGGCCTTGCTTATTTTAATGCCTGGGAGCTCTTCCTCAAATGGGTAGTATTGGTGTTACTCTGCTACTTCTCCATTTGTTATATGGTGAAAGGGAGCAGAGAGAAAGTATATTTTTCTCCCTACTCCTCTGTCTGGAGCTTATCAAAGTGCTAAGATAGTAGCTCAAAGATGATGTTAAATTACGATACTAGGATTTCTGTATTATTTTCAAATTAGTAAGAGTTATTCAATTATAAAATATAAATTATTAAAGGGAAAAATGCCAAATGCAGAAAGGAATATAAAAGGTTAATGAATCCATGTATATATTTAAGATCCTTTTGATTTGTGCTCGTTTCAGATCAGGCTTTAAAATGTGCCTAACAAGCAATTATTATTTCGGTTAAGGTTTCTCTTTCAAACCAGCAGACTATGTTTGTGAAACAATTTTCTAACTCGAGAACAGCTAGTTCTAAGGTGACCTTGTTATGTTCTATTAAACATAAACAAAAGATAACAAAAACTCAAATCAGACCATGTTTCCACTAGAAGACTTCATAGGCTAACAAAAATTTTGCCAAATTGTACCTTTACAGTTCTTCATTTTATCTAGGTACAACTTAAGAAGTCTATGTGAGATCATAAGCAACCTTGTATGTGTCTGCCTGGCTGCACTTTATTTTGAATGTGTGACTTGTTTTCCTTTTTACTTTCACATTGGTCTGAAACTCCAGGGTGATAAGACTAACAGTACAGGATCAGGCAGAAGGCAGGGCAGAGGTGCACTTTATAAGCCAACTGAATCAGAGGCACATAAGCTTTCATGAGCGACAGTTCACTTTGGCAGAGCTGTTACTCACAGAAGCATACGTATCTCTCATTCAGTTAGTCTAGAAGGTGTACCTCTAATATACTTTCTGCCTGACTTCAAGCTAATATAGCTAGTTACCTCTTTCTGACTACAGGCAACCCCCTCTTAGCACACTTAATTGGTTCCTGAAAAACCAAACGTTAAGCAAAATAAGTGTTAAGTGAAACCAAAAGTAGTTGACGACCCAAGATGGTGACTGCAAGTGTTTTTCATGACCCCAGATGGTGACGGTGAGCATTATAATGAAACTCGCTGAGTGCCAAGTGCAATCAGGTATCAGTTTCAAATGAGCATTATAGCAAAATAGCACTTTGTGAAACAGGGTTAAGCATGGGTTGCCTGTAAAGGGTCATAAAATATATATATCCCCCTTAAGAGTACCTCAGAGAATAGGCTGGTTTCTCCCCAGGAGAGCTGGTTTATCAGTGGAAAGGTCACTTACCAATCAAGTTACCTTGGTAGGACATCTATTAGAAGTTGATCAAGAGACAAAAGGAACTGTAAAATTATAACAGAGCAGGCATTTCTTATCTACATGGCTATTCTCAGAAACCCAAGCTGATGGAAAGGGTCCTTCTCAGGGGAGGATCCAGGATTTTGCACAGGAGGGTGCAGAAGCAACAACTGGCACTGCAGGGGTAGCTGCACCCCTGCTCCCATCCTCCTCCCTCTGCACTAGTTCAGGGAGACCGCACAGCAGGAGCCTCTGTGAACTTTTTAAAGTCCCCAAAGCAGGTAAGAATCCCTCTTTCCTCCCTGTGCTCAGAGACATGTTCCCTTCTTCCCATTTCCCCCCATATCCTACCTACTGTTGCTGCTTTTGCCACTATCCAGAAGGGCAGAGGAAGCTCCAGAACCTCTCCTGCCTACTTCAGCTAAGCTGTACAAGGGAGTAGGCTCAGATGGGGACAGCAGCAGCAGTGGGATGGGTGGGTGGGGGTTCCCCCTTATGTCACCTGCTCCCAGGGGGACCAGGCAGGGTGGGAGAACTCGCCCTCCTGTCATTATGCTTTTGCTGTCCCCAGATGAGCCCACCTCCCATGCAGCCTGCTAGGAACAAGCATAAACAGCCCTGAACACACTGGGAAAAGCAGCAAGCAGTGGCAGGAGGGGGAGGAGGGAAAAAGGGAAGGGAGGGTCCTACCCCTAAGCACAGAGGGGAAGTGTGTTGGGGGGGTGCCTAAAAAAAATCTCTGGAGGTGCCTGCAGTACAGACCAGTCTGAAAGGGGTCAGGGGGTGCAGCTGTGCCACTGTAACCTCTCTGGATCCACCCCGGTCCTTCTGGGTCAGCAAGTCCAGTTCCTTGCTACGGCAGCACTATGACATATAACACCTTTCCTAAATGTATTGAGCTCTGTCTTAAATGCAGGTAAGGATTTTTGACCCCTTGACTATACCAGAACCCCTTTTTTCTCTTGAGAAGGCCACATACTTTAAACAACTCAACAGATCAAGAGAAAAATCTGAAACCCAGAGCTGAAGAGAGGAAAAAGTCAAGTGACATATCAAGTAAGAAAATTTATGTGATTTTATTCACACTTTTCTCATCTTCACAGAATGAGTGGTCATCTCCCTAGTTATCTAAAAAACTACAGATAATTCAGTAAGAAACCAGTTTAGAAATAGGAGAAAAACAGGTTAAGAATGTGACATTATCAGCCCAGTTATCTAAAGCATTATCTTTTCAGAGATCACTGTTTCCTTGCATAATGATCCTTCCACAAAGATAAAAGTTGCTCAACAAAAGTTACATCTATGCATGTAAGCACTACCTTCCTTAGTTTTACTGGTCTTGAACAAAAAAAAAAAGGCAACTGCTAAACCTCCTGCCCATTTTTGGTCTTCTAGCCATCTCTCTCTTTTTGCACTTGACTCTACTCTCACCCTTTAAATGGACCACTATAGGTTAACAACCTTGTGGAATCAGAGGTATATCAGGCAGAGATTAGGTCAAACTCCCTTAGTCAAGGACAGCCTAGAATCTAAGGGCACCTATACTTGTGAGGGAGTGTGCAAATTAGCATGTGTCAGAGCAGACCTGATTAATCAAGTCTGCTGCAAGTCTGCTGGAGAGTGTTAATTAGCAAGGTCCAGCAGCCTCCGTGTTGTGTATTCAAAGTTCCAACGTTTAAAAATGGTGGTGGGGACACTTTAACTAAAGCTCATCAAACAAGCTTGAGTTAAAGCACCCCTGCCACCATTTTGAAACACTGAATACACGTGATACTGAGGGCGCTTTAATTAGAGCAGCTCTTACAGCCCCAAGTAAATTCCTGAGAGCCACTCTCAGAGCCCCAAAGCAAATTCCTTAGACAAATATCATGCATTAAGTGGAATGAGTTTATTACAAATGCCAAAATTAATCAGGAAATAAAAGCCCTAGCTCTAAAGCTATCCAAACTAATAAAATGGAAACACACATCCATTAAGAAAGAAGCCAAATTATGTACTGACTGTTTTATTAATGTGGGGAAACCTTACCAACAAATGATTGTTTGTTTATGGCCAAGGCATCACCACTTAACAATCGCTGAATTCATATCAATGGGATCTCTATTAGCATACCTACCAGGCAGTTAGGAAACTTTTAGAGATCATCAGTGCAACACAGAACAGCATTTCTGAACCCGTGGGTCACAAGAATATATGAAAAGATCACGAACAAACTTTAAAAATGGATCAACAAACTTTAAAAGTGGATTCTCCTTTAAAGGAGAAAAAAGCAAATTCTGAGAGCCAGTCTAATTAAAGTGCCCCCTCCATCCTGGAGCACGTGTACAGAGACCATAAGTGTCCTGCTTCCTGGACAAATACCATAACCAACTTAGTTATTGGGGCTAAAATATGAAAGTCCTCCCCTGCCCTCCCATCATCTAATACCCATTAGGCAGAAGGCAGGGTACAGATACTTTTTATAGACTAACTGAATCAGAGATGCATAAGCTTTTGTGAGCTTGTCTGTCAGATAGCAGCTGATGAAGTGAGTTCTTCTTGCTCATGAGAGCTTATATATTTCTGATTCCATTAGTCTTTAAGGTGCATCTGTACCCTGCCTTCTGCCAGATTTCAGACTAGCACAGCTAACTACCTCTCTCTGCTAATATCTGTTAGTCACAGGTGTCTGGCTGACTGTGTTTGTGACTTGCATGCATGTGCATATTGATGGCTAGAAAATGGTATTTAGAGGTTTGTTTTGGGGAATTGGCTTGTAGGTAAAATATATATGTATTACAACAATAGTCCAGGGCAGCAGCAAGGATGAATTGATTTCTAAAGAGTTGGTCACACAGTCACACAGTTCTCACAGCCTTTAAGATAGACAGAATATCTAACACAACAAGGTGAACAGATATACACATAGCCTGGGAAATTGTGGGTACATACCACACTGTTCCATAACATGAGATAAAGTGGTACCAACTCACAAGGCCCAAGAGTGGAAGGCCTGAGCATTCTGGTTTTGGGGGAACAGACCAAATTAGGAGAAGGCCCAGAAAGACCAAATTAGGATGGATGGATGTAACGGGTGTGTGACACAAAGAAATATGCTGATAGAACAGAATGTGAACAGTATGGTGACCACAGAGATAGCCACAGATGAAGAGTCATCAGGAGGGGAAGGCCACATGGGAACTCAAGGCCACATGGACAGAGGGTTCCCTGAGAGGGGAACCTGAGGCACCATGGACAGAGGGCATACCACCAGCCCATCTCATCCACCCCACTGTGGTGGGGCCTTGGTCTCCAACCCCCATGTGGCTGACATGTGACATTCAAGAGAGAACCTCAGAGTGAAGCTTGCAGCCTGGCCAGACGTACCTTGACTTTGATGACAGCCCTAGGGCTGGTAGATATATAGAATTGCTTGTATTATTCTTTTCTGTTATCGCTGTGTATCAATAAATTTACCTATTATCAAATGGAAAGACCATGGTCAGTCTGAGAGTTTTGGGTCCCCCCAGAACAAGACATCCAGTGCCAACACATATCCATAGTGGAGTACATATGTAGCCATCTACTTGCCTGACCAGTATGTAGCCTACAGCAGGGGCCCCGTCCACGTATGCATATTTATGCATCTACAGCGCAGGGGTAATTGAATCACAACCTGTACATAAGTGTCAAAAATGCCACTCCTGGGGCTAGAACGCTGTCACTTAGGCGCAAAAAGGGAAATGGAATTCTGCCTTAAGTGACTTCAGACAAGTCAGTTGAACCCAGTGTACCCCATCTATGAAAGGGGTATAACTCACAAGGACTTCGGGGCTTCCTTAATATTAATAAATAATTTTGAGATGATCACACAATAGGCACTTAAGTGACTGTAAGTAATTATTTCATCTTTTTTTTTCTCCACCAGTTTTTCACTTTCAATGGGACTAGGTTTCAACCAGCTGTATCCTATGATGGACAAAGAAAGGGAAAGAAATTGCCTTAATAATTTAATGGGGACAGGATTTCACCCACTGAGTTTAGTTATTTGCATTGTATGTTTTAACAGTAACAACTTTGCTCCACATTGCTTCTGTGGCATAACATGCATCTGTAGAAAATGGGATCTGAATAATAGATAATTTATCTAAATCTGAAAGTAATTAACATATTTGGGGGGGTGTATGTGTGTTTGTGTACAGAAAGAGTGAGTGAGAGCAGTGAATATTATTTTATAGGCTTTAATGAAGAGTACATGTGAGTAATAGTTCTTTGTGCTCTTCAGATGGATAGTCAGAGCTTCTTTCCATTTCTCATAACAATTTAAAAGGTCTATTACTTTCAACATATTTCTCACAAATTGTCCTAAGCATTTTTGCTGTGAATTACTTTAATTTTTGAGGATGACTCTTTTGTTAGGTCCTTTCAATTTCTGCACAATTCCTAGACATATTTTGATCTCCTTAAGAGTCACTGACAAGATAAACTCTCACTCTTTTTTCATTTAAAAGAACAAGAATGGTATCAATTATAACTAAGACAAAGTGGGCACAAAAGTACTGGTGTTACTTTGTGCAGCTGCAGTTATATACAACATGGGTAGCACAGGCAACCTAAGGACTGTTAAAACAAATAGGAGCTATTTCAAATTATAAGTATATTTGAAAAGGGAAATAGATAATAGTGCAAAGCAACTATGTCAAAGAATAAAGCAAATTACAGAAATATTTTGGTTTCCTTCCAGCTTAAACTTCCCATTCTTCTAACTAAATGGATATGGTAAAAATGAATGTAAAAAGCATATAGAAGAGATCCTTGTGTTTCTTAGTACACCTTTAAATAGGGAATGAAAACCTTTCTGTTATACTCTGATAGGTCCAAGGGAGACCAGCAGACAATGGGAGAGTCCTGTTCCCCCAAGCACTACTGGGAGTAACAAGGAATAATGGCCATATATTGACAGAGATTAGATTCAGGCTAGATATCAGGAGGCACACAGTCAGGGCGGCTAGGATCTGGAACCAACTTCCAAGGGAAGTGGTGCTCGCTTCTACCCTGGGGGTCTTTAAAAGGAGGCTAGATAGACACCTAGCCAGGGTCATTTGACCCCAGCATTCTTTCCTGTCCATGGCAGGTGGTCGGAGTTGATGATTGGCTCAGGTCCCTTCCAACCCTACTGACTATGAAACTATAAAACTAGGTTCTTTTATTGTGCCATCACTGTAGCACCATCCAATAGGGTATAAGCGGCATGACTAATATTAATATGTATTGTTTATTCTCCCATCTACACCAAACAGAAGTTTATGCCCTGGAAACCCACGTTTTTGTGTTTTGGGTTTGTTTTCTTTTTTATCTAAATTTTCTGTGCATTTATATCATCGAAGGCAAAATCAAAGTAAGATACATTCAACATAGGATAGAAGATGATGAGGCTTATGATGGTCTTTAGCCCAAAGGAGAATTCATTCAACAGTCTCAGACAAGCTGCTAAGAAAGGCCTGTCTCCTATGCAGATAAGCTTCCTCCTCCTTGTGGGGAACTGCATTCTGCCAAAGGAATGAAACTATTAATCACAGTGTTGTCCTGGAGTTTTCACTGATCTTTTAGATACCCTGGGCAATGTTCCCTCTAAGGTGTAGCAATCCGTGAGCGCCCCGCTTCAGTCATGAGCGTGTTGCTTTGGTCCGTGAGCGTGCTGCTTCAGTCCATTCCTGAATTGGTCCTGCTTCCCCCTTTAATGTTTAATATTACACTGTGAACCAGATGCATTCTTTGATATTCATCTCAGTCTATTTATTATCTTGTTAGATGTTTTTTCTTTAAAGGCCCAATTCTGCTTTTAATTTGCATTGTTGTAAATAATAGAAGAAACTAGCTGTAATACCCACATGCTACCTTGTAATTGTGTCGATGTGGCCAGGATTAAGGCTTACTTAATACTTAAATATGGGCAAGCATTTGAGTTCTCTGTTTTCAGTTACCAAAGAGCTGACTTTGTCTCCAGTACCTTTGTTACATGAAGTGTGTGTACCTCCCTGTCATGTCATGTCTCTTGGACCCACATGCAGGCTGCGCTCTGCCTGCTCCCCTTTGAAAGCAGCATGGTGCCATGTGTGTCCTGCCACTGGGCAGATCAGGCAGCCAGGCACATGGTGTCGCTTTCAAAGGCTGCAGCAAGACGCGGAGGCAGGGAGCAGGCAGAGTGCAGAAGACCCATGGGGCTGCCGGGCTTTGGCACGGGAGCTGTGGGGCTTGTGGCACAGGGATGAAAGCTAAGATTAGGGTGAAGCCGGTGGGGTTTGGGGCGAAGCTTGCCTGAAGGGGCTGGGTGCGGAGCAGTTCCCTGGAGCCAGTGGATCCCATGCAGTGCCTGGCTTGGTCCCCGCCTCTGCCTTGCCTTGGAGAGGAGCTGCTGCCTGCCCCGCGCTGCAGGCATGGAGGAGGAAGGGTGGGGGCGATGATTGCCCACTGATCCACTGATCAGCAGCCCAGCCTCTCATGGGCTGCTCCAGCCGGGGCTGCACTTTTCCTCCCCGCGGGAATGCCAGCGTGGTGTGGAGCAGAGCAGCCCCCATGCAGCTGAGCAGTAGTGCCCCATGCCAGCCCCGGTGCGCGGCATTAAAAAGTTACTGCGCAGCAACATTTTTTATTATGCGCGGCCATGCACACACGCAACTTAGAGGGAACCTTGTCCCTGGGCCTGGGCCACAGAGAGCCTGAAAATAAGGACTAAGTTCTTGAAATGAATTCACTCAACAAGGACACTCCTCCAGAGAGATAGATTACGCTTTTGAAAGAGCCACCCAGATACCACGTGAAGAACCGCTGCAGTACAGAAGGAAAACCCCCATGAATCACACACCGCTGGTTATGACATATCACCCCTCCTTGGAACCTATATGGAAAATCCTCAAACAACTGCAACCCATACTAGAAGAAGACCCAATTCTTAAAGAGATCTTCCTAGAACCGCTCATCCTAGCCTTCAAACAGACACTGAACCTCATTAACCTCATCACCAGAAGCAAACTTCCTATGGCCCAAAACACACCGAACGGATCCAAACCATGCCACGACAAGAAATGTAAAACCTGCCAACAGATCTCCACCACTCCCACAATTATTACACCCCACAAAAGAACCATCAGCATTCTTGGATCCTACAGCTGTGCCTCCAAAAATGTAATATATCTCATCCAAAGCACCAAATGCCCTGATGGAAAATACATAGGAGACACCAAACAACAACTGCGCACCAGAATGAATGCATACCAGAAATCTATCAAAGACAAGAATACCCAATTACCAGTAAGGACACAATTTCACAAGAAAAACAC